>NC_081411.1:473645776-474245776 GCF_030272615.1 Cryptomeria japonica | reverse complement strand
TTGGTTCAGATACCTCCATGTCCTCATTTTGCAAAAACTTATACACTAGAAGAAGGTTATTTACTGGCAATCTGGCTTGGGCACCATAAACTAATTCAAAAGGTGACATAACAATGGATTTCTTAACTGTTATTCTATCTGCCCACAGAGCTAACTTCAACTTTTGATCCCAAGATCTTTTATTCTCTTCTAGGATTTTCTTGATGATATTCAACAGGCTTTTATTGCTGGATTCTGCTTGTCCATTCCCTTGAGGGTGATAAGGTGAAGAATATGACATGAGTATACCGTGACTAGTACAAAAGCCTACAAATTCTTCTGATCTGAAACACATGGCATTATCCATCACCAATTTTCCAGGTGTTCCAAATCTAGTTACAATATTATCCATCAGGAAATCAATGACAACTTTACTAGTAGCTCTTCTTGTAGGGATGGCTTCTATACATTTGGTGACATAATCAGTGGCCACTATGATCCATCCATGACCTCTCCCTAACTTCTCAATAATTTCTCCAATAAAATCAATGCCCCACTGGACAAAAGGAGCTTCTACAGAGACTGGATTTAGGGGTAAGGCTCCTTCATACTTGAGCTTGGATGAGAATCTCTAACATGGGTCACATCTCTGAACATATGCATGGGTATCTTTAAATAAGGTGGGCCAATAATACCCAGCCTAGATTATCTTACCAGCAATAGTTTTAGCAGAATAGTGACCTCCACATACTCCATCATGCATTTTAGTCAACACCTATTTAGCTTGAAATTCATCCAAACACATTAGTAACTCTCCATCTCTTTTCCTCCAAAAAAGATCACCCTGAATGAGCACATATTTTTGGGACTTGAGTTTTAGAGTTCTTTTTTGATTGTATGTCATTTCTTTTGGGAGTGTATCACCTCTCAAAATTTGGATTATCTCTGTGTACCAGGGTTGCCTCTCAATACTTGTGACCAAAGCATCTCTAACCTCAACATTGTATATTTCTACATTCATGAGATTCGACTCAGTCATGAGCTTAGCCAAACCTAAACCTCTCACCAATTTGGTGATCTTTATCTCCAAGTTGAATTCCTAAGTTCTATTAATCCATCTGCATCTCTTCCTAGTAACCTCAGACTAAGACAAAATATCTTTAACTGCAACATGTGGGACATAGGCAATGATATTTGCATTCACTAAATATGGCCTAAAAGCCTTAATAGCTTTAACTAGGGCATAAGCTTGTTTCTCCATGGTTTCATATTTTAGTTCTGCCGCCTACAAAGACTTACTGTAGAAGGCTATGGGATGGTCATATCCTTCATTGTCCTTTTGTAGTAATACTACAGCCACCGTATGATATGAAGAAAAAGAAAACAGAGAAAAAGGCTTACTATAATCAGGAGATTTCAACACTGGTGCCTCCTGGATTGCCTTCTTAATCTCAGCAAAAGCTTTTGAAGCTTCTTGATCCCAATAAAATTTTGTATCCTTCTTAAGCAATTTGACGATAGGCTTCACTATCTCTGCGAAGTTTGCAATGAATCTCTTGACAAAATTTACTTTACCTAAAAAGGATTGGATACCTTTCACATTTTTAGGTTCAGACACCTTATTGATTGCTTCAATTCTCTCAGGGTCTATTCTTACCCCCTCCTTGGAAACTATGTGTCCCAATAACTTTCCCTTAGTGACCCCAAAATGACATTTCTTGGGATTTAGTGATACACCAAATTCCAAGGCTTTATTGAACACCTTCTCTAAATGTCCACAATGATCATCAGCTTTCTTAGAGAAACAAGTTAGATCATCTTGATAAACCACCATGATGATGTTTATGAATTCTTTGAAAGCTACATCCATAGCTCTCTGAAATGTAGCTCCTGCATTTTTTAATCCAAATGGCATTCTCACATATACATAAGTTCCCCATGGAGTAGCAAAAGTTGTCTTAAACTATTCAGACTTTTTTACCAACACTTGATTATATCCTGAGAAACCATCCATCATGGATAAAAGATCACATCCTGTCACTCTTTGTAGCATGGCTTCCATATTTGGGGATGAGTAGTTATCTTTCAAGGAAGCGACATTTAGATTCCTAAAATCTACACACAATCTGATGTCTCCATTCTTCTTCCTCACTAGGACCAAATTGGAGACCCATGAAGAATGCCTTATTGGTTTGATAATCCCCCCTTCTCTCAATTTGGTCAACTCTTGTTACATTTTAGTTTCTAACAAGGGATTGATAGGCCTCTGTTTCTGTCTGAAAGGCTTAGCATCTGGAAGTAAAGGAACTTCATGCTGAAAAAGATCTTGTCTATATGCCTTTAGGTCTTCATAAGACCAAGCAAAGACATGCTTATACCTTTTCAATAAATTAATAAGGTTAGTCCTGACATGGGGGGGTAATTTCTTTCCAATATATACCAACTTAGGGGATGATTATGTCCCTAGGTTTACCTCCTCTAACTCTTCCAACTTGGTGGTAGACTGCTGATGTAAATGACTATCATTATAACTAAACATGCTCTCCAGCTCCACCAACCCTTTAGGTATTTAATTGGTTTCCAACTGGACCACATCATTTCCAAACATTGTCTCTCTATTGTCTACCACTTCCACTGATGCATTACAATCAATCTTTTGTCCATCATAATCATCAACACATTGGATAAACCTAAGAATGTCTTCATCATTAGCAAAAACTTGCCAATTGTACACATTATCAGGAATAGCAGGCCTAGATTTTATTTCCACAGTGGAAATATCGGTTAGCATTGCATCATTATTTTTCAAAGCAACATTAGTTAGGAAATCTGCCATAATATTTTTTGCTCGCTCTATCCAATTAATAGAAAATGCATCAAAATGCTCAATAACATCCCAAATAACATGCTTATACTGCTTCAATCTATCATTCTTGGATGCATATTTAGATCTCACCTAAGAGACGACCAATTCTTAATCCCCCATTACTTTCAACAGTTGGATTCCATGCCTTTTTGCAACCTCAAGTCCCAGTAACAGGGCTTCATACTCTGCAGTATTATTTGTGCACTGGAATGCCAATAAAAATGAGTATTTAAAAGTTATACCTGATGGGGATGTAGACACCTAAAAATGGCCAACGCTTGCAGAGTCATACTTTAACATTTGTGCATTGCCTTATTTTAGGGTTTTTGCATCGCATTAACATTTCTCCTATGTCACGCACTTGGTCTTTATCATTTGCGAGCATTGAGTCCTTCTTCTGCATTCTTCAGTTTTTCTCGCTTTCAAATTAGGTCTTGTCAATAGCAATCTTTAATCATGATTTTGGTCAATCTTGTCAATCTCTTATCAACTTGTCAATCTCATCATTTTATGATCGATTCATCATCGATCCTTGTCCTCTTCAATCATGTCAATTGGTGCATATCAATTTGGTCTCTTTGTCAATATTGGTCAATTTGTCAATCAATCTCAATTGTTTATCAATCAAATCAATTCAAAATCATGATCGAATCAACATCAAATCAATTTTATATCAAGACCTAATTGTCGTCCTTGCATTTCTAATTTAACCTTGTTTGTCATTTTCTCTCCATTCTCCCTCTAGGTTAAATAATTTATTTATTTATCCTAAGTCTTCTTGTCACAATTAAATGTTTATTTAATTGGCTAATTAATTCCCTATTTATGAATTAATTAATAAATGAAAAATTATTAATTAATTCACTAAATTTCCTATTTTCCAATTTTCTAATTTTCCTAATTTCTAATTCAATTTCCTCCTATTTTTCTCCTAATTTCATGGGAATGACATTTCAATTTGTCATAATTTTTCATAATTGACAATCAATCAATTTTTGACATAGAAAGTTGTCATAATCTTGTCATAAATTATCAATCAATCAATTTTGCATAGAAAGTGCAAATTTGTCATAAATTTGTCATAATTGACATAATTGATTTGCAATTTCCATTTGAATGTCTTCATGCTAATTTGATCATTTCTCCAATTTATCTATAAATTGGATGAATTTCTTCAATCCTGATCTAATAATCACATTATCAAACTAATCACTTTGTCAAATCAATCACGCTTCGAGTATTCTTGAGCAATCATCTTGTCTACTTGCTTTCATATCATGATCATGCACTTGTAGGTGAGATCCACAACAAAGCTATTTGAAGGAGAAAGAAGGACAATGGAGCCACATGAAGGAGATATTCACATCTGCATTTGGTTTGCTTAGCTTTAATCTTGAATATTTTGCTTTCATGTCTTTATTGAGTGTGTTTAGGATTGATCATTGCATTTGAGCTTTTGTGATTGAGCTAGATTGGTATTTTGATTTGCTTGTGATGATTTCTAGATTTCCTATGCTACATTAATTGGTGAACTTGACGTGAACACTAACCATCTAACTCCTTAACTATGTTTTTGAGTGCTTTTGAGTTGATTTGCAAGTCAAAAACCTAAGAAACAGGGTAGTGCAGGACTTTCTGGGAACTTCTGTGCCTGTGTCAAGCATTCTGCGCCTGTGTCAGACATTTTGCGCCTGTGTCAAGGACATTCTGTGCCTGTGTCAGACATTCTGTGCTTGTGTCATGCATTCTGCGCCTGTGTAAAGTCCAGAAACAGAGGTAAAAGACAGTGTTTTTACTTGAAAATTGTTTTCTTTTGCATTCTATTTCTGCTTTTTTGGTTTTGTTGGTACTGATTCTCTATGCAGAAACTTGGCATATGCATGACAAAGACAATAAATGAAACTACTCAAACATTTTGTGCAGGTTCGATAGTCAAAGACTAAGCATATCAAACTTCTGACTTGGATTTTGCAGGTTGCCTTGGACTACAACTAAACTTTGTGTTTGCAATTAATTTTTAGGCACCTAGTGATTTCTAAATAGGATGGAATGAATCTATGTTTGATTTGATTGTTGAGTTTGACATTGGAGTAGGAGAGTATGCTCTCATCCTTCTTAGGGTGATCAGAAATCCAGATCTTTGATACCATGCTCATGTCTTTGATTGCGTGTCACCTTTAGAGGGCCTGCCTTCCCGACCATTTGCTTTTGCAAGCAAGTGATAATTGTGAGAAGGGAATGACCCAAAGTGAGTACGACTAGAATACCTTGGCATTCTAACTCACTATAAACAAATACCTGATGAGCGAAACCTTTGAAGGAAGGGTTACGTGGGAATTGTAGTTACCTAGGAAGTGATGACCCTTGAACTCTTTCTCATATCAACATCTAAGTAGGGCCTCATGGTCTAAATTGTGCTTGCGCGACTACATTTTTTTGGTATCTTGATGGGCTTAATGTCTCAATCATGCTTGCGTGACATCAAGGAGTAACGCTTAATAGAAATCCTTACTAAACACCTTGTTTTTAGAGGCCAAAAACCCTTCTAGTTGCTTGAGAAGGACAAGTTTGGATACTTGGAAGAGATACTAAGTTCGCCATGGGGAGATTTCCATGGGGACTAATGCTTGGCTGCCCTGAGAAGTGAGTGCCATGGAGGGGAGCCAGTGGGGTCAAGCATCTATGTATTCTGCTTGAATCTCATAACAAGTCTACCTCTCAAGTACCTAATGTCCTTGCCTACCATAAGAAATGTGGGAATGAGCATGATTGTCTTGAGTCTAAGTTGAAATATCTTGTATTCTTTGCTTGTCAAAAGTTGAATTGTATCTCATTTCAAAAACAAGGCAAATTGATTCAAAACAAGGTTAAACATAAGAGCATTTCATCCAACAAAGTTCAAGAAACATCTTCAAACATGGTTGTCAAACATTGTTCAAAATCTTGTCTCAACATGCATGTCACTTAGATCTAGGTTCATCCTAGTTGTGCATTTTGTAAAGTTATTGTTAACTACCAAGGTTAAGTTTCATCTAGGTCATACTTCTTTGCATATCAATAAAAGTCATCCATTTGCATGTGTCCTCTTGCATTAGAGTAATACCATTTCATAATTCAACCTTAGGTTTTGCCTTAGGTTGACATTGTCATACATTTGCATTTGCATACCCTAGGTCCTGTTGGGTCTCAAATCAACAGATTGGATAGGTTCTAAGGAAATGCCAACTCCTATGATCAAACCCTCCAATTGACTTGGCCAACTTATAGAGTGAACCTATTTGGTTACTAACTCTCTCACTTTAGGCTCTGCAAGACCTAGGCGGGTATACCTATTCACTAGTTGTTTTCAATGACTAGTGCCTTTTATAGAAGATTAAGTATCTTTATATGGCTTCCTCCTATCATAGAATGGCATAAGTTCCTAGGATGGAGATATAGCAGATGAGTTCAAGATTGTTGTTGTGGAAGCTATTTGATCTATGTGCTTAGAATTTTATATGTATACACTATTGCCAACTTACTCTATGATTCCTTACTCAATTACTCCTATTGTAAAATAAAATATGATGAATATGGTGGTAAGCTATAATTTATAAATGGCCAGTGCCTTCTTTGCTGTCTGGGCTACAGAGTCTTTATATTGCCTTAGGACTTATTGTGTGAACTTGTGAGACAGTTTTTAAACCCACCCCTTTTTTGGATCTGTCAGTTACTATTTCTTATGAGATCAATTGAATGCCTATATCATAAGTTGCTTGAATGAATTTAACCCTACCTTTAAGGGACCATCCAAGTAAGCACTGCAAAGAACAATTATAATTCACAAGAAGAACTATTATTTCAACCTTATAACATACAACATAGATTTCACTCAAAGAATATGAATAACCTTATCTTCTTTAGATAATATCACAAGCAATTTCCAACAACGAATGAAATAATCCACATCACATATGCAAAGAAAAGACAACTAATTATATTATGTATCCGTCAAAATTTGTGCAACAGGAAACTTACAAGCTATCATATATCACTGTATTCTTTCTATCATGTTATATTTTTCAATTACAAGAAACCTTTCTCATATATATATGAGAGCAAATGCTATTTATGAAAAGACATGTCTTTTCGAAATACTAACTGCCAATTTGAACATTCTTAACAAACTTAAGTAAAAAGAAATTAAGCATCCCTAAATGATGAATGTAATCATCTTCTTTAAAAGTCTTGATCTTGATGCTCTGTTTCTTTAATTCTTCTCCTTGTGAAAGGTATTCGAATATCATCTGGTTGACGGTAGGGGCCATGTCTTTGCTTCGATCCAATCTTGACAGAGCTCGATCCTTGACGCTTAGAAGTTCATTCCGCCATTCATCCATAGATATTAATTCTCCCTCTTTATAAATCGAGGGCATTCCAATAGGGTTCCCATCATCTAATTCTTTAAGATCTCCTTTTAGCACATCTTTGAATTTAACATGATTTTCCATATACGAAGTCCCTTCTATTTTCTCCTCTAGCGTCATCACATCAACACTATTTATCACTTCATGCAATCATGTTTTTAACCTTTCATGCTCTCTTAATGCCTTAATGGTTCCAGTGTACACCCTCCAATAATGTTCAACATGGATGAGCATGGTGTTGAACCTGTGTTCAATGATATCATTAACCATTTTATCCATCTTCTGTTGAATATTACTCAACTGTTTGGTAGCCTTTTCTGCTTGATATTTCCAATACAGAACATCAGAGACATCATCCAAGCTTCGTCCTGTGGGATATGCAGCATATTCATTTAAAGGAGTCCCTGTCTCAAATTGCAATATCCTTGTTTGTAGTCTCTGATTCTCCTCTTTAGTTATTTCATATAAACCCTTATAGGTAATGTTTTCCCTAACCAAAAACTCTATCTGATCCAAATTTAATTTGGCTACATCCAAGTTTAATTTTGCAGTGACCCTAGGGTCAGTCTTTCCTACCTGATGGACCATAAGGTGTCCAAAGGTTTCTTCAACATCCACAATAATTGGTCTTTTTCCTCTCGGATATAGTGCCCATTGTAGGAGAGATTTTTGATCAGGATCATACCCCAAGCCCATGAACAATTTATCTACTTCTTGAGGCAATACCTATTGATTTGTGTCTTGCTTCTTCAAGAATCCATCAAATAGAAGTGCTGAATTTATATCCCAACCTGAAAATATGATAACTCCAGCCTCCTTTAATATTTTCCTCCCCTTCTCAGGGGTCATATCTTTCATGAGGGCATCTATCTCATCTTGTAGCCTTTTCATCTGCTCTTCTTCTGATCTCCCAGCCATACTTCGTTTCACATGAGCCCCCTTGTACTGGTATAAGAATGAAAGGAATTCTCTTGAGGAAGCGAATCCATCATCCACAACAAAGTCTTCATGCTCTGTCATCCTTATATCAACTATATCCCTAATATTAAAATCACCAGTTTCCACATCTACCTCTGCTTCAAAACCAAGTGGATAATCTTCTCTAGGGGAGTCAGTAGGGATGCTACTAGTAGTTGATTTTGGTGACATGTGAGCCAATGGCTTACTATCTCTTCAAGTGTTGACAAAATGGAGGAACTGTGGGGGTACTCTATGCATAATCTCTACCTCATGCTAAAGTAGTTTTTTGGCTATCTCCAAAGGATCTTGGAGGTTTCCAAGTAGGTCTCCATCCACCATCCCCCTTGCTCTTTTCCACTTGAAAGCTTCCCAAGTCATCTCGCTTCTTTCTCTCAAAACCTTAGCCTCTTCCTTTTCAAGGTTCCTTATTAAATCGTCTGGGATTTGAGCCACATGTATTCCAGCCTTTAGCTTCTATGATGCCCTTGCAGCTTTTATATATACCTCAGGATCAAAGTTCTCTCTAGGATCACCCAGAGTCATGCCATAATACTCTAACTTATTTTGAAGTAAATGATAACTTTTAGAATTTTTAACAATGAAATCAGAAAACACCAGTAACCCTGGCACAATAGATTGTTTACCAAAATCTGTGAGATGTTTGGCACTGACAACAGACAGTTGTCTTATAATCTCTAGACTAGCCACCCTATTTGGCACGGTAATTGGAAGCATGTATGGCTTTCCTTCATACCCAAAAACCTTGATTTCTGTATGATTAGGGTGGCAATACCAATCACCCCAGTTGTGGTCAATCTGAGACTCTAGAGAGAAGTCTTTTGGCCTAAAGAATCTTTTGATTTCAGGAGACAAAGAATACTTTCTATGTTGTCAGAAGGCTGCACTGAGTGGTTTTACAAAATATTCCTGAAAGTGCCAATACTAGTTGTTTATAAATCTTTGATCCCATGCAGAAACCCACAATTGGACTGGTTTCTTCAAACCATTTTTATCATAAGCTCTGATGCTAAAATTGTCTGACCAGAAATTGACTTCTTGTCTGCAATAAAGAATAATGTGCATTAATAAGGAATATAATGAGAAATTAACATTTACAAGGTCTCCTTTTAACTTCTCCAACCCATGATTTAGGGCTTCTGCAACATAAGTGGCATAGTCAAACGGCCTAGGGTCTTTTGACTGTAGATCAGCACAGAGAACCATAACCCCAATATCCATGAGAGGATGAGCTTCTAAGCCTAATACTTGGGCTGCAGCATAGTATGTATACTTGAAATATGGATGGAAATGGTTGACATCAAAAGGCACCTTGTCATCTTTACTGAAAGGAACTAAGGACTTTCCCACTTTTGGCTAGTGAATGGGTAGTCTCCATTTCCTATAGATGTCCTCTAAATTGAAGAACTCTTGCGATAGCTTCTGTATGTCAATTTTCTCTTCTACATCCCAGTCTAGATCAAACACCATATCAATGGTCTGTTTGTTAATTACCACCATAGGATTCCCTCGGTAGTCACATATGGTTTTGGTTTTTGGATCATAACAATCTACTAGGGCTTTCATTAATTTGACATCCACAAATACATTCAGAACTACCAATTTCCCCAAATTTTTCTTCCACGGGTTACTCACGGGCTCAGGAGCATCCCTTCTCTTGTAACCAAATAAGAACAACTCATGTCCTCTGATTTCAGTCCATATGTCTCCTAAATGTTCAAATCTATCTTCCAACCCTTCCTCTTCACTTTTGATTTTTTTGGACCTCACATTGGATGCCGGGCACTGGTCTAACAGATCCTGAGCTAAAGCTCTACCCTCCTTTTTCTGTCATTTGGGTTTCTCTTCAGGGTTCAATTCCTTTCCTTTCCTACTCTTTTTAGAAGAAGAAGATGGTTCCATAATTTCAATCAATGAGAGATATCACACTTACTTGGAGAATTGTCGAGCTCTTCTGACTGTTGTTTACAAACTTCAGGTAACTCCTTGTAACTTTCCATCTTCTGCACCAAAGTCTGGTTCTTATGAAAATTTGATCAATTCAACTGTAACTGTGTGGGCAACTTGTGCAATAGTTAATGTCTTTGTGTTTATAATGGCTACTCAAATGTTTAAACTTAATTGTAGATGTGACATCCTCAACTTGAGCTTTTAATTCCTTCGCGGGAAGTACTGTTTAGCTGAAAAGATTGTGAATCGAGATTTTGATGAAACCCCTGTCTTCGGTTGAATGCTTTAAGCTTTCATCGAAAGTTCATTTTCCTCGATATCAACTCATCGGTGAATGGCCCTTGTCGAAAAACCATCTTCTAGTCTCCTCGAAATCATCCTTTCTTCGATGAAGTCTTTTTCGATGAGTTATTCGTGAGTCTCATCGAAATCATATTTCGATGAGTTTTATACTTTAGTGAAAGTTCACGCGAGCCCTCTGAAATCCTTTCTTCTTCGATGTCCTTCTTTTATCGATGAGATCCCTCTGCTTTTATCGACATATTGTTATCGATAAGATTTGATTTTCGATGAATGTTTTTTGAGTTTCCTTGGCAATTTTATTTCCTCGACTTCACCCTTTGTTGGCCTTTCACTTTTCGATGAAACTGGAATATTGATGAGCGGCTTCCTTCATTTACCAAAAGAGATATTCTACCGAAGACATCTTAACTTAGTATTTTACACTTTGTGTTTTGTTTCGATGAAACTATTCTTTCGGTGAAACTCATTTTGAGATGCTCGACATGATATTTTTTGCCGATGATCTTTTAGCTTTCACGCCTTTGGGAAGATTTTTAAGTTCAAATATATTGTTCAACAGGTCCCTTCATTAAGCTTAGGTCATTATCATACCATATTAGAGTCATTAGCATAGCAATTGTCCCTTTGCATATAGTCTCAAAACTAGGTTTTGTCATACTTAAGTAATCCAAATCTTTGATAAACCCTAAGTCATTGTTAGGAAGTCTAGACCTTATCAAGCTTTTGTCTTTTTGTCATCACTGTCATTTGGTCAAACCTAGCTTAGTATCCAAGCATATAGGGGAGACATTGTCATTTCATCCTTTTGTCACTCGGTCCTTTTGTCCTTTGAGGTCTAGACATCATTTCAATTTCCTAAGGGTCTCTTTTTAGATTTGCATTCCAAAAAGTTTGTCAAAATCTTGAAAAACAACAAAAACATAGGTTGCATTATTGCCATAGATTGCATTTTCATCTATTTAGTTTGCATTTAGTTGCATATCATACATTATCCTTGAAAAATTCCAAACAAAATATTGCATTGCATAGTGACATGTCTATTGAAACAAGGTTCCAAGCACCAATGATGCAACAAAGTTTGATGTATCAACTGATAATGCAATTGGATTTTAATCCAAGGCAATCATAATTATATCCAACCCAACAACAAGGCAATATCGATCAAACTTTTTATGATGAAACAAGTCTCCAAATACAAAAACTAGAGGAGAAGCTAGCTCAAGAAAATGAGATTTTGGAACAAAAAGTGAAAAACATCGAGAAGAATAGATCAAAAATGTCCAAAATGTTTCAAAAATTTCCAGGTCGAAATCCAAAGATTGAGCCAATTGATGTAAGATCTCTTCTTGAACGATTAGACATACCAGCTCTCCTCTCCCAAATAGAGATGATGAAACAATTTCAAGAAAAGAGACAACATCAATTTCAACATTATGTGCCTCCACAACAAGAACAAGAAGGTGTTTACTATCAATCAGATTTTCAACCAATACAACCAATGGTTCAACCAATTGTTCAACATATACAACCAATACAACCAATGGTCCAATTTCAACAATATGTCCAACTAGCTATACAATGTCAACAAATAGTTCAACCAATGGTGGAATATCAACAAGTTCAATCAACATATCAATGTCAACAACCACAACCAAGCATTCAAAAACAAAGGTTGCAGCACACACCAAGCCAAGTTTCAAGCATGTCGGAACAATTGAACCAAGTCCAATATCAAAACATGACATCAGATCAGAACCAACTCCTTGCCAAACAAGTTCAAATTCCAGATATAACTATGTCAAAACCTCGAAAGAAAGGTGGCTTTATTGCAATGATCTTAAGGAAAATACCAAGTGAATTCTTTGAGGAAGATCAAGATAATATAATTATGTCTAGCAATGCCTCATCCCCCCACAAACAAATTTACTCTCCAGCGGCATCTATCCCTACACCTTTAGAAGTTTCACAAGAACCTTCCATATTGTCCTCATCAAACAATACACCCAAGGATGCAATTATCCAAGAGCTATCCATAATTGATTGTCAAAATAATCCAATTCATGATGCACATCCTTGTCATGTTTTAGAAATACAAGACCCAATGCCACCATGCACTTTATTGCCATTACTTGTTTTAGAGGACCCCATTCGAAGTCCCTCTTCATCATGTTCAAGCATTGATTCCTTGCCAAAATCCATCACAAATGTTCAAAATGCATTTCCTTCATGCCAAAACATTGATTCCTTGTCTGAATCCCCCATGCATATCCAAAGTCCAACCTCATGTCAAGAGGATAATTTAGAGCATGAAGAAATGTGTCCTACAAAAGATCAAGATCAAGATCCTGAAACCTTATCATCCCATCCAATTGTTGACCAGGACCCCATGTTCCCAGACACTCACGATGATTCCCCTATTCTTGTCCATCCTATCCAAAGTCCTATTGACACTCCATTACCCGAGCAAGATCAAGATATCCCAGTCCATCCAATCCCAAATAATCCCCTTCCATTTCATGAAAAAAATGTCCTTTCAAGTCCCATTGACATTCCACTTCCTGAGAAAGACCAAGATATCCTTTCCATCCTTTCCAATTATCCCATTGAAAGTCAAGAGAAAAGCACCTTTAAAGAGGATTCCAATGATCTTCCTCCTTGTCAAGATCAAATTATTCCTTCAGATCCTCCACAAGATCCACTTGTTCCTCCATCTCCTTGTCATAATGCTCCATATACACTCCAAGATTGCATTTCTTTTGATGATCCCATTATTTCTCCCATTCCTTCTCTTGAAGAGCCTATCATTGAACCATATCCACTACACAATCCTAGGCCCTCTCATGATCCTAATCCCCCTCATGATTCTAACGTGTTAGTGCAAGATGTTCATGAACCCTTGACATGCATAATGGGTTCTTCTACTTTGGTGCAATCTGATCCACTTCAAGATCTCATTATTTCTCTCATCTCCTATCCACCTCATAATGGACTCGCGTCTTCTTCCCAAAGAAAAGAGTCTCCTACAAGTCAAGATATTCATAAAGGCAAAGGAGTAGACCTTCATGAGAAAGAACCCCTCCATATCAAAGAAAATATTAAGGGTCAGGGCCTCAGTGAAATTCCTCAAGACGTGGTACCCCTACTAAATCCAACATCCCTCCATCAAAATCCAAACATACACATTCCCCATCATACCTTCCATCCATCTTAGGTCCTTATATCCCTTCGTCCTCTATGCAAGGTCAGCAAAGGCACACATCCTTGAGTAAATTTCATCCATCCAAAAGAACTCCATTTCATTCATATCCATCCATGCATTCCTTTCCCCCTCCAAGCAATTTGGATGCCAAGTGTAAACGTCATAAGTCTAGCAATCCACATGTATTCAAGGATCAACATGTCCAATATAATTGACATGTCAAAGAAAAGAACAATATGATCTATAAAGAAAAAGAAATATCCAAAAGGCTACAAAGGCCCACTGAGCAAAATAAAGCAAAGTCAAAATATATATGGGTTCCTAAATCCCTTGTACAAGCAATGCACTATAAGGAACCACAAAATCATGAAAAATCAAAAACCATGTGGATCCCTAAGCGGCTCCTTGAAGCACAAAAGCCTAAAGAAACATCCAACTTGGCATCCAAAGTTGCTATTCCTCCATCCAACCCCCTCAAATTTGTTCCTCCATCACCTTCTTCATCCATTTTGGGCCTTTATGTCCCAAAATCCCAAGCTATTCCTCCATCCAAATCTCACAACCTGAGATCCATTTTTCCTCCATCAGGAATTTTTATGATCTTGCCTTCATTTCCATCCAGTGAAGCCCAATTCCTCCAATACCCTATCCATTATCTAGTGCATATTTTCCATGCTTCGATCCCTTTGAACCCATCCTTTGCATAAATCCTTTCCTTAGTTTCATCTCTTATTCCATATCCTTATCCTACCAACGTCTTTGAGCATACTTTTAAAGGTCATGGTCCATTTTTTTTCAAGGCTACTATCCAAGTAAAAAGATGCTTGAGTCCTTCTTCCATACCCTATCATGTGTCCATCTTCTATTGAAAAAGTCAAAATGCAAAAAAAAAAAAATCAAAAAAAAAAAAAAGTAAAAAAAAAAAGAAAAAGACAAAAGAAAAAAATAAAGCAAAAATAATTCGTCCACTGGTGAAAACCTGGCAAACGGGCGCCTTGGGCAAGTACCGTGATGAAAACCTGGCAAACAGGTGTCATGTGTAATCTATGAACTTCTTGCACACCACACTTGGGGGCAGGTTTTATCCTATCATATCCTTTTGTCCTTCATTGTTCCATTATCCTATTATACCATGTCATACTCCTCCATATCCTATTATCCCTCATGTCCATTTCCTCTTTCCACCTTTGATCTTGACAAGGCTGAGGATCGTCATGAGCATTATGCATCTTGTTTGCAGCTTTTAGTCCATCATCGCTTTTGGTCATTTATCCATTTGCTTATTATAACCTTTCATCCATATTCCCTAGCTTATTGCGACTTTCTGCCACTATCCCGTATCCTATCCCGACCTTCAGTCCATTTCCCTTATCCATTCTTGGTCTTGCTTATCCTATCCATATCTTATCACTATCCATACACTCTTTTTGTCCCTTGATCTTGATCTGACATAAGGACGCAAAATTTAAACATGGTTTCAAAAACCTCTTGACATGTCCCTCATGCCATGTCACTGCTTTACATTGTCACATCACGCAATAGCCCTTGAAAATTGCATCCGTATTGTCTCCATAATAAAAGGCCTTTGTTTTCCCTCTATCCACCAACATTTTAGCAAGCCTATTTATTCACCTGTCATATTCCTTGCCTTGCTAGACACTGGGGGAAAAATCATAAAAATTGAAAAACGTCCTGAAATAATTCAAAAAAATTGAAAAATGTCCTAAAATAATTTTTTAAAATTGAAAAATGTCCTGAAATAATTCCAAAAAAAAATTGAAAAATGTCCTGAAATAATTCAAAAAAATTGCAAAATGTCCTGAAATAATTCAAAAAAATTGAAAAATGTCCTGAAATAATTCAAAAAAAAAATTTGAAAAATGTCCTGAACAAATCTCTAAAAAATGGAAAAATGTCTTGAGAAAATCCCTAAAAAATCAAATAAAGTCCTGAAAAAAATGAACACAAAAAAAATTGTAAAAACTCAAAAAGCATTTTGCAATAAATGATCCCTTCTGTGCATACGACAGATCACTGAGCATCCCTCCAACGACACTCGCAATCAACATTGTGCTTTAATGAAATCATGTATAAACAGATGAACTTTTTCAATCAAACCAGACATTCAAACTGATCAAAATTGTCATATCAATCAACCTCAAAATCATTCGTCCTTGGCACACTATCATGGGTCTTATACAAGGTGTGGTATACTCGAAACCAAACTGTGTCCTATCTTAGACGGGGTACCGCATGTCCTGAAACCAGACAACATGATCGTCCTATCAGCACTTTCAACTTTTGACAATGAAGATCAAGATGTTTGTTTGACTTGTTGGAATTTGTGCATCTTATCTTTTTACTGATTTATCTTTGGCTTCGATCATGTTCCTATGTTGCTCGATGATGTCACTGAGTGATTTAGAGTGACCGGGATGGTTCATGGTCCCTTTCTTTTTGTTGTGATTGTTGTTTGTTTGTGATGTGTCTGTCTTACGCAAAGGGATTGCATTATCGCTCTGGCCTTCATTGCCATGTAGGGCCGCATCCATTTTGCCATATCAAATAAAGGTTCTCACCCACTTCTGTGCATTGGTGAAAGCAAGTTTTTCTTCATCTCTACCTGTCCTCTGTCTAATTTCTACTTACTAACATTTCTTTGGTCTATCTTGGCAGTCCGTTTGATCCTATCATTTTCTATCATTCTTATCGATCAATTGACCTCTTTTCTGCATGTTTCCGGCCAATTCCTCGAGGGGGCATGCATATGTCATTGTCAGTATCTAGGGCATTTTCATTATTGTTTTTTAAAACAACGCTTAAAATCACATTGTCTCAAAGAGGGGCAAAATGTAGACACCTAAAAATGGTCAACGCTTGCAGAGTCATACTTTAACATTTGTGCATTGCCTTATTTTAGGGTTTTTGCGTCGCATTAACATTTCTCCTATGTCACGCACTTGGTCTTTATCATTTGCGAGCATTGAGTCCTTCTTCTGCATTCTTCAGTTTTTCTCGCTTTCAAATTAGGTCTTATCGATAGCAATCTTTAATCATGATTTTGGTCAATCTTGTCAATCTCTTATCAACTTGTCAATCTCATCGTTTTACGATTGATTCGTCATCGATCCTTGTCCTCTTCAATCATGTCAATTGGCGCATATCAATTTGGTCTCTTTGTCAATATTGGTCAATTTGTCAATCAATCTCAATTGTTTATCAATCAAATCAATTCAAAATCATGATCGAATCAACATCAAATCAATTTTATATCAAGACCTAATTGTTGTCCTTGCATTTCTAATTTAACCTTGTTTGTCATTTTCTCTCCATTCTCCCTCTAGGTTAAATAATTTATTTATTTATCCTAAGTCTTCTTGTCACAATTAACTGTTTATTTAATTGGCTAATTAATTCTCTATTTATGAATTAATTAATAAATGAAAAATTATTAATTAATTCACTAAATTTCCTATTTTCCAATTTTCTAATTTTCCTAATTTCTAATTCAATTTCCTCCTATTTTTCTCCTAATTTCATGGGAATGACATTTCAATTTGTCATAATTTTTCATAATTGACAATCAATCAATTTTTGACATAGAAAGTTGTCATAATCTTGTCATAAATTATCAATCAATCAATTTTGCATAGAAAGTGCAAATTTGTCATAATTGACATAATTGATTTGCAATTTCCATTTGAATCTCTTCATGCTAATTTGATCATTTCTCTAATTTATCTATAAATTGGATGAATTTCTTCAATCCTGATCTAATAATCACATTATCGAACTAATCACTTTGTCAAATCAATCACGCTTCGAGTATTCTTGAGCAATCATCTTGTCTACTTGCTTTCATATCATGATCATGCACTTGTAGGTGAGATCCACAACAAAGCTATTTGAAGGAGAAAGAAGGACAATGGAGCCACATGAAGGAGATATTCACATCTGCATTTGGTTTGCTTAGCTTTAATCTTGAATATTTTGCTTTCATGTCTTTATTGAGTGTGTTTAGGATTGATCATTGCATTTGAGCTTTTGTGATTGAGCTAGATTAGTATTTTGATATTTGCTTGTGATGATTTCCGATTTCCTATGCTACAGGGGACACAAAAAGAAACCTTGCTCCAGATCCTTCTTTGGAGCAAGCTCCATCAAAATACATCTGCCACAACCCATACTGCTATGCTTGTAGCTCGACTACAATAGGGTCAGTATTCTTCAATTGAGGTGAAATTGGTTGAAGTCTAAAGTTATCTAAATCTACATCAATCATACAATTAAGCATACTAGGGTCTACATTTTCAATTACCCTAGGAGCTCATGGCTCTTTGTATAATTTGACTTGATTACCACTAATAGGAATGGTAGCATAAGATAAGTCCAGTTGAACATTTCCCCCTACTGCTGCTGCCCACTGCCTAGAAAGTAACATACCATAGTGGGGTTTAGTGTTAATAACAATAACATCCATTTTGTAAGTGGCTTCAGGAAATGCTGCTATTTTTACTTCTACATCTTTCATTGTACCTATCACAGGTACTTCTCTATTATCCATGGCATAGCATTTCCCATACCCAGTGGTTACTGATAACCCTAATTCTTTCATAACACCATAGGGCATTACATTAGCAGTAGCTCCTGAATCTATCATGTAGTTTTTAATCAACCGATTATTGACTAACAAGGTAACATAGAAGGGATCTACCTGAGAAGGCTCCTGAGTGATGGTGGTTCCAACATAAACCTCTGGGGTTTGGAACTCTTGGTTCTTTCCAACTTTAGCTAAACCGGTGGGTAATACTGTGTTACTATCAGATATACTAGAGAATAAAGACAAAGCTGCATCCTTATGTTCTTTAATCTTTAGTAATTCTACTAATGGAATAGTGACCTTCATTTGAGTTAAAGATTGGGCCATGTCAAATGTAGAACTATTACATTTTTCAGTATTAGCCCTGACTTTTTCTGTTTTGAATTGACTTGCCCTTTTCACTATCTATGCTCCTTGTACATCACTAACATTTTTATCATCTTTTCCTTTGAGTACATCTTTAACTTTTTCTCCCTTCTCTTGACCAACCTTGGGAATAGTAGTAGCACTACTTGATGCCCCCCTTTTTGTAACTTCCTTTACAAACATAGAACCCGGCTCACCCTGATCAGTGTCTCTCTTAGTGCTTCTCAGATTATAGTTATGTTTTGCTTTGGCAATTGCAGCCTTAGTGAGATTTATAACTTCTTCTTTGCTAGGCCTCCTAAGATGAACCTCTTCATCTTCAATTGTTACCACATTCAATGTAGGATTCCAATCTAAGGCTAACTGTCCTTGCACTAGCTTTTCATTATCCAGCACATCACTGTATTCACTTTGCATGGATTCCTCATCACTTTCTACGATGGTTTCAAACATATTAATGTCAGGCTCTGCTTCTGGTCTCATAGATTCTTCAAGAGCTTGAGCCACTACACACTAATGAGGAGAATGTGGTCCATCACAAGCAATACACCAAGGAGTATTTTCTATATTGTGAATAGTTTTCGCTTTCAAGGGATCCGATGTGTCCTGACTTTGGGTAATTTTGGGCTTCTCAATTTGGGGTTTACCATCCTTCCAATTGGTATTATATGGCATATCATGTAATCTAAGGGGTCTATCTTGCTAATTATAATGAGTTTTATCATTTTTGTTAACCTTGGCAGTCAAATCTTTCATAGCAGTTACCAATTTCTCTATCTTATCATCCTCTTTAGCAACTTTATTAGGTTGCTGTTTGGTTTCATGCCATAATCTACCATTTGTCCTTCTTCCTAATTTGCCAGATGTTTTTCTATTACTTTCTACATTTATGGCAATTCTAAAAGCATCTCTCAAGTTATGGGGATTTTTATCTCTCAAGATATAGGCCATCTTGGAATCAAATGCATTGTAATATGTATTAAGACACATGTTACCATCTAGCCTCATCACTTGATACAATTTGTGCATGGCCTTCTAGAATCTGGCATTGAAATCAGTGACCATTTCATTTTCAAATTTTCTAATATTGTTGAACGCATTTAGCATGAAACTCACATTAGTCTTGTCACCATACTGCTCTTGAAAGCAATTTTTAAAATCTTCCCATGAACCTATGCTATTGACTAGAAGACCTTTGTACCAATCTCTTGCATCATCAACCAGGGATTGAACAAACAATTTCATAATAACATCTTCATCTACTATCTCATAATCATTTATTAGATCCCCAAAAGATTTCAGATGTTCCTAAGCACTAATTGCATTGTTCCCAGCAAATTTATGGAGTCTGTCTCTTAACTCAGTGGGAACATGATTTGGATATCCCGGGATCCCATCAAAGAACAATTGTCTATATTGTTCTAGATTGATTGGTCTTCTTTGAAAAGGGGTAATAGCACTATTATTTCC
Source organism: Cryptomeria japonica (assembly GCF_030272615.1). Taxonomy (NCBI): domain Eukaryota; kingdom Viridiplantae; phylum Streptophyta; class Pinopsida; order Cupressales; family Cupressaceae; genus Cryptomeria; species Cryptomeria japonica. The sequence continues at coordinate 474,225,659 of NC_081411.1, read as the reverse complement.
CATGGTCATTTTAGCTTTTGGGATTGGAGATTGAGGTGCTTGGGTGTACTGTTTACTCACAGATATTTGGCTTACAGAGGCAATATTAGCTTGTGCTATAGGTTGAGTATTAACCTGAGGAGAGGAAATGTGTTGGGGATTAGGCTAGCTAAGAATTTTTGATGGGAATGTAATAGGGGGAGCCTTTAAGTAATTAATCTTTCTTTTTACTTCCTGATTCGCTGCTTCTAACTCAGCCTTTTCCAGTTCCATTTGGAGATCTTCCTTTTCCTTCCTCATCCTTTCCATCTCTCTCTCATGTGCTAGAATCCTATGAGAGCTCTCTTTTGCAGTTTTAGATTCTATTCCATCATCAACCCATTTATGTTTTCCTTTATCTAGATTGGCTTTAGGAAACTGGGAGTCATTAAATACTTCCCTAGTTGGCTGGGCTACTAACTTACAAGCTTGTTTAGTTTTGGGGATTAGGATTTCTCTAATCACAGGGCCTTCCTCATCACTTTTTTCTTTCTCTTTAGCAAGTACTTCAAGATCAGCTATCTATCTAAGAAGCCTATCTCTTTCCATTAGTTTGGCTTTAACTTCCTTCTCCTTATTTGCCTCCTTTTGGGCTCTTAGGGATATTAAATGATGGACTCTTCTATTTAAATCTTCAATCTCTTAAGACACTTTATCCTCATCAGGGAAGTTTTCTTCAGAGTTTGATGCATTAACTTGATCTATGTCAATCAAACTAATGTTCCCATCAATTGTCCTAGGAACAGAGTGCCTAATTGCATTTGAACTGGTTCTATCTTTTGCAGAAACACTAACATGAGATAGATTTTGATTTAAAATAGGCGCATCATCAATATTTCCAAACAATCCCAAATGGAAACCTAAAATATCATGCTCTGAATCTCTGGAAGATGAATTAGACTTTGCATAAACAAGTTGATCAGGCATCTTACCAGTACTATTATTTTTCTGCACCCAAGCAACATTTGATGGCTCATGCAACACAGATCTCTTCTGGCCTTGCCATGACTGTTCTGGCAGACCTTCTTGCAAAGTTTCACGAGGATGTTTCTTCATGAATGATCTTGTGTTTTTTGCTCCTTGCATCTCGCTTGTTTTCCTTTTAGAAAAATTTGTATCTCACAAGGACTGGTTCAAAAGTAACAAAGTCGTCACCCACAAAACTATGGGAATTATGAAAACAAGCAGTCTTATCCACAAACACACAACAATTTTCTTTACAAGCCTCAACACAGATCTGTGTTTATATCTTTATTGTAACTCTCCCTAGTAGATTCGCCACTTTTGTTGTCTTCAAAATCTGATTCCCTTTAACATCCTTAAAATAATATGATTTAACTCAGTGCAGAAGAGACATCAAAGATAAGGAAATTCTCAAGACAACATATGACAAGGTTTGATTGAACCTTCTACACTTTGGACTTACTCAGAGCCCAGGTGGGTATACCTTTGTGAATTGAATTCACACTTTCAAACATAAACCCACAGCAAACCAGTCCAGAAAACTAGTGGATTTATTCACCTTGAAATCAACTGAAAACAAAGAATGGAAATTATACTTAAATTCAGCATTTCGATCAACAAAACATGCAATAAACAACTTCAATCAATACTAGTGCCTTATCCAAGGTCACAGAGTCATCTAAACTCAGATAATTCTCCTCAAACAAAACATCTTTATGCGTCCCGTTGGCTAGGTTTCTATTAATCCTTGTATATGCCTGACACCTACAAGAATTTATGCATTCCAAACTAAGCTATGATCATCAAAATTCAAAGTCTCTTCCAAAGAGTTTACTGGTATGAGTGATCCCCGCATCTTTAATTTCCCTCCTAAAGAGAAAAGCTAATGAACACTTCTACTAAAATTGCTCTGCAATTCCATTCAAATAGAACAACCCTGGATTATTCAGAATGAAAATAGTAAACAAATTGTAAACACACTTAAAGACAACACAAAGCTTCACTCAAAACCAATGGTCTGTATATTGATATTTAGTTCAAGAAATATTACAAGAAGTTTTTGAATATTCTCCATAAGACTTAGAAAATCTCAAATAAATTTCTGCAGCGTTTTCTTACAATTCTTTGCGATCCTCTTTTCTCTAGTCCTGGTATCCATTTATAACAACATGGATGCACAAAGCTTCGGACTTCTTGAGGAGAGTTTGTTACAATCATTTCTTTCAAAATAAAGAGGTTACAAGCTTTTCGCAAAAGCAGTTACAAGCTCTTTTTGGCCTCTGTAGTTTCTTCAACAAGTTGTTCAGTTGCAACCTCTTCTACCTTTTCAAGGGCACTCTCTAACTGTTCCGGATCATGGGTGGCATATTTAGTTGTCCACTCACCATACACCTCTTCTGTCGGCCATGAGAAATTAATCACTTTATCCTTAGTTTTAGTCAACCTTTTCCAAGAATTTCTCATTTTGTTGACTTCTGAATTAAGAAAACCATAATGTGACTTAATTTTCTCTATCTCTTGTATTGTCAAAACAAAGAAAGAAGCATCATCTAGATCAATAATTCATTTAACTCTTGCTGACAATTTAGCTTCTATCTCCTTAAGCCACATTTGTTTGTCCTTTAATTGATCCGGGCTAGCAAAAACTCTTGGGAGCAACTCAAAAACTTGATCAGTGTACTCCTTTTTGCACAAATTTACCTTCCTATCAACATTATCCACTTCTGCTGCTAATTGTACTAAGACTTTAGTGACATTAGAAGTGGATTTAATGATGGGATTGACCCTTGCTTCATCGCAGGATACACACATAAACTCTAAATCTTGCTCCCTAGGCCTCCATTTGTCAAAAATAGGTGTCAAAATGGCCTTGTCTCTCCTGAGCTCATTCCATATATCCATAATTTTACCTACATTTTTGTAGAGCAATGAGGCATTTATTGTATCTGCAAAACTAGAAATTGTAGCTCTTACTCTCTCCTCATACTTCTTTGCATATAAGGCCTGAGCTTGTTTCAAATTTTCTAATTCTTGAGGAGTAATTTCAACCATTTGAGAGCTGGAGGGTGTTGGAGATGGTGGAAACTCAATGATAGGGCTAGTAGGTGGAGGTATTGCAGGAGAAGAGGAGATCATCAGTGCTTGAAGACTCACCTTAATGGTATTGTCTAGTCAACTGGCTCTACAGCTTGGCAATGATGCTATCCTTACCTCTTACCTCCTCCTTGGCATTGTTATAGGCCTTCAAAACTATTTCCAACTTAACTTGGAGGGCTTCTTTCTCTTTGGCTTCCTTCTCTGCTACTACAACACTAAATTTTGCAGTCTCTAACATAGTGCTAGAAGCCTCCACTACCCTTGTACTCTGCACTCTCTTCACCATCATCCCATCAAGGTAACTTGACCCTGGGGTGTCTTTGCTTTTCTTACTCTCATTTCTCTTGAGAGACCACATGACGAGTGCAGCATTGTCCTTATTGAAAGTAATCCCCTCCATGGGTTTAGTCTCTTTTCTCACTGCATCTAGTACCAGGGCGTCTGCTATATCCCATTTGAGTAAAATAAGCACTCCAGCTTATGCTACCATATCTCTTCCTTGCTCAGGGGTGATGGTTTTGAATTCTTACATCATCTCTTGTTTTATTTCCTCTTCTACTAGGGCTGGATCTTTATTGGGCTACTTAGCCTTTCTCTTTTCACGTCTAGCATTATATTTATCTATGTGTTGTTTCCATATAAATTGCATAAATGCTTCTAATGTGACAAAATTGTTATCAGCTAAGAAGGCATTACTTGCCTGCTTTATCTTAGGATCCCACTCTTCGCCTTTGAGTTTAGTGGTAGTGATATCCATTTCAGCAGCAATGGGTTCTTCTGGCATTCCTTCCTCCACTTCATCATAAGTGTAGGCAATTTCCCCTAGACTACCTAACTGTAGGAGTTGCTTAGTTGCTGCTTGCTCATTTCCTATATGGATAGGGGAATGGGATGAGGAATACAAAGGTGTATCTGATTGTACTTCTTTCCCCACCCTTTTCTTCTTTGGGCTTTCTTGGATGTCAATGACATCTTGTATCTTCCTCTTTCCTTTGGAGGTAGAGGGCTCCCCTGTTGTAGGCATCAGCACACTATAACTGGATTTCTTATGCAGTGTATAATCACTGGGAGGGATTACTTTGCTAGAAGCTGACCTACTAAAGATTATTCTCACCTTTTCAGGGTTGCTTTTGATTATAGCTTCCCTCTTCTCCTTCAGGGTCTGCATCACATCTTCAAAGAAAATGATCAAAAACTTTATTTTCTCCTCCAGTGGGAAAAAGATAGACAATGGGTCATAGCTGGCATCAAACTGATGCACAAAATCCAAGGCTTTCTTATAAGCCACCCACTTCTCTTTCCTTATCTCCTGCTCATCAAGATCAAACTCATTTCTGATGAGGTCTTCAGGAAACTGGAATTGATGAGGCCTACCTCTGCATGCTACCTTCTTTCTAAACATACCATTGAAGAAGTCTTCTGGATCAGCACACCTGGATACTACAGTGGACAAATGATAAGGCTTGAGGAAATCCTCAAAGCAATTCCAACCTCCTTTTGTAATTACAAATTGGTGGGCTATGGTAGCTGTAGGGAAAATAGTCCCTTTACCCCTGCCTGTCAACTCTGCCTCTTGTAAACCACCAATTTGTCTAAGGATCTCTGCAATTCCCACTTTGAGAGGGACCTATTAAGGTAGCAAAAATGGGGTGCCTCTGAAACCAAACACTCTGAAAACTATTGAGACTGGATACAAGTAAATGTCACCCTAGTTATGAACAATTTTTATGTTCTCTACGAATTCTTTTGGTCTTATGAATTCCAGAAGAACTTTGGGGATTCTTGGGTTCTCAGAGCATAGGAGAGTCCTTGTCTTGGATGCAAAATATTTATCAAACTTCAAAAAACTCGCATCCTTTCTATCCCATGACAACACAGTACTCCATAATTGTACTGGCATTTTTTCTCCTTCTTTCTCCTTAACAAGGTCTAGTCCACTGGCAAAGTAATCACCACCTTTGAAGAGAAAAAGATGCATCAGGAGTGAGTACCATCTGAAAGGCCTATCCACCTTTCCATTCTTGATTCCTATTAACCCTCCATGGATAGCATCAACAATGAAAGAGGCATAATCAAATGTAATTGCAAGAGAAGGATTCAAAATCTGAGCAATCATTAACAGGTAATGATTTGGCATATTTGCTTCAGCATCTTCTCCCAAAACTTGGCAAAGTGCCCAATACATTCCTTTAGCCCTCAAGGTGAACATACTTAATGAAAAGGGCTCTTGTGTGTTGGGTCCTACAACTGTTAACCCTCCTATCTTCACAAAAAACTCCTTGAGAGGCCCATTCCTGAGATGAGTCCTCTGTGCACCGTAAATTTGGGCTAATGATGTGAAATTTATAGGTTTTAGAAAATTGTTGAATTCATTAAGCCCAAAAGATTTCCTAAATTCTTCAACATTAATCTCAACAAGAATTTTCCCATTTATATCCCGAATGCTTCTTGTGACTGGATCATAGTTGAGTACAATTTGGGTCAACAGATCTATGTCCATAAATACCCCTGGGACTACTAATTTCCTGACATCTAATTCCTAGATACTGTTTTGTGGGGCAGGAGAATTTCTCATTCCGAATCCAATTTTAAACAACCCCAACCCAGACAATCCAACCTGTGGGTCTCTCAACCAGTTACCCTTGTCATATAGTCCTTCTCCTATCTTTAAACAGGGAGCCTTGGGCACTAATTCTTTTTCCTTTGATGCCTGATTAGTTGACAACGTCAACTATTCTAAAAAATCATCACAGACACTCCTTTCTAAATAGTTAACTTTGCCAGAAAATTCTCTTTTAGGAGCCATTTTGAAAATGTAAGAAATGAATACCACTCTTAAACAATTATGTGACGAATCAATTATCTTATCTAAAACACTACATAGGAATTGCTACATAAGAATACGAGAGAACCTGTTCTTCGCTTGAAGGAATTTGCTCTGCAACTGAACCGACTTGCTCTGTACCTGAAGAAAATAACTCTGCATCTGCTCTTCTGCAAAATTTTTTAAAAGATATCTTCACTCGGTTGATAGGAAATCAAATATTATACTCAGGGCCTTAACTACAACATTGATTCTACATGCTTCAGTCGTCCCTTCAAAATTGAATTCATAAGAGAATTCGTATTTTTTTCTCCAACAGGTCACAACGTTCCTGCAAGTGTTTCATTTTGCTCTTTTGCAACTTCACAAAGCATAACTATCGGGTAGCTTGGTCCTGCGAAATAGCACCGACCATCTGATCAAAAGAAACTTGATTGAGCGTTAGATTAACTAACAACTTTGGCTCTGCGCTAGGTCCCGCTTCTCTATTGGCTATATGATACCATGTGGCGCCCAACCATTGGCCTTTAAATTTCCTTTGCATTTGACTTAACGCTAGCTGCGTGTTTTTCCTTAATACCGCCGGTTCCACCTTGGCGGGCCCACACTTTCTTCTTAGACCACGTGTCGCCGGACACGTGGATGGCTCTCATTCACTCTCACTATTTCACGGGGTATAAAGAATGAGCATCTTACCCTTGCAAAATAGCGTGGGCCGTCGGATCATCTTTTAAGATGATCGACATTTAATCATCTGAAAAGGCTTTCAAGAGGGGTGGGCCCGCTAACTCACTGTGAACACCTGGTGTCCAGTCACCTTCGGAGCTGACTTGTCACTTTGTTATATGCTGAAAGAAAACCACATGGCCCCAACAAACTCTTAACAGCTATATCCTCTAGGTCCTCCATCATGACACGTGGATGGCTCTCATTCACTCTCGCTATTTCATGGGGTATAAAGAATGAGCATCTTACCCTTGCAAAATAGCGCGGGCTATCGGATCATCTTTTAAGTTGATCGACATTTAATCATCTGAAAAGGATTTCGAGAGGGGTGGGCCTGCTGACTCACTGTGAACACCTAGCATCCAGTCACCTTCGGAGCTGACTTGTTACTTTGTTATATGCCAAAAGAAAACCACAGGGCTCCAGTAAATTATTGATAGTTGTACCTGCCAGTTCATCTCCTAACTGCGACCTGACTCACCTCTGAGGCCCGCCTTTTAGCCTTTAATCCTGACCCATTGACTGTTGTAACTTACGCCGCGTGCCGCCATTTTACTTGCTATCATGAACTAGCTGGACCGTCTATGTGGCATGCCATGTCATTTTCGCAACTTCACTGGTTTTAAATTACGCACAACTTCGCCTAGCAAAATAACGCGAGCCGTGGATCCACTTGCGAGATGCGCACTAGTTACTGGGTCCGACAACTTTAAGAGAAAACATATAAGGCATAAATTTGTCGATTAATTAACATGACCGCCTAGGCAAACAACAAGGGGGGACACTTCCTATGATCCCATGACCCACTACTTAAGTGAATAAAGTAACAAAAGATTAGAAACTAGAGGGTTTAAAACAAACACAAGAGGATCTAAAATTAAAAACCCTTAAACTCTTGAGGTCTAGAACAAAGCTGAAGCATTTGGAATTGCACCCTATTCAAAAATTCAACAAACCATAGCCAATCATGGGAAAAGAAAAGCCCATTTTTAATTAGTGATAACAAGGTTTACTGATCTGAGTGAGCAGGTGCCATGCATTGAGGATGATGCTCCTGTATAGGTACAGGGATAGGGTTTGAGACAAGGCCAGAGATAGGGATAGGGATAGAGAGCCGAGGCTCCGAGGCAGACAGGTGGTGACCCTAGTGCTAGTAGCAGTAGGGTTCCAGTTGAGGGTGGATAGCAGAGGGGTGAGGGTGGATCCCTTGGGAGAGTAGGAGTGAGATTGGGTGGAGCTGAGGAGGAGTGAGCAGCTCTGAGACAGGTCTGGCAATAGCGAGAGGAGTAGGGTGGTACTGGAGGTGGAGATGGGGGTGGAGAGCCAGCGAGAGAGTAGGTGATTGACGCAGGGCAGTTGATGAGAGCACTTCTTGTAGAGCTGCAGTCATAGTTGATAGTGGCTTAGACTCAGCTGGCGGATCGAGATCGTCAGCTTATGGAGCTAAGAGTAGAGCGCAATCGTCAGGTCACGGTGATGAGAGTGGAGCGAGACACCCTCCAGCAAGAGGTTTTGCATCGAAATGACAAGGCAGCCTACTATGTCGCAACATATAGCATGACAATTCCAGTAGCACAACAAGTGATTCCTTATTCTCAGTATATAGAATGTTCTGAGGGAGCTCGGGCACCTCGATAGGATCCTAGTCATCAGGCTCCTCCTCCTCCACCAGGTGATGAGGGAGAGGCCCAAAGCTAGATATTCTTTTTTTTTTTTTGTAGTGCGGATGTTTTTTGTAGACACATCCATTTTTTTTAGCCTATACGATTCTTGCTCCGATGGGAGTTTGTATATGTCATTTGACATCATTTTTTACCTTTGGACTTGACATGATATATATATATATATATATATACACACGAGATCCGATTTGACTTCATCATACTTGTGTTGATTCGTTTATGAGATGTCTTTTATATGCTTTGTTCTATATATATGCATTTCTTTTCAATATGAATGTATGTTAGGCAAATGATTATGGATGTCTATTTTTGTTTCTTTTCATATGCAAATAGATGAGTGAGCAATGAGTAATAAGTAATGCAATGTTTTCATTTTTCTATGCAATAAGATGGATGCAGATGAGTGAATAATGAAATGTATGAAGCTATATTAAATGTTATGTATGCAGCTAAAACATCTCAAAACACAAGTACTCGATCAAAGAAATGATGATAAATAAACCACTTAGCGTAAGAAATGATGATGCTTTCAACTCTCATTCAGAAGATAAAGAGATTATTACCATACCAAAATCACTCTAAAGTAAAAAAAAATGCAAAATGATATGCAAAATGCAACCTAAACCTAGTCACTGGATTTAAAATACTTAAGATTCATCACCGAGCACAATGAACACAACAAGCAAGTTAGAGTTCCTTTCTTTCTCAATGTGCAATATTTATTATCTTGTCTGCAATGACCCTTTTTTTTGTTCATATCCTTGGACAGATTTCACAGGGACCTAAATTGCATCATAAAGAAATACCCTCAAGAAAAAAGAAATGATATGGACCTCCCTGTAGCATACAAATAAGTGGAGTCGAGGTATGTGAGGCGATTTCACCTTGTTGTGAAGGCTCTTATCATAGACACCCAGCTAATTTAGATGTTTCCAGATCATCAGAATCATTCCTACAAGCAAAAAACAAAGAAAATATTATGCCTCCAATCCTTCCTCCTCTTAGTCACAATAGACTTCCTCGAGTTACTCAGAGGGATAATAATCGAAAACCAATATAAAAGACAACACGCAAAGGAAATTTTCAGTAATAGCTCAAACTGTTTAGTGATTGTTTTCCATTTTTTTGTTTTGCTTGTATAGTCAATGATAAAATCTCTTTGGTAGTTAGGAGACAGGTGACTGACTCAGAGTGGACGACCAGGTTTCATTGATAGAAAGATGACTTGGTTGACACTGCTTAGGATATGTAAATTGCTATGTCAAGTAACCTAAGACTAGGATGTTGATCAGTTTCAAGTCATGAGGGTTCCAACGAACCAGGATGTCACGAAAGTGATTGAAAAATATGTACAAGTGAAAGCAAAAGATGCATGAAAGCGGTAAATGCCAATGTTGTGTTGATAGATGGAGTGCTTGAGTACAAGAGGCCCCTGTTTGCCAGGTTTTCACCTTCTTGGCAGAGATTCATTTTTTTTTAACCAAGGTGCTTGTGTACCAGGTTTTCACTAGGGTATTTTCTCTCTTTATTTTTATTTTTTTTCTTTCTTTTTCTCTTTTTTTTTTTAATGATTTTTTCTTTTTTTTAAAATTTTTTTCAAGACTTTTTCCAGCTATACATGTTGATAGCACAGAGAATGCTAAGCGAATAATTTCTTCAAGTGGATGGTGTTAATCGGTTCACAGAGTTGTTCTCCTTCCGAGTTTGAGAGTTGATAGGCACTAGAGCTGAATACTACAGTAACGATATAGGGACCTAGCCAATTGGGTTCAAACTTCCTTTTGTTATCTCGAAACTCCTGATTTTTAGAATTTTCTCTCAGAACCAGGTCACCAACCTGAAATTCTCTTTGTCAAACTTTCTTCTTATATCCTCTAGACATTCTCTTCTAATACACTCTGAGATGATCAAATGCCACTTGCTGATGCTCATCCAACAATTCGAGTTCTTGCAATCTAGATATTCTATGATCTTCATCAGTAACAAGACCTTGCAAAGAAACTCTTAGAGATGGTATTTCTACTTCAATAGGTAGTACTGCTTTGGACCCATACACCAAAGAGAAAGGTATAGCCCCAGTAGGTGTTCTGATACTTGTTATGTAAGCCCATAGTGCAGGATTGAGCTGTAGATGCCAATCCTTCCCAGATTTGTTCATTGTTTTATGCAAGATAGTTAGTAGGTTTTTTTTAGATGCCTCTGCTTGTCCATTACCTTGAGGGTAATATACTGATGACCAGTGTTGTTTTATTTTGAATTTCTCACAAAGCTCATCCAAATCTCTATTCTTGAACTATCCTCCATTATCAATCATGATGGACGAAGGTATCCCATATATGTAGATGATATGGTTTAAGATGAACAGGGCGACTTGTTTACTGGTTGCTTTGATGAGCGGAACCACTTCTACCCACTTGGTGAAATACTCAGTGGCAGTTATGATGAATTTATGTCCATTAGATGAAGCATGATATATCTGACCAATGAGATCAAAGGCCCATTGCTGAAAAGGCCAATGTGTAATAAATGGTATGAGGTCCCTTGCCGGGGCATGTATGAGATTTCCATGAAGCTGACATTTCTCACAAGTCTTAGAAAATTTGATGGCATCTTTTTCCATGTCTGGCCAGTAGTAGCCAGCCCGTAGTAGTTTCTGAGCTAAACTAAGGCCATTCAAATGAGATCAACAAATACCTTCATGGACTTCCGATAATGCATGTTTAGATTCTTCAGTTTCTAGACATCTAAGCAAGATACCACAAATACTGACCAAGAGCCTAATGTCACCAAGCAAGACCCTACTGACACCATTCAAATAGATGAAGATATCATGGATGCAGAGGCACCTGAACAAGAAATGATAGAAGGCAATGCTTATGCATAACTTGTCTCCAGTGAATCTATTTTGGAACAAGTTCAACCTTACCCACTGATCAATCAACCTGCTACAACCAAAGCTCCTCAGGATATAGATGAAGGCACCAAAGGTCAAAAGTCTACAGCAGAAGGTACTTCACAAGAACAAACCTCTCAAGCACCTTCTAGCATGGAAAATGTTATAGCTGAGACACCAAGAACCAAGACACCGAAGGACACTACCGAGGCTAAAGAAAATGACCAAAGTGTTGTCTCTACCGAGCAACCTATAGAGGGTCTTCAAGCCTCTCAAGCTATTGTAGTGGTTCACCCAGTGAAAGGTAAAGAAAAGAAGTTGAAAAAGCATAGTTTCAAAATAGACTTATCAAAACCGATAGTGTTGCCCAATGTAGACATCTCCAAATTGAAAGGGCAAGCACTCACTGAATTTGGTGAACTATGCAAAGCAAAGGCCTAACAGGAGAAGCAACTGGCCATACAAAAGAAGAATAAAGTACTTCAGAAGGTAAAAACCTTACTATCAGATATGCTACCTTTAGCTACAGTATCAATCGATGCAGCCATCCATATTCAATTGGATGAATTCCTAAATCAGATTGAGACATTTGGAGTTGATGCATCCAAATACTTGAGTAAACTAAAAGATAAGGAGCTAACTACTAAAATGATAGAGGAAGTACATAAATCCATTGCTGTTGGCAAGGTAAAACTTGTCAAATTTATTGCTAAGTTGTCCCTTCAACTCAAGCACATTCTTTCATTATTTCAGAAACTCTGCACATTTTCTTTATTCATTAAGGACATTAAGAATAAAATAGAAGCAATTGAGAAAGAGATCACCGATCTCTCAAATAAGTTGACCCCCGAGCCCAATACAGTTTAGAATTTTTTATACTAAGCTACAACAGCTCATGGCTCAACAATTGGAACTAAGGAATGAAGAACACAAGATCAGGATGGACATAATGACACTTCAAACATTATTCCTTCCTCATCTTTCATCTGTTCAAGAACAGCTCATCCGAGCCACTTACCTCTCTACTACACAAGAGGGAACCACTTTAGATGGCTTAATTTCATTATTGGCTGATATTAATGCACATAATTCTTTAATGGACAGTGTAAAGGATGCACTCTCTGTCGCTCTCACCGAAGCCAAGACAAAGTACAAATCCATTTTTGATCAATTGCCACCACCAGATGGTAACTAAATTTTGATGTTTGTCAAAAAGGGGGAGTATATCAGAGTATATTAGAGTATATCATCAGAGTATATATAGCATCAAAGTACATAGGGGAGTGTATAGTATTCAAAGTATCAAACAACCAGAGTGTAGTATACAGAGGGAGTATACAGAGAAGAATGAGTAGAGTAAGCAGAGTATCCAAGAGTAGTGAACCGAGCAGTGAACAGAGGAAAGAACAGTGATTACAGAGTATTGATCACCAAGCACACATAATCAAAGTTTTGTATAGCATATTGATAAGGGGAGTATATTTGATTATACTATTTCATTGACTAATGTATATACTGTATGTTTAGTCAAATTTTGTAAAGTATATAGTTTTTTGAGTAATGACTTTGAAAGTAGTTTTGTCAAACATCTCAACTAATGTCAAAAGGGGAGATTGTTACTACTTATCAAATTGCCATTAGTTTTATTTCCAAAGTCATTCTATATACTCTAGTCAGTTACTACTACCGAAATATTTAGTTGGTATGAACAGCCTAGTCAGTTACAGAAGGAAAACAGTCACAAAGTCCAGTATACACCGAGTTGTCTACCAAGTGTTATTTCATGTCTACCGAGCAGTAAAGATAATACACTGAGTGAAACATGTTACCAGATTCATTGAACCTGGACACACATATGAAAACGTGTTACAAGATCAAGGCACATAGAACTGTTATCGCATTGGAAATTGCACATATAGATTTTGTATAATTTTGAGGTCATCTAACCAATGAAATATTTTGCATGGTTATTCATTCGAGAAATCATGTTTGTAAGATCGAAGCAATGAATCAGATCACCGACATAAGAAATCTATTTATACAGCATGAATTTAGGGTTAGAGATATGTGTGAATGAGAGAAATGTGTGTGCATATGTGTATGAAGCAAGACTTATGTGATACATAAGAAATCACAAAGTATTATGACTGTTACAGAGACACAAAGGTCACCGAGAAGGTTTTTAGAGAACAGTCAAAGAACAGAGTAAACATAAGGGTTTACCAAGTTACTTTATGAGTTACCAAGGTATGCTATAGGCAAGGTAATCTTATTTTGAGCACATAGAATCTGCTACAACATTTCAGATGTAAAGTTGCAAATATTTGTAAAGTCTTATTGTAATATTTTGAAGTTGTAAGAGAAACCTTTAACAAGGTAAAAGATTCTAATCAAGTCTATAAATTGTAAAGCCTCTAACCAGGTGCAACATTTATATAAAGTGTTGTAAAATCCTTTAGCAAGGTAGATCTAACAGATCTTGTTACTCCTAATAGGGTAAGCTATCAGAAATAGCTAAATATGTAGCTCTAATCGAGCATTCTTTATTATTGTAGTAGTGAAGTTGTGGGTGCCATCCCTATTGTAGTTTTTCTCTCTAACCAAGAGTTTCTGTGTAACCAAAATATATGTGTTATGGAGTGAATCATGTATGATTGTTACTTATTTGTTTTAACTTTATGTTATGTTATAGCAGTTTTTGGTTTATGCATAACAGTAAAGATATTGTTGATAAAAGGATTTGAAGTACTGATTCACCCCTTCCCTCTCACTACATTAGCTTTCCATATTGGGCCTAACAATCAATATTGGTGGATTCGATAGGTTCTCTTTGATTTGCTGAAGATGTTGTTCACACTACTAATCCCAGTTGTAAATTACTCATTTTCTCAATACCTTTGTGAAAGGTTGTGTTATCACTGTCTTTAAAATTGCGTTCTTCTTTCCCCATAATTGGCTATGGTACCTTGAAAATTTTCCGAATGAGGTGTAATCCTAAGTGCTTCAGCTTTGTTCTAAACCTTAGGGGTTTAAGGGCTTTAATTTTTTAGACTCTTTCCTTGTTAAGCCCTCTGGTTTCTATTCTGCCGTTACTTTATTTCACTTAAGTCATGGGTCGTGGGGTCGTAGGAAGTGTCCCCCCTTGTTATTTACCTAGGTGGTTATGTTGATTATTTGAAAATTTTTTGCCTTGTATTATTTCATTCTAAAGTGTCGGGCCCAGTAAACGCTGATCAACTTGAAAAAGGATCCGATGGTCGGCGCTATTTAGCAAGGGTTAAGTGCTCACCCTTTAAAGCCACGAAATAGCGAGAATGAATGTTAGCCGTCCATGTGTCATGACGGAGGAAGTAAAAGATATAGCTATCAGAGGTAGTTGGAGCCCCATGGCTTTCTTCTGGCATATTAAAAGGTAGCACGTAGCACAAGTCACCACAGTCAACGGGTTAGGACCAAGGGTTCAAAAGTGGGCCCCAAAGATGAGTTGGCTCACAGGTGGAGATGACCTGGTAGGGACAGCTCTTACAATTTATTGAGACCCCGTGGCTCCTTCCAGCAAAATGAAAAATTGACAAGTCAGCTCCGAAAGTGACAAGGCGCTAGGTGTCCATGACGTGTCTGTGGGCCCACCATCTTTGAGAGCCTTTTTAAGAGGTTAAATGCCGATCGACTATAGAGATGATCTGACGGTCGGCGCTATTTTGCAAGGGTAAAGTGCTCACCCTTTAAACCCATGAAATAGCGAGAATGAATATCAACCGTCCATGTGTCTTGATGATGACATAAGAGATAGACCTATTGAGATGAAAGTGGGACCCCCCATGGTTCTTCTTCTGGCCAGTGACAGAGTGACAAATCAGCATAGCAGGTGACTAGGTGCCAAGTGTTAGTGACGACTCAGCGGGCCCACAATTCCTGAGGACCTTTTCAAAGGATTAAAAGGTGATCAACTTGAAGGATGATCCGACGGTCGACGCTATTTCGCAAGCGTGAGGTGCTCACTTCTTAAACCCGTGAAATAGCGAGAGTTAACGAGGACCGTCCACATGTCATGATGATGACATGGCCAAAAAGGGAAAATATGGGCCCGCCACAGTATAAAGGGAGACATTCAGCCAGTATCAAAACAGAATGCGAAGGGATTTTCTAAGCCAATGGTCAGATGCCACGTGGTATTATGTAGCCAATAGAAAGACGAGACCCAGACTAACGACAAAGCCATCAAAATGAAATTAACAGTGAGACACTTGTAGGAAGGCTGTGACCCGTTGGAGCTAAAATATGAATTCTCTTATGAATTCGATTTTGAAGGGACGGCCGAAGCATGCAGAATCAATGTTATAGTTAAGGCCCAGAGTACAAGCATTTGATTTCCTAACAACCAAGTGTAGATATCTTTTAAAAGATTTTGCAGAAGAATAATGCAGAGTTATCTTTTTCAAATATAGAGAAGGTGAATCAGTTGCAGAGCGAATTCCTTCACGTAAGCATCAGGTTCTTTCTTATTTTGCAGCTATTCCTGTGTGGTGTAATAAGTGAAATTATTCTCATGTTACAGGGGTGTTTAAGAAGTGATATTCATCTTGTTGCATTTTCAAATGGCTCCTAAAAGGGAATTTTCTAGCAAGGTTGATTATTTAGAAAGAAGTGTATGTGATGACTTTTTAGAGCAGTTGACGCTGTCAACTAACCAGGCATCTAAGGCCAAAGAGTTAGTACCCAGGGCTCCCCGTTTGAAGATTGGAGAAGGATTATATGACAAAGGTAATTGGTTGAGAGACCCATAGGTTGGAATGTCTGGGTTGGGGCTGTTTAGAGTCAGATTTGGAATGAGAAATTCTCCTGCTCCTCAAAATAGTGTTTGGGAACTAGATGTTGGGAAATTAGTAGTCCCAGGAGTATTCATGGATACAGACTTGCTAACCCAAATGGCATTAAATTATGATTCAATCACAAGGTGCATCCGGGATGTAAATGGGAAAACCCTCATGGAAATCAATGCAGAAGAACTGAGAATAGCGTTTGGGCTCAGTGAGTTTACAAACTTCTTGGAACCCATAAACTTCACACAATTAGCCCAGGTGTACAGTGCACAGAGGAGTCATCTTAGGAATGGGCCTCTTAAAGAACTTTTTCTGAAAATAGGAGGGTTAGCAGTTGTAGGGCCCAACACGCAAGAGCCTTTTTCATTGAGTATGTTTACCTTGAGGGCGAAAGGGATGTATTGGGCACTTTGCCAAGTTCTAGGAGAGGATGCTGAATCAAATATGCCAAACCATTACTTGTTAATGATTGTTCAAATTTTGAATCCTTCTCTTGCTATTACATTTGATTATGCTTCTTATGTTGCCAATGCTATCCATGGTGGGTTGATAGGAATAAAAAATGGGAAGGTGGATAGGCCATTCGAATGGTACTCACTCTTGATGCACCTTTTTCTCTTCAAAGGTGGTGATTATTTCGCCAGTGGAATGGACCTGGTAAAAGAGAAGGAAGGAGAGAAAATGCCAGTACAACTATGGAGTACTGTGTTGTCATGGGATAGAGAGGATGCTAGTTTTCTAAAATTCAATAAATATTTTGCATCTAAAATAAGGACTCTCCTTTGCTCTGATAACCCAAGAGTCCCCAAGGTTCTTCTGGAATTCTTAAGGCCAAAAGAATTTGCAGAGAATATAAGGATAGTTCATAACTGGGGTGATATGTACTTATATCCAGTCTCCACAGTTTTCAAAGTTTTTGGTTTCAGAGGCACCCCATTTTTGTTACCCTACCAGGTCCCCCTCAAAGTGGGAACAACTGAGATCCTTAGACAAATTGGTGGCCTACAAGAGGTAGAGCTAACAGGCAGAGGTAAAGGGACAATTTTCCCTGCAGCTATAGTAGCCGACCAATTTGTAATTACAAAGGGAGGCTGGAATTGTTTTGAGGATTTCCTCAAACCCTACCATTTATCCACTACAGTGTCCAGATGTGCTGATCCAGAGGACTTCTACAATGGTGTGTTCCGGAAGAAGATAGCATGCAGAGGTAGGCCTCATCAATTCCACTTTCCTGAAGACCTCATCAGGAATGAATTTGATTTAGATGAACAGGAGTTGAGGAAAGAAAAATGGTTGGCTTACAAGAAAGCCCTGGATTTTGTGCATCAATTTGATGCAAGCTATGACCCATTGTCTAGCTTCTTCCCATTGGAAGAGAAAATAAAATTTTTGATAGTGTGCTTTGAAGATGTGATGCAAACACTAAAGGAGAAGAGGGAAACTGTAATTAAGAATAACCTTGAAAAGGCAAGAATGATTTTAGGCAAGTCAGCTTCTACTAAAGCAATCCCTCCTGGTGACTACACCCTACATAAGAAATCAGGTTACAATGTGCTGGTGTCTACAATAGGGGAGCCCTCTTCATCCAAAGGAAAGAGGAAGGTACAAGATGTCATTGACAGCCAGGACAGCCCAAAGAAGCAAAGGGTGGGGAAGGAAGTGCAATCAGATACACCCTTGTATTCCCCATCCCAATCCCCTATCCACATAGGAGATGAACAAGCAACAACTGAATACCTCTCTCAGTTGGGCAGCTTGGGAGAGATTGCATACACTTATGATGAGGTGGAAGAAGGGATGCCAGAAGAGCCCACTGAAGCACAAATGGACATCACCTCAACTAAACTTAAAGGCCAGGAGTGGTTTCCTGAGATAAAGAAGGCCAGTAGTGCCTTTTTAGCTAATGATAGCTTTGTCACATCTGAAGCATTCATGCAATTTATCTGGAAGCAACATATAGATAAATATAATGCTAGATGTGAAGCAAGAAAGGCAGAGCAGCCTAATAAAGATCCAGCCTCAGTGGAGGAAGAAATAAAACAGGAGATGATGGAAGAATTCAAAACCATCACTCCTGAACAAGGAAGGGATCTAGTAGCACAAGCTGGAGTGCTCATTTTACCAAAATGGAATATTGCTGATGCTCTGGTGCTAGATGCAGTAAGAAAAGAGACTAAACCCATGGAAGGGGTTACATTCAGTAAGGACAATGCTGCACTAGTCATGTGGTCCCTCAAAAGAAATGAGGACAAGAAAAGTAAAGACACCTCAGGGACAAGTCACCTTGGTGAATTGATGATTAAAAGAGTAGAGAGTACAGGGGTAGTAGAGGCTGCTAGCACTGTGTTAGAGACTGCCAAATTCAGTGTTGCAGTGGCTAAAAAGGAAGCCAAAGAAAAGGAGGCCCTCCAGATTAAATTGGAAACAGTTTTGAAGGCCTATGACAGTGTCAAGGAGGAGGTAAGAGGCAAAGATAGCATCATTGCCAAATTGCAGAGCTAGCTGATGGGACAACGCCAACAAGGTGAGTCTTCAACATTGATGATCGCCTCTTCTCCTGCAAGACCCCCACCTACTAGCCCCTTTATTGAGCTCCCACCATCTTCTGTGCCTTCCAGCTCTCAAATGATTGAGATAACTCCCCAAGAATTGGAGAACCTAAAGCAAACTCAGGCCTTTTATGTGGGGAAGTATGAGAAGAAAATAAAAGCCACAATCTCCAGTTTTGGAGACACTATAAATGCCTCACTGCTTCACAATAGTGTGGGAAAGATCATGGAGATATGGAATGAATTAAGGAGAGATAAGGCCATTTGGACACCCATTTTTGACAGATGGAGGCCTAGGGAGCAAGATCTAGAGTTCATGTGTGTATCTTGTGATGAAGCAAGAGCTAACCCCATTATCAAATCCACTTCTGATATCACTAAGATCTTATTGCAATTGGCAACAGAAGTGGATAATGTGGAAAGAAGGGTTAAATTGCTTAAGAAGGAATACACTGATCAAGTTTGTGAGTTGCTCCCATGAATTTTTGCCAATCCGGATCAGTTGAAAGATAAGCAAATATGGCTTAAAGAGATTGAATGTCAAATTGTCAGCAAGGGTAAAGGGAATCATTGATCTTGATGATACCTCTTTCTTTGTTATAACAATACAAGAAATAGAAAAAATTAAGTCACACTATAGTTTTCTTAATTCAGAAGTCAACAAACTGAGAAATTCTTGGAAAAGGTTGACTAAAAGTAAAGATGATGTGATTAATTTTTCATGGCCGACAGAAGAGACATATAATGAGTGGGAAGTTAAATATTCCACTCATGATCCGGAGCAGTTGGAGAGCACCCCTGAAAAGCCAGAAGAGGTTGCAACTGAACAACCTATTGAATAGACTGCAGAGGCTGAAAAGAGCGCATAACTGTTTCACGTAAAAATTGTAACCTCATTAATTTTGGAAATAATTGTAACAAACTCTCCTCGAGAAGTCTGAAGCTTTGTGCATCCATGTTGTTATAAATGGATACCAGGACTAGAGGGGAAGGGATCACAAAATTTTGTAAGAAAACGCTACAGAAATTTATCTGAGCTTTTCTAAGTCTAATGGAGAATCAGAATTTATTGTAATACTCTTTGAAATGAATATCAATATACAGGCCATCAGTTTTGAGTAAAGTTATGTGTTGTCTTCACATTTGTTCACAAATTTATTTACTGTCTTTATTCTAAATAATCCAGAGTTGTTTAGTTTGAAAGGAATTGCAAAGCAATCTCAGTATAAGTGTTAATTTGCTTTTCTCTTTAGAAGGGAAATTAAATACGCGGGATCACTCATACCAGTAAATTCTTTGGAGGGAACTGTGAATTTTGAGGACCATAGCTTAGTCTAGAATGGTTGAATTCTTGTATGTGCCAGGCATATATCAGGATTAGTGAAAACCAAGCTGATGGGAAGCATAAAGATATTTTGTTTCAAGAGTTTTATTTGAGTTTAGTTGACTCTATAACTTTGGATAAGGCACTGGTATTAATCGAAGCTGTTTATTGCATGCTTTGTTGATCAAATATGCTGAAGTTAAGTATTGTTTCATCCTTTGTTTTCAGTTGCTTTCAAGGTGAATAAATCCACTGGTTTTCTGGACTGGTTTGCTGTGGATTTGTTGTTTAAAAGTGTGAAGTTAATTCACAAAAGGTATACCCACCTGGGCTCTAAGAAAAGCCTGAAGTGTAGAAGGTCTAACCAAACCTTGTCATATGTTGTCTCTGGAATCTCCTTATCCTTGATGTCTTCTCGGCACCCATTTTAGATCATATTATTCTAAGGGCATTGAAGGGAATCAGATTTTGAGAACAACAAAAGTGGCGACTCTGCTGGGGAGAGTTATCACAAAGATATGGACATAGATCTGTGCTGAGACTTGTGGAGAGTATTGTTGTGTTTGTGAGTAAGACTGCTTGTTTTTAATCTTTCCCATAGTTTTGTGGGTGGCGACTCTGTTACTTTTGAACTAGTCCTTGTGAGATATAAATTTTCTAAAAGAAAGACAAGAAAGATGCAAGGAAATAAGAACACGAGATCATTCATGAGGAAACATCCTCGTGAAACCCCGCAAGAAGGTCTGCCAGAGCACTCATGAAGAGGCCAGAAGAGATCTGTGATGCATGAGCCATCAAATGCCGCGTGGGTGCAGAAAAACAACAATACTGGTAAGATGCCTGATCGACCTATTTATGCAAAGTCAAATTCATCTTCTAGAGATTCAGAGCATGATGTTTTAGGTTTCCATTCAGGATTGTTTGGAAATATTGATGATGTACCTATTTTAAGTCGAGACCTACCTCATGTTAGTGTTTTTGTAAAAGATAGAACTAGTTCAAATGCAATTAGGCACTCTGTTCCTAGGACAATAGATGGGAACATTAGTCTGATTGACATAGATCAAATTAATGCATCAGACTCTGAAGAAAATTATCCTGATGAGGATAAAATGTCTCAAGAGATTGAAGAGTTAAACAAAAGAGTTCATCATTTAATATCCCTAAGAGCCCAAAAGGAGGCAAACAAGGAAAAGGAAGTTAAAGCCAAAATAATGGAGAGAGATAGGCTTCTTAGATAGATAGCTGATCTTGAAGTGCTTGCTAAGGAAAAGGAAAAAGGTGATGAAGAGGGCCCAGTGATTAGGGAGATCTTAATCCCTAAGATTAGACTAGTTTCTAAGTCAGTAGCCCAGCTAAGTAAGGAAGTATCTAATGACTCCCAACTTCCTAAAGTCAATTTAGACAAAGGGAAACAGATATGGGTAGATGATGAAGTAGAGTCTAAAACTGCAGAAGGGATTTCTCATAAGATCCTAGCACATGAGAGAGAGATGGAAAGGATGAGAAAGGAAAAGGAAGACCTCCAAATGGAACTGGAAAAGGTTGAGTTAGAAGCAGCAAATCAGGAGGTTAAAAGAAAGATTAACTACTTAAAAGCTCCTCCTATTACATTCCCATCGGAAGATCTTAGCAAGCCTAATCCCCAACACATCTCTTTTCCTCAGGTCAATACTCAACCTGCAGTACATACTAACATTGCCTCAACAAGCCAGATACCTTCAAATAAACAGTACACCCAAACATCTCAATCCCCAATCCCAAAAGTTAAAATGATCATGGGGAATAATAGTACTGTTTCCCCTTTCCAACGAAGGCCAATTAATCTAGAACAATATAGGAAATTGTTTTTTGATGGGATCCCAGGATATCCAAATCATGTTCCCACTGAGCTAAGAGATAAACTCCATAAGTTTGCTGGGAACAATGCAGTCACTGCTGAGGAACATCTGAAATCTTTTGGGGATCTGATAAATGATTATGAGATAGCAGATGAAGATGTCATTATGAAACTGTTTGTTCAATCCCTGGTTGATGATGCAAGAGATTGGTACAGAGGTCTTCCAGTAGCTAGCATAGGTTCATGGGAAGAGTTCAAAAATTGCTTTCAAGAATAGTACGGTGATAAGACTAATGTGAGTTTCATGCTGAATGAGTTCAATAATATTAGAAAATCTGAAAATGAAATAGTCACTGATTTCAATGCTAGGTTCCAAAAAGCTATGCATAGATTGTATCAGGTAATGAGGCTAGATGACAATATGTGCCTTAATACATATTACAATGCATTTGATTCCAAGATGGCTTATATCTTGAGAGATAAAAATCCTCATAACCTGAGGGATGCCTTTAGAATTGCCATAAATGTAGAAAGTAATAGAAAGGCATCTGGAAAATTAGGAAGAAGGACAGATGGAAGATTATGGCATGAAACCAAACAGCAACCTAGCAAAGTTGCTAAAGAGGAGGATAAAATAGAAAAACTAGTTACTCTATGAAAGATTTGACTGCTAAGGTCAACAAAAATGATAAGCTGCATTACAACTGGCAAGATAGACCTCCTAGGTTACATGATATGCCATACAATACAAATTGGAAGGATGGTAAGCCCCAAGTTGAGAAGCCTAAAATCGCCCAAAGTCAAGATACACCAGATCCTTTAAAAGGAAAAATAGTTAATAATATAGAAAATACTCCCTGGTGTATTGCTTGTGATGGACCACATTCTCCTCATCAGTGTGCAGTGGCTCAAGCTCTAGAAGAATCCATGAAACCAGAAGCAGAGCTTGACATTAATATGTTTGAAACTATCATAGAAAGTGATGAGGAATCTATGCAAAGTGAATACAGTGATGTGCTAGATAATGAAAGGTTAGTGCAAGGACAGTTAGCCTTAGGTTGATATCCCACATTGAATGTGGTAACAATTGAAGATGAAGAAGTTCATCTTAGGAGGCCTAGTGAAGAAGAAGTTAAAAATCTCACTAAGGCTGCAATTGCCAAAGCAAAACATAACTACAACCTGAGAAGCACCAAGAGTGATACTGATCAAGGTGAGCCTAGTTCTATGTTTGTAAAAGAAGTCACAAAGAAAGGGGCATCAAGTAGTGTTACCGCTATTCTTAAAGCCAGTCAAGAAAAAGAGGAACAAGTTAAAGACTTACCTAAAAGCATAGATGACCAAAATGATGGTGATGTGCAAAAGGCAGAAATGGAGAAGAAGGCCAGTCAATTCAAAACAGAAAAGCTTAAGGTTAATACTGGAAAATGTAATAATTCTGCATTTGATATGGCCCAAGCTTTAACTCAAATGAAAGTCATTGTTCCATTAATAGAATTACTAAAGATTAAAGAGCATAAGGATGCAGCTTTGTCTTTATTCTCTAGTATATCTGATAGTGACTCAGTATTACCCACTAGCTCGGATAAAGTTGGAAAGGATCAAGAGCTCCAAACCCCAGAGGTATATGTTGGAACCACTATCACTCAAGAGCCTTCTCAGGTGGACCCCTTCTATGTTACTCTGCTAGTCAATAACTGGTTAATTAAAATTTGCATGATAGATTTAGGAGCAGCTGCTAATGTAATGCCCTATGGTGTTATGAAAGAATTAGGATTGTCAGTAACTACTGTGTATGGGAAATGTTATGCCATGGATAACAGAGAAGTGCCTATGATTGGTACAATGAAAGATGTAGAAGTAAAAATAGCTGCATTTCCTGAAGCTACTTATAAAATGGATGTTATTGTCATAGATACTAAACCCCACTATGGCATGTTACTTTCTAGGCAGTGGGGGGAAATGTTCAATTGGACTTGTCTTATGCTACTATTCCTGTTGGCGGCAATAAGGTCAAACTATACAGGGAGCCATGAGCTCCTAAGGTAATTGAAAATGTGGACCCTAGTATGCTTAATTGTATGATTGATGTGGATTTAGATAACTTCAGAATTCAGCCAGTATCACCTCAATTGAAGAACACTGACCCAATTGTAGTTGAGTTACAAGCACAACAGTATGGGTTGTGGCAGATGTATTTTGATGGAGCTTGCTCCAAAGAAGGATCTGGAGCAGGGGTTCTTTTTGTATCCCCATCAGGTATAACCTTTAAATATTCATTCTTATTGGCGTTCTAGTGCACAAATAATACTGCAGAGTATGAAGCCCTGTTATTAGGACTTGAGGTTGCAAAAAGGCATGGAATCCGACTGTTGAAAGTGATGGGTGATTCAGAGCTAGTTGTCTCTCAGGTAAGATCTAAATATGCATCCAAGAATGATAAATTGAAGCAATATAAGCATGCTGTCTGGGATGTTATTGAATATTTTGATGCCTTTTCTATCAATTGGATAAAGCGAACAAAAAATATTATGGCAGATTTCCTAGCTAATGTTGCTTTAAAAAATGATGATGCAACACTAACTGGTATTTCCACTGTGGAAATAAAAGCTAGACCTGCTATCCCTGATAATGTATATAATTGGCAAGTTTTTGCTGATGATGAAGATATTCTTAGGTTCATCCAATGTGTTGATGATTATGATGGACAAAAAATTGATTGCAATGCATTGGTGGAAGTGGTGGATGACAGAGAGACAGTGTTTGGAAATGATATTGTCTAGTTGGTAACCAACAAGATACCTAAAGGGTTGGTGGAGTTAGAAAGTATGTTTAGTTATAATGACAGTCATTTACACCAGCAATCTACCACCAAGTTAGAAGAGTTGGAGGAGGTCAACCTGGGGACAGAATCATCCCCCAAGTTGGTATATATTGGAAAGAAGCTACCCCCTCATGTTAGGACTAATCTTATCAATTTACTGAAAAGGTATAAGCATGTTTTTGCTTGGTCTTATGAAGACCTAAAGGCGTATAGACAAGATCTTTTTCAGCATGAAGTTCCCTTACTTCCAGATGCTAAGCCTTTTAGACAGAAACAGAGACCTATTAACCCCTTATTAGAAACCAAAATGCAACAAGAGTTGACTAAATTGAGAGAAGGGGGAATTATCAAACCAATCAGACATTCTTCATGGGTCTCTAATCTGGTCCCAGTAAGAAAGAAAAATGGAGACATCAGATTGTGTGTTGATTTTAGGAATCTTAATGTTGCTTCTTTAAAAGATAATTACTCATCCCCAAATATGGAAGCAATGATACAAAGAGTGACAGGATGTGATCTTTTATCCATGATGGATGGTTTCTCAGGATACAATCAAGTGTTAGTAAAGGAGTCTGAACAGTTTAAAATAGCTTTCACCACTCCATGGGAAACCTATGTATATGTAAGAATGCCATTTGGATTAAAAAATGCAGGAGCTACATTTCAGAGAGCTATGGATGTGGCTTTTAAGGAATTCATAAATATCATTATGGTGGTCTACCAAGATGATCTAACCTGTTTCTCAAAGAAAGCTGATGATCATTGTGGACATCTAGAGAAGGTGTTTGATAAAGCTTTGGAATTTGGTGTATCATTGAATCCTAAGAAATGTCATTTTGGAGTCACCGAAGGAAAGTTGTTGGGCCACATAGTTTTTAAGGAAGGGATAAGAATAGACCCTAAAAGAATTGAAGCAATCAACAGAGTGTCTGAACCTAGAAATGTGAAAGGAATCCAGTCTTTTTTAGGCAAAGTGAATTTTGTCAGGAGGTTTATTGCAAACTTTGCTGAGATAGTGAAGCCTATTGTCAAGTTGCTCAAGAAGGATGCAAAGTTTCATTGGGATCAAGAAGCCTCAAAAGCTTTTAATGAGATTAAGAAGGCAATCCAGGAAGCACCAGTGTTGAAATCCCCAGATTATGGTAAGCCTTTTTCTCTGTTTTCTTTTGCTTCATATCACATGGTGGCTGTAGTATTACTACAAAAGGACAATGAAGGATATGAACATCCCATAGCTTTCTATAGTAAATCTTTGCAAGTGGCAGAATTAAAATACGAAACCATGGAGAAACAAGCTTATGCCTTAGTTAAAGCTGTTAAAGCCTTTGGGCCATATCTGGTGAATGCAAACATCATTGCATATGTTCCACATGCTGCAGTTAAAGATATTTTGTCTCAGTCTGAGGTTACTGGGAAGAGATGTAAGTGGATCAATAGAATTCAAGAGTTCAATTTGAAAATAAATATCACTAAATTGGTGAGAGGGTTAGGTTTGGCTAAGCTCATGACTGAGTCAAATCTCATGAATGTAGAAGTGTACAATGTTGAGGTTAAAGATACTTTGGTTACTAGTATTGAGAGACAACCATGGTACACAGAGATAATCCAAGTATTGAAAGGTAATATGCTGTCAGAGGAAATGACACAAAATCAGAAGAGAACTTTAAAGCTCAAGTCTCAAAAGTATGTGCTCATTCAGGGTGATCTTTTCTGGAGAAAAAGGGATGGGGAGTTACTAATGTGTTTGGATGAATTTCAAGCTAAACAAGTGTTAGTTGAAATGCATGATGGAGTATGTGGAGGTCACTATTCTACTAAGACTACTACTGGTAAGATAATACGGACTAGGTATTATTGGCCTACCTTGTTTAAAGATACCCATGCATATGTTCGAAGATGTGATTCATGTCAGAGATTTTCTTCTAAGCTCAAGTATGAAGGAGCCTTACCCCTGAACCCAGTCTCTGTAGAAGCTCCTTTTGTCCAATGGGGCATTGATTTTATTGGAGAAATTGCTGAGAAGTCTGGAAGGGGTCATGGATGGATTATAGTGGCCACAGATTATTTTACCAAATGGATAGAAGCTATTCCCACAAGAAGAGCTACTAGTAAAATTGTCATTGATTTCCTGATGGATAATATTGTGACTAGATTTGGAACACCTGCAAAATTGGTAATGGATAATGCTATGTGTTTTAGATCAGAAGAATTTAAAGGTTTTTGCAATAGTCATGGTATACTCATGTCATACTCATCGCCTTATCACCCTCAGGGGAATGGACAAGCAGAATCTAGCAACAAAAGCTTGTTAAATATCATCAAGAAGATCCTAGAAGAAAACAAGAGGTCTTGGGATCAAAAGTTGAAGTTAGCTCTATGGGCAGATAGAATAAAAATTAAAAAATCCATTGGAATGTCACCTTTTGAGTTGGTTTATGGTACCCAAGCCAGATTACTGGTAAATAACCTTCTTCTAGTGTATAAGTTTTTGCAGGAAGAGAACATGGAAATATCTGAACCAATGGAGAACAGAATGATCCAAATTGTAGAAGTGGAGGAGCTTAGAACTTGTGCCCATAAGAGAAATCATAAGCTCCAGTTACAGTCAAAATATCTTTTTGATAAAAGGACATCATTAAGGAAGTTTCAAATTGATGACATGGTTCTTCAATGGAATGCAAAAGGGTAGGATAAAGGAAAACATAAAAAATTTGAATCATTATGGATTGACCCTTTTATAGTTTGTGACCTGAATGGTAAGGATTCATATTTTTTGAAGAATATGGATGATGAGATGCAGCAATTTCCAGTGCATGGACAATTCCTAAAGCATTATTTCTCTTAATGTCCATGCACGGTAGGTCCTTTGTTTGTATATATTTTGTTTTCTTTCCTGCTTTCCTGGTTTTGGTCTGTGTTTTGGTCTGTTTCTCCAGAGTTTCTGAGTTTTCTTGTGTTGATCTCGCCATCAACCATCCCCAGTCAGAGCTGCTGTTATCACTGTCTTTAAAATTGGGTTCTTCTTTCCCCATAATTGGCTATGGTACCTTGAAAATTTTCCGAATGAGGTGTAATCCTAAGTGCTTCAGCTTTGTTCTAAACCTTAGGGGTTTAAGGGCTTTAATTTTTTAGACTCTTTCCTTGTTAAGCCCTCTGGTTTCTATTCTGCCGTTACTTTATTTCACTTAAGTCATGGGTCATGGGGTCATAGGAAGTGTCCCCCCTTGTTATTTACCTAGGCGGTTATGTTGATTATTTGAAAAAATTTTGCCTTGTATTATTTCATTCTAAAGTGTCGGGCACAGTAAACGCTGATCAACTTGAGAAAGGATCTGACGGTCGGTGCTATTTCGCAAGGGTTAAGTGCTCACCCTTTAAAGCCATGAAATAGCGAGAATGAATGTCAGCCGTCCATGTGTCATGACGGAGGAAGTAAAAGGTATAGCTGTCAGAGGTAGTTGGAGCCCCATGGCTTTCTTCTGGCGTATTAAAAGGTAGCACGTGGCACAAGTCACCATAGTCAGCGGGTTAGGACCAAGGGTTCAAAAGTGGGCCCCAAAGATGAGTTGGCTCACAGGTGGAGATGACCTGGCAGGGACAGCTCTTACAATTTATTGAGACCCCGTGGCTCCTTCCAGCAAATGAAAAATTGATAAGTCAGCTCCAAAAGTGACAAGGCACTAGGTGTCCATGACATGTCCGTGGGCCCACCATCTCTGAGAGCCTTCTTAAGGGGTTAAATGCCGATCGACTATAGAGATGATCTGACGGTCGACGCTATTTCGCAAGGGTAAAGTGCTCACCCTTTAAACCCACAAAATAGCGAGAATGAATATCAGTCGTCCACGTGTCTTGATGATGACATAAGAGACAGACCTGTTGAGATGAAAGTGGGACCCCCCATGGTTCTTCTTCTGGCCAGTGACAGAGTGACAAATCAGCATAGCAGGTGACTAGGTGCCAGGTGTTAGTGACGACTCAGCAGGCCCACCATTCCTGAGCACCTTTTCGAAGGATTAAAAGGTGATCAACTTGAAGGATGATCCAATGGTCGGTGCTATTTCGCAAGGGTGAGGTGCTCACTTCTTAAACCTGCAAAATAGCGAGAGTTAACGAGGACCGTCCATGTGTCATGATGATGACATGGCCAAAAAGGGAAAATATGGGCCCGCCACAGTATAAAGGGAGACATTCGGCCAGTATCAAAATAGAATGCGAAGGGATTTTCTAAGACAATGGTCAGATGCCGCATGGTATTATGTAGCCAATAGAAAGACGGGACCCAGACTAAAGACAAAGCCGTCAAAATGAAATTAATAGTGAGACACTTGCAGGAAGGCTGTGACCCGTTGGAGCTAAAATATGAATTCTCATATGAATTCAATTTTTAAGGGACGACCGAAGCATGCAGAATCAATGTTATAGTTAAGGCCCAGAGTACAAGCATTTGATTTTCTAACAACCAAGTGTAGATATCTTTTAAAAGATTTTACAGAAGAATAACGCAGAGTTATCTTTTTCAAATACAGAGAAGGTGAATCAGTTGTAGAGCGAATTCCTTCAAGCAAGCATCAGGTTCTTTCTTATTTTGGAGCTATTCCTGTGTGGTGTAATAAGTGAAATTATTCTCGTGTTATAGGAGTGTTTAAGAAGTGATATTCATCTTGTTGCATTTTCAAATGGCTCCTAAAAGGGAATTTTCTGGCAAGGTTGATTATTTAGAAAGAACTGTATGTGATGACTTTTTAGAGCAATTGACGCTGTCAACTAAACAGGCATCTAAGGCCAAAGAGTTAGTACCCAGGGCTCCCCGTCTGAAGATTGGAGAAGGATTATATGACAAAGGTAATTGGTTGAGAGACCCACAGGTTGGAATGTCCGGGTTGGGGCTATTTAGAGTCGGATTTGGAATGAGAAATTCTCCTGCTCCTCAAAACAGTGTTTGGGAACTAGATGTTGGGAAATTAGTAGTCCCAGGAGTATTCATGGATACAGACTTGCTAACCCAAATGGCATTAAATTATGATTCAATCACAAGGTGCATCCGGGATGTAAATGGGAAAATCCTCATGGAAATCAATGCAGAAGAACTGAGAACAGCGTTTGGGCTCAGTGAGTTTACAAACTTCTTGGAACCCATAAACTTCACACAATTAGCCCAGGTGTACAATGCACAGAGGAGTCATCTTAGGAATGGGCCTCTTAAAGAACTTTTTCTGAAAATAGGAGGGTTAGCAGTTGTAGGGCTCAACATGCAAGAGCCTTTTTCATTGAGTATGTTTACCTTGAGGGCGAAAGGGATGTATTGGGCACTTTGCCAAGTTCTAGGAGAGGATGCTGAATCAAATATGCCAAACCATTACTTGTTAATGATTGTTCAAATTTTGAATCCTTCTCTTGCTATTACATTTGATTATGCTTCTTATGTTACCAATGCTATCCATGGTGGGTTGATAGGAATAAAAAATGGGAAGGTGGATAGGCCATTCGGATGGTACTCACTCTTGATGCACCTTTTTCTCTTCAAAGGTGGTGATTATTTCGCCAGTGGAATGGACCTGGTAAAAGAGAAGGAAGGAGAGAAGATGCCAGTACAACTATGGAGTACTGTGTTGTCATGGGACAAAGAGGATGCTAGTTTTCTAAAATTCGATAAATATTTTGCATCCAAAATAAGGACTCTCCTTTGCTCCGATAACCCAAGAGTCCCCAAGGTTCTTCTGGAATTCTTAAGGCCAAAAGAATTCATAGAGAATATCAAGATAGTTCATAACTGGGGTGATATGTACTTATATCCAGTCTCCACAGTTTTCAGAGTTTTTGGTTTCAGAGGCACCCCATTTTTGTTACCCTACCAGGTCCCCCTCAAAGTGGGAACAGCTGAGATCCTTAGACAAATTGGTGGCCTACAAGAGGCAGAGCTAATAGGCAGAGGTAAAGGGACAATTTTCCCTGCAGCTACAGTAGCCCACCAATTTGTAATTACAAAGGGAGGCTGGAATTGTTTTGAGGATTTCCTCAAACCCTACCATTTGTCCACTGCAGTGTCCAGATGTGCTGATCCAGAGGACTTCTATAATGGTGTGTTCTGGAAGAAGGTAGCATGCAGAGGTAGGCCTCATCAATTCCACTTTCCTGAAGACCTCATCAGGAATGAATTTGATTTAGATGAACAGGAGTTGAGGAAAGAAAAATGGGTGGATTACAAGAAAGCCCTGGATTTTGTGCATCAATTTGATGCAAGCTATGACCCATTATCTAGCTTCTTCCCATTGGAAGAGAAAATAAAATTTTTGATAGTGTGCTTTGAAGATGTGATGCAAACACTAAAGGAGAAGAGGGAAGTTGTAATTAAGAATAACCCTGAAAAGGCAAGAATGATTTTAGGCAAGTCAGCTTCCACTAAAGCAAACCCTCCTGGTGACTACACCCTGCATAAGAAATCAGGTTACAGTGTGCTGGTGTCTACAATAGGGGAGCCCTCTTCATCCAAAGGAAAGAGGAAGGTACAAGATGTCATTGACATCCAGGACAGCCCAAAGAAGCAAAGGTTGGGGAAGGAAGTGCAATCAGATACACCCTTGTATTCCCCATCCCAATCCCCTATCCACATAGGAGATGAACAAGCAGCAACTGAATACCTCTCTCAGTTGGGCAGCTTGGGAGAGATTGCATACACTTATGATGAGGTGGAAGAAGGGATGCCAGAAGAGCCCACTGAAGCACAAATGGACACCACCTCAACTAAACTTAAAGGCTAGGAGTG
Organism: Cryptomeria japonica; assembly: GCF_030272615.1. Lineage (NCBI taxonomy): Eukaryota > Viridiplantae > Streptophyta > Pinopsida > Cupressales > Cupressaceae > Cryptomeria > Cryptomeria japonica. The sequence continues at coordinate 474,194,330 of NC_081411.1, read as the reverse complement.
GGATCCTGAGATAAAGAAGGCCAGTAGTGCCTTTTTAGCTGATGATAGCTTTGTCACATCTGAAGCATTCATGCTATTTATCTGGAAGCAGCATATAGATAAATATAATGCTAGATGTGAAGCAAGAAAGGCAGAGCAGCCTAATAAAGATCCAGCCTCAGTGGAGGAAGAAATAAAACAGGAGATGATGGAAGAATTCAAAACCATCACTCCTGAACAGGGAAGGGATCTAGTAGCACAAGCTGGAGTGCTCATTTTACCAGAATGGAATATTGATGATGCTCTGGTGCTAGATGCAGTAAGAAAAGAGACTAAACCCATGGAAGGGGTTACATTCAGTAAGGACAATGCTGCACTAGTCATGTGGTCCCTCAAAAGAAATGAGGACAAGAAAGGTAAAGACACCTCAGGGACAAGTCACCTTGGTGAATTGATGATTAAAAGAGTAGAGAGTACAGGGGTAGTAGAGGCTGCTAGCACTGTGTTAGAAACTGCCAAATTCAGTGTTGTAGTGGCTGAAAAGGAAGCCAAAGAAAAGGAGACCCTCCAGATTAAATTGGAAACAGTTTTGAAGGCCTATGACAGTGTCAAGGAGGAGGTAAGAGGCAAAGATAGCATCATTGCCAAATTGCAGAGCCAGCTGATGGGACAATGCCAACAAGGTGAGTCTTCAACATTGATGATCACCTCTTCTCTTGCAAGACCCCCACCTACTAGCCCCATTATTGAGCTCCCACCATCTCCTACGCCTTCCAGCTCTCAAATGATTGAGATAACTCCCCAAGAATTGGAGAACCTAAAGCAAACTCAGGCCTTTATGCGGGGAAGTATGAGGAGAAAATAAAAGCCACAATCTCCAGTTTTGCAGACACTATAAATGCCTCACTGCTTGACAATAGTGTGGGAAAGATCATGGAGATATGGAATGAATTAAGGAGAGATAAGGCCATTTTGACACCCATTTTTGACAGATGGAGGCCTAGGGAGCAAGATCTAGAGTTCATGTGTGTATCTTGTGATGAAGCAAGAGCTAACCCCATTATCAAATCCACTTCTGATATCACTAAGATCTTATTGCAATTGGCAACAGAAGTGGATAATGTGGAAAGAAGGGTTAAATTGCTTAAGAAGGAATACACTGATCAAGTTTGTGAGTTGCTCCCATGAATTTTTGCCAATCTGGATCAGTTGAAAGATAAGCAAATATGGCTTAAAGAGATAGAAGTCAAATTGTCAGCAAGGGTAAAGGGAATCATTGATCTTGATGATACCTCTTTCTTTGTTATAACAATACAAGAAATAGAAAAAATTAAGTCACACTATAGTTTTCTTAATTCAGAATTCAACGAACTGAGAAATTCTTGGGAAAGGTTGACTAAAAGTAAAGATGATGTGATTAATTTTTCATGGCCGACAGAAGAGACATATAATGAGTGGGAAGTTAAATATTCCACTCATGATCTGGAGCAGTTGGAGGGCACCCCTGAAAAGCTAGAAGAGGTTGCAACTGAACAACCTGTTGAACAGACTGCAGAGGCTGAAAAGAGCGCATAACTGTTTCACGTAAAAATTGTAACCTCATTAATTTTGGAAATAATTGTAACAAACTCTCCTTGAGAAGTCTGAAGCTTTGTGCATCCATGTTGTTATAAATGGATACCAGGATATGAGGGGAAGGGATCACAAAATTTTGTAAGAAAACGCTGCAGAAATTTATCTGAGCTTTTCTAAGTCTAATGGAGAATCAGAATTTATTGTAATACTCTTTGAAATGAATATCAATATACAGGCCATCGGTTTTGAGTAAAAGTTATGTGTTGTCTTCACATTTGTTCACAAATTTATTTATTGTCTTTATTCTAAATAATCTAGGGTTATTTAGTTTGAAAGGAATTGCAAAGCAATCTCAGTATAAGTGTTAATTTGCTTTTCTCTTTAGAAGGGAAATTAAATATGCAAGATCACTCATACCAGTAAATTCTTTGGAGGGAACTGTGAATTTTGAGGACCATAGCTTAGTCTAGAATGGTTGAATTCTTGTATGTGCCAGGCATATATCAGGATTAGTGAAAACCAAGCTGATGGGAAGCATAAAGATATTTTGTTTCAGGAGTTTTATTTGAGTTTAGGTGACTCTGTAACTTTGGATAAGGCACTGGTATTAATCAAAGTTGTTTATTGCATGCTTTGTTGATCAAATATGCTAAAGTTAAGTATTGTTTCATCCTTTTTTTTTGGTTGCTTTCAAGGTTAATAAATCCACTGGTTTTCTGGACTGGTTTGCTGTGGATTTGTTGTTTAAAAGTGTGAAGTTAATTCACAAAAGGTATACCCACCTGGGCTCTAAGAAAAGCCCGAAGTGTAGAAGGTCTAACCAAACCTTTTCATATGTTGTCTTTGGAATCTCCTTATCCTTGATGTCTTCTCGGCACCCATTTTAGATCATATTATTCTAAGGGCATTGAAGGGAATCAGATTTTGAGAACAACAGGTTGAGCTTTGTCTGCTAGCTGAGAAATGAATCATTTGATGGATTGGAGACATCCCTATAGACTTCTCATTTGACTGATGTTCTTCAGAGGCAGAATTTCCATTATGGCTTGGAACTTCTCAGGATCAACCTCGATTCCCTTCTTTGAAATGATGTAGCCAAGTAGTTTACCAGATGTCACTCTGAATGCACACTTCTTTGGATTTAATCAGAGTTTGAACTTTTCCATTATGTTGAGTATAGGACCTAACTCTTGAATATGTATTGATCTTATCATAGTCTTCACTAAGGTGTCATCAACATAATCTTCCATATTCTTATGCATCATATCACAAAAAAATGGTAGTAACTACTCTTTGATAGGTTGCTCCTGCATTCTTTATCCCAAATGGCATGATGTTCCAGCAAAAGGTTCCCCATGCATAGGTGAAAGTTGTCTTTTCTTGATCTCCAGGAGCTATTTTGATTTGATTATATCCAGAGAATCCATCCATTAGTGAGTACATTTCATACCCAGCAGTCCTGTCGACTATCATATCAATGTTTGGCAATGGAAATTCATCCTTCAGACAAGCTTTGTTAAGATCTCTGAAGTCAGTGCAAACTCTAATAGACTTGTCTGCCTTTGACACAGGTAGTATGTATGAAATCCATTCAGCATAATCTATAGCTCTGATGAATCCAGCTTTTAATAGTTTTTTTAGCTCAACCTTGACTAGCAACGCAACATGAGGGTGCATCTTACGAAGTTTTTGCTTAACTAGTTTTACTCTTGGTGTAGTTGAAAGATGGTGTATAATGAGATTAGGATCCAAGCCCAGCATATCAAAATATGTCCATGCAAAATTTATTTTCTTTTCTAAGAATAGATGAGTGAACTCCTTCAATTCTTCTGCTGATAGTGATTGAGCTACATGAATGATGTGTAGTGTCTCTTGACTCCCAATGTTCACTACCTGAGTTGTCTCAATCAATATGGAGGACCTTTCCTGGAAATGACTTGGCAATATATCAAGTTTCTCACCTTCAGGTGCCTTAGAGAGGTTTTCATCTTTAGGTACATCCTTTATTTTCTCTTTTTTAGATTCTGACACTGCCACAATGTGGTTTTCATCATCAGATCTTTCATTTTTATTTTTCTTGTTTTTGTGACTAAGATACTTGATATCTGCTTCAGTCATATTTTCACTTTGTTCACTAGTGGAAGAGTCCATAGGTTCGACTGCATTGAGATAATAGGCTAACGTATAGTCATTGGAAAAAGTAGGTATACTCATGGGTTGGTTTTGTAAAGTACAGTCAATCAATTCGGGGTGTACTAAGGATAAATTTTGGATAGATTCAAGAGTGTTCATGATATTGTTATCATAGCGACGGATCAAAAAGTCAAGTTCTAGAAGAATACCTTGCGTAAGTGTCTCGAGACTAGGAATAGTCAAATCATGATTATTAAAGTTTACGTTAATATTTATTTGATCTAATCCGATAGACATACTTGTAACATCATTCACTACACCAGACTGGATGTCATATCATGGTTTAATAGCGATAAGATCAGTAGACAAATTTTCATTGTTTGTATCAGTCGATTCAGAATTTGAGGCTGAGTAGATATCGTCTTGAATAGGACTGTCATCAGAGTCATCAGGTGAAGTTTCCAAGTCTTCTTCAAGTGATTTAGTAAGTGTATGTATGGTATCAACAGCAAAATCTTTAATACTACAAGTTCCTTCATGTTGTGGTTCATTTGTCATTTGTATCTGACACACCTGTTGACATGATCTTGATGTTTCTATGATTTGTTGTCGTCTATTGCATTCAGCTTCTTCTAGATTGATAACTGGTTCTTGTTCTGTAGCTTCCAACTCTTCTTGTGTAGTGCTATACCTGATTTGTTCTATTTTAGGATAGGGGTACATAGATGAGAAGATTTTTGGTATTCTTCCTTCTTGCAGTCCTTATTCATAATTTGGTTGTCTCTTTTGTCTAATTTCTATATTTCCTTCTCTAGTTTTATGCACATCAGCTCTTGAGTATCATCTATGACACCGCTAGACTCTTCTGGAGTTTCTATAGGGGATGTGTCTAAGAGGTGGTCAGGACAACATTCATACTCATTTGAGTCAGTCTCTGAATCATCTACTTGTTGCCTGCTAGTATATGTGACTGGAACTTTTAGTGGTGCAAACAATTCTCTTATTCTTACTACTTCATCTCTTATATCCTCAGGGACCTCAACTTCCTATATTATTGAAGTTGACACCATCAAAGTTTGAGCACTAACTATTTCTTCTTTCTTGACTGTTGATTCCTCTTTCTCTTTTCTACACTCTGCTTTTGTTTGTTGAGTGTCTGCTTCATGTAATGTTGAAGGTGATATCCTTTTCTGCCACTTAGACTTAGAAACATGTTTTTGGTCTGATGTCTTTTTCAGATTGTATCCCAATCTAGCCTTATCATTTGCGGATTTGGTTTGTAGCTGAATTGGTTTAGTAATATCTTCCTTTTGTTTGCCTAGAGACCAGTACCTAAGTACCCCATGCATTGAATCATCTTGTAGCCAGGACCATATTGGTTTGAGGAAATCTCACAATGTCATACCTCCTCATTTTGACTATCCTCCTTAAAGAGCCAGTTAAGAACAACATCCTCTTCTATTTCATCTGCCAAGGAGGTAGAAGATTGTACAAAGAGACCATCATATATGGTATTTAGAGCTGAAGTTTGTGTTCTCATAGCCTTTGATGGCTTGCCCAACTATTTTGGTGATGGAGGGAGAGAAACTAATGAAAGTACCAGTTCTATTTTGTAGCCATCCATGCTGGTATTTGTAATCTTTAATCTCTTTTCTAAGTCTTTCATCAGCACTTTTGGATCTTCATTTGGAGAGGCTGCCCTATTATGAGGCACAAAAGTATCTGCACCTTTTGTCAATGTATTACAGACAACATTTGTATTAGCAGGAATACCGACTTTAGCTCTGTTATAAGGAAACTTTAAGCATTGGTGGTATGTTGACGGCACTGCCTTCATTTCATGAATCCATGGCCTACCCAATAATATATTATATGACAAAGGAATATCAAGTACTTGGAAAAGGACATCTCCTTCTACTGGTCCCACTCTGAGAGGTAATGATACCAACCTTTAAAAGTCCTTTCTTCCTCATCATAGGCTTTTATTGTTATTTTCTTGCTAGGATCAATGACATTTTTAGAGAATCCTAGTTGTGTAAGAAGACTGTAAGTACAGATATTCAACCACATGCCTCCATCTATCAAAACATGTTTGACTCTGTGTTTGTGGATCATGGCTTCAGTATGCAATGGCTGGTTATGTGGATGAGTTAGTGAGTTGTCATCTTCTTCGGAGAAGGTCAAATAGTGAGGTGAAGTCAGATGACCCACCATAGACTGAAACCGATCAATGTCTAAATCTTTTGGAACGTTGGTGGTGACCAATGCTTTGTCTAGGATCTCTTTGTGAGCAGATGAGAGTTTTAGAAATTCAAAGATTGAGATTTGAGCATTTGTCCTTTTCAACTATTCAACGACACTATATCCAGAAGATGATGATGAAGTTAACCTTTTAAATTTGTCCAAGGCTGATTCTTTTTGTTTGTTTGATTGGGCTGGTGGGTTCGATGTTGCTTGAGCTGGGTTGGAAGAGCTAGCTCCTTGGAGAGTGAGTTTCTTCTGAGAATGGGTCAGAGCTCTTGCATATCATGATTCATTTGGTTTATCTTGGACTATAATCACATTGCAATATTCCAATTGGGAAGGCTCAATCATGTTGATAACATTGTCATGACTGGTATAAGTATAATTTACCTTGGCACCTCCTTTGGTCTTTGAAGAATCACCTTGTTCGTAAATAGGAAAAGGGTCCTTAAATGTTTTATGATTATCATTGGTCGGGTGACTCCCAACAACAACTTTACCAGCATCTATGAGATCTTGAATCTCATGTTTCAGCTTCATGCAATTGTTTATGTTATGACCTTTATTCCGATGGAAGTCACAGTATTCATTTTCTCTCCACCATCTTGGTTTGACTTTTGGATCATATGGTCTAGAGTTATCTGGTAGTGTTATCAAGTTGTTTGCCAACAGAGTTTTGAAAGCGGATTCATACAATTCTTTGAGAGGAGTAAAATCATGCTTAGGTTTGGAAAGCCAAGGCTTTTCTTTGAACCATTCTTTTGTTTTCATTGGTGGATTTTCTGTTGCAGCCTCAATAGCTTTAAGTGCTTGTGTACCACTATCCAAGTTGAATATTGTGGGCTTTGAGTTGGTTTTAATAGTGTCTACTACTCCATCATTAATAACATTCTTGTTTTTGTTTTTGCCAAATTTCCAATACTTGTTCTTCTCTTTAGAGCTAGATCCTAGTTGTGTTTCTTTCCAAGGCGTAATATCCCCCTTCTTTATGAGCGCATCTTCCATTCGAATGGAATTATCTACCATTTTGTTAAATGATGGGTGTATCTGCATTTGTACACTATATTTCAGTTCGGGGACCAAGTTATTGACAAATATATCCATTTTCTCAGAGTCTGGGATAGGTCAAGAATACCTAGAAAACATCTTTCTCTAGCATTGGAGGAAAGTAAGAAGAGGCTCCCCTTTTTTTTGTTTAGTATTGCAAAGCTCAATCATAGTCACAGGATGTCGAATGTTGTATGAGTACTATTGTAAAAATAGTTGGATTAGTTCTTCAAACATTTTTATTCCTTTGGGTAGACTTGAGAACCATTCCATTGCTTGACCCCCTAAACTCCTTGGGAAAAGGTGCATGAGGTACGTTTGATCATGCATGAACTCCATACAGGCAGCACAAAACTCTCTGACATGATCTTGGGGATCTGATGTACCATCATATTTGTCAAATTTTGGGATCTCCACTCATGAAGGAAATGGAGGCATGTATAGATTCTTGTGAAATGGAAAGGGACATATTGTTTTGGGGACTTGTCCTTATTTTTTAATTTTGTGACCTCCATTCATAAGGCTTGTAATTGTTTGTGTACCATGAGTATAGTTGATTCTTTCTTTTTAGTAATGAGTGTCTGAACATCATATTCAATAGGTAGTTTAGCACCTTGTTTTGCTAGTTCTAAGAAATAGTCTTCCTTCTCTTGGGTCAGGATAGCTTTCATTATTTTTCTAAAGTCTTTGTCCTTTTGACAGTCAAGGATATCATTTTTTGGAGGTTCTATGTTTTCATTAGCCTCACTTGATGAGGAATCATTGTCATTTTTGGGAATGTTATTATCATCCTTGTTTCCGTCATTGTGTTCCGTCTCATACATAGTGGGAGATTCAAGCTCATCAAAAATTGGTCCACCTGATGACAACAGTATGTTAGTGAGTGGATCCTTCATGTAGAATGGATTATCTTGATATTTAAAGGGTTGTTCTTTGCCTTTGGCTTCTTTCTTACGAGAACTCATGGTTTGTGTAGGAATTTTTATGGATTAGTGTGATCTAAAGTTGTTTGTGATACAGAGGTCAAGATCAATTTCAGAGCTAGTTGTTCTGTTTAGAGTATTGTTTGGGAGAAACAACTGAGATTCAGTCTGGTTTTAAGAACGATCTATCCTGTATAAGATGTTATCTAAGTGACTAAAATTTGATGGGTAGTTGATTGAACTAGCTAAAAGATGATCGACCAAATCGTGCAATGCAAATGGCAGAGGTACATTGTCTTGATCTATTTATGCTCAGGAAAATTGATAACCAGTATTATGTTCACTGTAAGTTGTTTTTTAGGCAAATTTGACAGTTCTATTCTGACAAAACTAGAGACTCGTACGACAGGATTTTCTGAACTGGACGATAATTTAGCAGGTATAGGACGACAACAGTTATGTTTCATACGAGTTGTTGCCTCATACCATACGACAGATGGGTATGTGTAGGATGACAAAATACTCAGAGCAATTCTATTTCGTATGACACAAGATACAGAGCCAGACGACAGATGAAAACAACTCATACGATATAGGATCAGGTCTAGGATGACAAATCAGAAGACTCATATGACACAAGATCAGGTGCAGCACAATAAATTATCAAACTCATACGACTGTTAACAGGATAGAGCCTAGAAATTTTGAGTTTTTTTGATTGCTGAGTATGATAACTGAGTATGACCAATTCTGAGATGGACTAATTTTTTACCAGGATACAGAATTTTCACTTAAGATGGACAAGTTCTGACACAGACAAAGTTTTGACTTAGGATGGACTAGTTTCTGACACTAACAAAGTTTTGACTTAGGGTGGACTAGTTTCTGACACTGATAGAGTTTCAACTTAGGATGGACTAGTTTCTGACATTGACAGAGTTTTGACTTAGGATGGACTAGTTTCTGACACGGACAGAGTTTCAAATCACTGAGTTATTTCTTGTCTTCTCTAATTTTTGGTATTCCAATTTTTTATTTATTTCAGGGATGAAAACACAGAAAGCACGTAGTATAAATAGTAACTCCAATCACAACATGCAAACCCTAAGGAATTTGGTGAGGAAAGAAAACCTTTTCTTGTAGACTCAGGTACACACCCAATAGCTAATCAAAATACGACCGCTGAGTCTCACGCAATGGATTCTCAATGCCTTATTATCCGATTTCAAATGCTAATGGGGGCATGAAATGACAAGTATCTTGGGAGAGTTACTATCTCTCTTGCACAAAGATTATCTCCCTTTCGGAGGTGAACCAGGTAGCTTCTAATTTTAATTGGAACTAGTCAGGGATCCATTCGGCGCATCAAGGTATAAACTCAATTAAGAGGTCTCCCAGCCTTGAAAACCAAGGTTTAATATACCCGAAGGTACGAAGGAGAGTTATTCTCGAGCACTGCCATTGACTTGATTTTCATCATTTCATGTTTATTTTATAGTGGGTTGGAGTACTTGGTATTTAGCCATTCCCACTTAGGTCGTTCCCCTCACATCAGCTGTAACAGCTTTAAGAGTTTTTTAACCCCTTGGGAGGGCAAGCCTGCTAAAGATGTACAAATCTCAAACAAACAAAAAGCCTCAAGGGTTTGGATTTCTAATTGTCTAGAAAAAGACAAGAGTATACTCTCCTACCTCTTAGAATCTTCTAAAAACATGAAAGACAGATTTGTTCTTTAACTAGATAGCAAGTTAGGTTCCTAAAAATGAATTTAAAGAATACACGATGTTTAGTAGATTCTCCTTAGGCAACCTGCAAAGACAACGAATCAATAGTCATATTGTCTTTGTGTGACAAGCATATTCTTTGACAAGCATTCTGCAAAAACTAATTAGGCTGTAAAAAATTCTGAGATAGACAGATAAATAGTCAGGGTCAGTCGTCAGAATAATCAATAAAAATCATGAAAATTTGCCTCTTTTTTAATTTTTTACCAGAAAATACAAAGTCGTATGACAATATGAAAACTCGTACGATATAGGATCCCAACTCGTATGAGACAGGATTCCAGTTTGTCATTTCAGCCTATGGTAAATGTCGTATGAGATGTATGGATGAAAATCCAAAAAATCTGAAATCTGGAAAATAACAAAATAAAATAAAATAAGCAGTCAGTCTTGGAGGCCGAAAAATGTAGTCTTCTACCCCACAGTGGGCGCTAGCGATGTGTGTGTGAAAAAGGGTCTGTAGCTGCAAGAACAACACTTCAATTAAGTCATTATATGTATGGTTAGTAATCAATAATCAATAAGTAATAAACCATAGACTAATTGCCTTCTAAAAGATGCGAGTATAAGATTGCTCTCAGACTTTTATAAGCAATACCAGTGACTAGACTACACCAAGATGAAGGATTTAATCTATATGATATTAACTATATGGATGCAAAATGGATGAATAATTCAAGCAAATAACGAATTCAAGCAATATGTATTCAAACAAATATGGATGAGTAAACTAAAATATGGATGCAAATAATCTAAAAAACACAATGATCTTCAATGACTCCAGAGTGAAATTAGCGTGATAATAATCTCCAAGCATGTTCTCAAAAATCTCTGGGGTGAATTGAAATGAGAGCTAAAGACTGAAGTTATAGAGAATCCTTAAGAGAAAAGCTAAAAAAAAATCAATTTAGGATTGATTGAAAATAATTGAGAAATCAAGTTTAGTTAACCTTGAGATAGATTCCAATTATAGTTTAATTGAAACACATTCAAATTAGAAGTCCAAGTTGCATTGGAAATAATAATAAATTAATTCCATACATTTGTGATAAAAATAGATAATTCCATGCATATATTTGATTTATTCAAGAAAAAGGTCTTTTCAATGCAACTAAACTTCTTTTTCTGAAAAGCTTTTAGTTCCAATTTTAGAGAATAATTCAATAATTCAATTTAATTGCTTTTTTGATTTCAAGTTCTAAATTTAGAAAATGAAATAATATCTCAAGTTTGATTTCTCTCTCAATTCAATTCTTTTATTTTATTTTCAATTCAACTCTTGTTTTGTAATTAATTCCTCTTTTGTAAAAAATTACTTCCTTTTGCATGATTAAATGGCAATTTTATTAATTAATTAAATATGCAAGGATATTAATACATTAAATAAGATAATTGATCAAAATGATATTCTTGGAAATGATTCAATTAATTAAATAAATATTTAATTAATATTGATTAATTGATTTGCCATGTGATATTTGATGATTGAAGAATTAATAATGTGCTCAAGATTGATTTAATTTCCTTTGGTTAGGACCTTGGTGATGTTGTCGAGATTAGGGGCCCATAGTTTAGATGACCATTTTTAGGGTATTACAGGTTCCATACATGAAGATGAGCTAACAAAGAAAGGTAAAGGCACCTTCTTCCTTGATTACATTATAGCCCTATATTTTGTAATTCTTAGAGGAAAGGTCCATTTTGAGAAGGTTCTTTCTCCTTATTGTTTGAGAGTCAACATAAAGAGGCATAGTGACCCAGATGGTTTTTATCAAATGTTTAGAAAAAGAATTAAAGGAACCCAAATGCCTCATTATTTTGATTTTCGAGAAGATCTGATTAGAAATGAGTTTGATTTGAATAAACAAGAGGTTAGAAAAGAAATATGGTTGGGTTATAAGAACCTTCTTGATAAGGTCCATAGGTTCGCTCCAAAGTATGATCCATTGAGTGAGTTCAGACCATTTTATAAGAAAATGGATCATTTGATGGAAAATTTTGATGAAGTCATGTATGACCTGATGGATGAGGTGGAGCAATTGGAGATAGCAGGTGGCCAAGAAATGGGAAAAGAGCCTAAAAAATTAGCAACTCAACAAAGGCTACTACCAAAGCCTCCACAACAAAGGCCTCAAGTACAAAGATCAACATCACCAAAAGAAGGGGGACTGAATGAGGTGATACCTATTCACATGCCTCCAAGAGGGAAGGATATTTACTGAAGGGTAAGAGATGAAGGTGATAGTGAAAAGGAAGATGAGATAAAGAGGAAGGGGAAGGGGATAATGGAACAAGAAATCCCCCTTGAACCTTAGCAGGGACCTCTTAAGGGGGTAGTTATTATATATGCTGAGTCTTCACCTGAAAGAAACCTTTCATCTCCTCCTTCAGCTCCTCCATCTAAAAGGAAAAAAATTGACAAGCATGAAGAACAACCTACACCAGAACTAGAGGAGGAGAATGTGATAATTCTTACTGATGAAGAGTTATAGGTTGGAATCTCATCTCCACCAAGGTCATTAGATTGGAACCTTGCTCCACTGGATATACAAGGAAGAGCTTTCATAGATGCAAGAAAAGAGGCATGTGACAAGTTTATTGAAGATGAGGCTTTTGTACAAAGCCAAGATTTCTTGCAGTTATTATGGAAGATGAAAATTGATGAATACAAAAGGAGATGTGAACAAAGGAAATCTCAAAAGCTAGATAAAATTGATCAGGAGAATCAGGATGAAGTAAAGGGTGAGATGATGGAAGAATTTAGAAGAATCATTATTGGAGAAGTGAGAAGAATCATTAGCCAAGTAGGGGTTCTAATTCCGCTTGAGTGGGATATTGTTGATGCAGTGGCATTTGATGCCATCATGAAATCAGAACAACAACCTTTCAATTCTAAAGAAGAAGCTAGGTTGGCATTAAAAGGATCTGAATTTGTGCAAGATTATGCTACACTAGCCATTTGGTCATTAGAACAAGGGAATGGAAGACCTGATATTGGTGATATCAGCCCTAATTTGAGGGGAAGCCTAACAATTAAGAGACCTGCAGATACATCTGTGTGGGAGAAAAAGTGACACTAAGCAAACATGCCCTAATCTCACTTTCAACCACACACTTGTGGAATACGAAAGAGCCTAGAGGTATCACACAATTGGTTACTTCTTTTTGTGAAAGAGAGAGCCATGGGCTACCTATTAGGATTTCTATTCCTTTGTTGCAATTGAAAGATAAAATGATGCAAGTTCAATCCCTAACCCCAAAGTGCAAGTATGAACTAATAACAAGATTGCAGAATTGAACTTAAACAATGGAAAGCTGTAAACACAAGGACAAGATAAGAATGTAAATGCGTACTCGGTGTTAAAATATGAATGAAAATGTTCAGGATGGGGGCGCGGGCGCCACTGTCCTGATTCTGCCCCTGAAACTGCTTCGGAAACTGCTGTTTTGCAACCTGGAAAGCTGTCAAAAATGCTGAAAACTGCTGTCTGTCAGGAGGACCAGGGCGCCCAGGGCCCCTGTCCCAGGGACCAGGGCGCCCAGCACCCCTGTCCTGGCAGGACCAGGGTGCCCCATGCCCCTGTCCTGGTCTTTTGCTCTGAAATTTGGTGTGTAGTTCTGTCTCAGTCTGCTTCCATCGGATCTACAACTTGCGGCATCGTCCGAATCCTGAAACTTGCACTTATATCTGAAAAGGTATGGTGGGCGGCTATATAAGGTTTTGCCTTAGTCAAACCCCCGCTTTGGTGATTTCCACCTCCATGAATAGCCAAGTTGTATTGTAAAAGTAGTGTGTGCAGACCTTGTGTGTGTGCAAGATCCTAAAATGAAAGTAAGCAAACTAGAGCAACCTAGAAAGTAAACCCTAATTGCTTGTAAATGATAATGTAAATGCTCCAAATCAAGATGCAAAGTGATCTAAAGCATGAATACAAATGATATAATGAGGCTTATGCGAAGACATGAAAATAACATGAAATCATACCCAACCCCAAGAGAGGGGTACAAGCCAATCTTCAGTCGGTGATCCCTTATTGCTCTTCAATGTCTTCAAAGCCCTAAATGGATGAATGAAATTGATGAATGCTTGATGGATGGATGTTGAATGTTGTTGAAGTCTTCAAAGATCTGCTCTTTCACTGCATAGAAGGTCCCTGAAAACCAAAATTTGGATCCTTTCCAATGAAGAAAGAGAGCTCTTATATATGAAACCCTAGGTCTTAATTTCAACTTTAGGCTGACTTAGAGATTGAATCTCCCACCAATTTCTTGGGGTTAAGCTTTATTTTATGATTGGATTGCGCTCCTAAAATTTTGGGAAAAATGTTCGGGACCATGTGCACTCCGGGCGCCATGGTCCTCTCCGGGCGCCATGGTCCTGACAACTTTTCACCAAATTTTCAGGGTCGTCGAATATGATGATTTTAGAGAGAATCCCGAAGTTACAGCTGATTTCGAGATGTTTTGACCCCCGAAATCAAGCCCCCAAGTTCAAAATAGGACCTAATTAGGGTTTTTGATTAAATGATGTATTGGAAGAATAAAATGAAAGGGGCACACTTTAATGAAAGGGCCCAACTTTATAATGTGGAAGATGATGAAATAGGACCTTAGACCTAATTAATTTGATTAATTAAGTGCTAAAGGGGAAATGCAATGCAAAATGCAAAATGCGCCAAGGTGGGTGCTAAACTAGGTGTGAAATTGTACCACCCTAGCAAGTGCGTACAATTTACGACGCTACATTTAGCCCCCACTTTAGCAGTCATATGAACACTACGTGCATATGCAAGCTAAAGTACAGAAAAGTAAACATTATTTGAAAAAGGATATATCCATAAGTCTGTCAAACGAAGCCCCCAGTGGTATCTGCAGTACACAGTTAGGAACCGCACCCTACAAAACACACGTTAGATCACAAAATCACCTAATGCTTACTAAGGAAGGTGATGAAAATTCAAGGGTAGCTATATGCCCCCCCTGTTTCGGCTTGCTAATTTTAGTGAGTTGAAACAGGGTATCATGTTTACCACTTCGAATTGTTAAAGAATATTGATGACAAATGCTCACAAGAAGATTTGATATGAGATGAATAACTAATGGAGAATCATTTGGTAAGAAAGAGGATTGAATCTCAATTCCAACACAACAAAGAGTGTGAGGATTCGAGAGTTCTCTAACACAAGATGAAGGATGTAAATGGAAACAAAATGCAAAGAGAAGAAAAGAAAGGAAAAAAGCATGAATACACACATTGGTGATCCATGAGAAGAATAGTGAGAGAGAAAACATGGACTTCTCACCCCTAGATCTTTTCTAGGTGATCCATGGGAAAAAGGACATGGAAAACTAGCCCCTAGAGTCTATCTAGGTGATCCATTTAAGGGAGGAGAGTGAGAAAGTATAGCCTTATGCCACTAGTTCCACTCAACCTCGTGCATGTGTGTGTAAGGGAGGTTAGAAGCACCTCATAGGAGTCTATGCCCGAGTATGCTACAACCTGTATATGTATAGTACAAAAGCATGACATCTCGCTCTAAGAGTCTATGCTCTAGTTCCGAGAATAATCACCTTGCATAAAAGAAAAATGGAGACATCTCGCTCTAAGAGTCTGAGCTCTGGTTCCGAGAATGACCCATTGCTCAAAAAAAAGTGTAATGTTTATGTCATAAGTAAAGTAGAACAAGGATACCTACCTTCATCACAAAAGAAGATACCCCAAAAATGCAACAATGTCATAGATCCAAGCAAGAGAGTTTTGCACTCTTTAAGCAAGGATAAGATAGTTGAAAAGGGACATCTTGTAGTATGTGTAAAGGAGATCCATAGAGGAGAAGAAATCTTTGTACAAAAGACACCTATCCTCGAGAGGAATTGTTTTAGACAAATATAACATCTTCTAGAATAAGACAAAGCAGAGAATAAGAATGCAATACTTCCTTCTTTTGCGAGGTGAAAGTGATTCTTAATGAAGGATGACACTCTTTTTAACCCAATTAGGAGAGTGAATTCATTATGGATGTATTTTACCAAGTGCAAAAGAGGTTGTAGTCAAGGACTTACACCTCTTGTAAGAGAGAATCCTTGAACAAACAACAACAAATGCATACAAGGAATAACATCAAGTAATAAAGTTCACACCATCCACGAAATAGGAAAAAGTGGATCCTTAGATAAAAATAAGGAAAGATCATTGCCTCTCAAGGATAAGGACAATGAGAAGGACTTACACAATCTTCTAGGGAGAGATTTAGACATAAGCGAAATGTACTACATACTCACATGAGTTCATGCAAGCAAGACATTAGTGTATGTAAAACGCTCCTCACAGGAAGTGGGTAAGGTAAGAAAGAGAATACACATCTTCTCCCATATCTAAGAAAAGAGGATTCTAAAGAAAAGATGATCAATATTTCCACATTATTACCCCATAGGGACAAGAGATAACATAGAAAAATTAGGCTATTATGTTGCTTCAAAAATATGATTGCACTTGAAAATTGTACCATCATGAATGACAATGAGCCCCTAGTAAATGAGCTACCAATGTCACATAATGATGAGCAACATAATAGCCATTAATGTTATTTAAAGACATGATAGATTTAATGAGGTATTTGAATATAACATGTTGAATTCTCAATTATAAGTGAGATAAAAAACATGTATAAAATGATAAAAATTGAAGAAGAAAAGTCACAAGAAATCTTAGAAGAGGGATGAGTATAATCTATTAGAGCCTTATCCATAGAGGAAAGGACTTTATGATGAATAGGAGATAAAGATTCATAAGTGGATTTATAAATTTGAGGGGATTCATAAAGAGATTTGTTCATTGCCAAGATTTCCTTATGAGGGGAATGAGAGTTGATAGAAGTAGAAGATGATTTAGTTGAAGTGAGATCATCATCACTACTAAATATAGCATTCACACTGAGAGATGGTCTTTTAGATGCTTTGGTGGGCTTAGAAAGATTATATCCAAGTCCAAATGAATATTCATGCATGTTATGTTCTAAAGGAACTTTAATTCCTTGTTCATTTGTGCCACAACCATTTCCACTATAGCCACTCTTAGCCAAAATGTGAAAACCACGACTATAACGATTAGCCATTTTAGAAAGAAAAGGTGGTTTTTCATAAGACAAAGAATCAAATTCTTCAGAATTAGAGGTGTGAGGAGAAGAAGTTTGAGAAGCGGCCACAAAATTATTGCTCATAGATTTAGGTAAGACTGATTGATCTCTAGTTTCTTCCTTGTTTTTAACTTTAAGCTCGCTAGGAGGAACCCTATACTCACCTACAAAGGTGGGATTGAAATCAAGAGATCCCCAATCATCTTCTGTGAGAACCTTCTCAGGATCAAAAGCCTTTTCATGTGTAGATTCAAGTTGAGAAGAATCTTCTTCAGGAAATTCAGACTTATCCAAAGAATTTTGATTATCAGAGGGTGATGATTCATCCATAGGTATCTTGTTTAACGAGTCATCACTAGAAGAGGAAGGCTTAGAAGAACTCCCTTTGGAAGTAGATGTTTGCAAACAAGCTTGAAAATTAGTATCACCTATCAAGGTATATGTCTTATTATTATAAATAAATTTAACTTTTCTATGCAATGTAGAGGGGACAACTTGCATACTGTGAATCCAAGGTCTCCCTAATAACAAGTTGTATGTTAGATTTCCCGACATAACATGGATAGGAGTAGGCAAAGTAATAGGTCCCACTGTGATGGGTAAGGTGATAATACCTAATGAAGACTTAGCCACATTATCAAAGCCTCGAATGGGATGAGGGTCAGGATCAATAAGGGATGTATCCACATTCATCTTATGCAATAGATTAATGCTACACACATTAAGGCCAGAGCCATTATCTACCAGTGTTCGTCTTATAGCAGTGTCATTTATGATAACCAAAATCATCAAGGGATCATATTGATGTTGAATTTCACTAGTAGGCAACTCATCTTGAGTAAACACAATTTGAGCTTTAGGATTCATCACAGAGTTAACCAAAGACACTATATTACTAGATGTATTAGGTGGAGGAACATTCAAATCTTTCAAGGCATCTTGTAACATTCCATGATGAGCAGAAGAAGTTTGGATCAAATCCCAAAGGGATATCTTAGCAGGGGTAGCTTTAAGTTGTTCAATAAGATCATATTCCTTACCAAGAACTTGTGAAATACGAGGAGCTTGAGGAAGAATAGGTTGGGAAGGAGGAAGTGAAGTTGGGATAACTGGAGGAGGATTAGGTTGCCTATTGTTTCTTGTGTTATAGGTATGAGCAACCGCATGATAACTCTCTCTAGTCAGTTGCTTAGCATACTCATAAGGGCTCTTGGTAGAATAACCTCCTTGCACAATAATAATAGGTTTCTTAGGAGTGCAAAAAGAATCCTTAGCATAACCACCTTGAACCACTAAGATAGGCTTATTTAAAGGTTGAGAATTTTGAGAAGGACAAGCACCTTGGACAGTGAAGAGAGGTTTATTAGGTGTTTCATTCACATGTATCAAATTGATTGAGGATGGTTTAGAGGAATGAACAAAAGTGTTGGAAGAATTATTGATAGTCTTCTCTTGCACTAAAATCTTATCACGGATTAAATCAATTTTAGGAGAAAGACAAGGGGTAGGCATTGATGTTCTAGTAGGAAGAGTAATACTAGGAAAGGTCATATCATCCTCTATCATCAAAGGATCTACATGGGGAATAAACTCTCTAGGAGAAGGATCAAAATTACTCTCTAAAGTCTCACTTTTGAGATGGAGATCTTTGAAAGAGATGTTAACCATCTTGTTTTGAACTAGGGTATCCTTATGAGTAGAATCAAGTTGAGGAGAGGGAGATGCTTTATTTTTAGAGGGAGAATAATTGAGATTCAAGGAAGGTGAGAAAATATCAAGGGAGTTTTTAATCTTGATTTCATCCCCTTTGGCTAGGGTTCTCTCATGGGATAGAGAATAATCTACACCTTCTTCTAATGGTTCATCCCAAATAGTGAAGTTGTTGAAAGGAATGTTTGAAGTATTGTCAATTTCGGGAGAGGAGATAACATTGTTTATTAATTCCTCATCCTTAGGAGGAAGAGCATCAATAGATGTGTTAAACTCATCCTCTTTCCTCAAAATATGTTCAATATGATCTTTAGGGGAGAGAGAATTAAGAAAATTGCTTATTATTTCATCTTCTTTCTCTAAGGGATGCTTATGGGTAAGACAAAATTTCAGAGAAGGGTAAGCATTTATCATTAATTCATCATCTCTAGTGGGAATTTTGTTGGAAAAGGAAATGCCATCACTAGGAAATGTAGGGATAATGTCATCTTCTTGCACAAAAGGATCCTCATGAAGGGAGTGTTTTTTAGGAGGAACATGAACATATTTCTCCAAAGATTCATGCTTAGGAAGGAGATCTTTGAAAGAAGTGTTCATAACCTCTTGTTGCACTAACATGCCCCCATTGGAAGGACCAACTTTAGGAGAAAATAAGTCAATATCCATCAATAAATGTAGGGAAGGTGAAGTAACCTTAATAAAGGTGTTTATGATATCATTCTCTTCCTCTAGGACAGCTAAATAGGAAGGGCACATTTTAGGAGAATTGTCAAGATCACTCTTAAAGTCTTCATCCTTAGAGCATGGGAGAGTCTCAAAGGGATCGGTAGCAACTCTTTTAGGCACTAAAATGTTGTTATAGATGGGGGGAGGTTCTTTAGGAGAAGGAAAAACTGAAACAAGGGAAGCTAACCCATTATCAAATGAATGCATCATGACAACAATTTTCCTCTTTCAAATGATAACACATGCAAAATAGAAGGAAATGTTTAATTTTAACCAATGCAAACACTTAGAATGTAGATTTAGAAAATGAAATTTATGATTCAAATGAGTTCCTAAATCAGATTTGAAATTATTGATCCCAATTAAGCTATCCACAAGTTCAACTTTGAATTGAAAAAAATTAGGGTTTTAGCAAAAATCTCCTCTAAATTTTTTTGAATCTTGCAAGAAATTAAAACTTGTAAATAAAAATTTGAATTTGAAATAGCATAAACACTCAAATTTGAAAACATAAATCAGAATTAGAGAAGATTGGAGTTCACGTCGGGTTCACCAAAATGTGTGGGAGAAAAAGTGACACTAAGCAAACATGCCCTAATCTCACTTTCAACCACACACTTGTGGAATACGAAAGAGCCTAGAGGTATCACACAATTGGCTACTTATTTTTGTGAAAGAGAGAGCCATGGGCTACCTATTAGGATTTCTATTCCTTTGTTGCAATTGAAAGATAAAATGATGCAAGTTCAATCCCTAACCCCAAAGTGCAAGTATGAACTAATAACAAGATTGCAGAATTGAACTTAAACAATGGAAAGCTGTAAACACAAGGACAAGATAAGAATGTAAATGCGTACTCGGTGTTAAAATATGAATGAAAATGTTCAGGACGGGGGCGCGGGCAGCATTGTCCTGATTCTGCCCCTGAAACTGCTTCGAAAACTGGTGTTTTGCAACCTGGAAAGCTGTCAAAAATGCTGAAAATTGCTGTCTGTCAGGAGGACCAGGGCGCCCAACGCCCCTGTCCTAGGGACCAGGGTGCCCCATGCCCCTGTCCTGGTCTTTTGCTCTGAAATTTGGTGTGTAGTTCTGTCTCAGTCTGCTTCCATCGGATCTGCAACTTGTGGCGTCGTCCGAATCCTGAAACCTGCACTTATATCTGAAAAGGTATGGTGGGTGGCTATATAGGGTTTTGCCTTAGTCAAACCCCCGCTTTGGTGATTTCCACCTCCATGAATAGCCAAGTTGTATTATAAAAGTAGTGTGTGCAGACCTTGTGTGTGTGCAAGATCCTAAAATGAAAGTAAGCAAATTAGAGCAACCTAGAAAGTAAACCCTAATTGCTTGTAAATGATTATGTAAATGCTCCAAATCAAGATGCAAAGTGATCTAAAGCATGAATACAAATGATATAATGAGGCTTATGCGAAGACATGAAAACAACATGAAATCGCACCCAACCCCAAGGGAGGGGTACAAGCCAATCTTCAGTCGGTGATCCCTTATTGCTCTTCAATGTCTTCAAAGCCCTAAATGGATGAATGAAATTGATGAATGCTTGATGGATGGATGTTGAATGTTGTTGAAGTCTTCAAAGATCTACTCTTTCGCTGCATAGAAGGTCCCTGAAAACCAAAATTTGGATCCTTTCCAATGAAGAAAGAGAGCTCTTATATATGAAACCCTAGGTCTTAATTTCAACTTTAGGCTGACTTAGAGATTGAATCTCCCGCCAATTTCTTGGGGTTAAGCTTTATTTTATGATTGGATTGCGCTCCTAAAATTTTGGGAAAAATGTCCGGGACCATGTGCACTCCGGGCGCCATGGTCCTCTCTGGGCGCCATGGTCCCGACAACTTTTCACCAAATTTTCAGGGCCATCGGATATGATGATTTTAGAGAGAATCCCAAAGTTACAGCTGATTTCGAGATGTTTTGACCCCCGAAATCAAGCCCCCAAGTTCAAAATAGGACCTAATTAGGGTTTTTGATTAAATGATGCATTGGAAGAATAAAATGAAAGGGGTACACTTTAATGAAAGGGCCCAACTTTATAATGTGGAAGATGATGAAATAGGACCTTAGACCTAATTAATTTGATTAATTAAGTGCTAAAGGGGAAATGCAATGCAAAATGCAAAATGCGCCAAGGGGGGTGCTAAACTAGGTGTGAAATTGTACCACCCTAGCAAGTGTGTACAATTTACGATGCTACAACATCAAATGTAGAAGCTTCAAAGTTAACTGTTGATGTGGCCAAATTGGCTCATGAGATAGCTAAGAGGGAAAAGGTAGATAAAGAAGAATACCAAAGAAAATATGAACAAGTATTTATAGAATATAATAAGGTGCAACAAAGATGTTTTGAGTTGCAGTCTAAGGTTCAACTTCTAGAACAGAAACAATTGGAAGCATCCCCTACCGCCCCTATAATTACTTCAGCACCTTCAACATCAAGGTATCCTCCTATTAACCTTGTTGATGCAGCAATTTAGTGTTCTTCATCAGAGCCATTTGTTGAAGAACCAACTAGGTGAACTAATCCAGCAAAGGCTCAAATATTGGAGAAGACCATAGAATTGAAGAATAAACTGAAGGAATCAAAGGATAAGTCTACCTTCGAGAAAAGAGAGATAGTTAGCTTTGTGCTAACTCATTTAAATGAAAAAGTTGATAGAAGGTTGAATAGTATTCATTCTTTATATTCTTCCTTGTTTAATATTCAAGGTTTTGATCAAGATAAAGAGGTGGAAATGCCTCTGTATATGAAGTGGTTACCAAGGAAAAATGAGCTTAGACTAATGTGAATGGCTTCTAAATATCATATTGAAAGGCCACATATACTTCAACCAACCTATTTATTGGTACAGTCAATGCAAGAAGATCAAATCCAACTAGAAAGCATAGAGAGAAAAATAAGAGAGTTGATGAGGAGTTTCAATAAGTTAAATGATACATTTCTGCCAGATATTTTGGATGAGAATGGAGCTATCAAGCCTTTGCATCTATGGAAGGAAGAGCCAGAGAGAATCATCAACACTCAGGTTGAACTAATTTGTGAAAATTTGGATACTGATTTGCTGGAGAGTAGTATGAATAAAATTGTATGCACACGGACATTTTTTGAGTCTTTTGAAAGAGAAGCAAATCAAGTTGTTGTAAGGTATGCTCCATATAGGGAAAAAGATGACAAGGTCATTATTTTTAGGTGGCCATGTGATGAAAAATACAATGAATGGAGTAAGATATATTTGAATGAGGAATAAGGATTGCAAAAAGTTAGCTGGCCAGCTTATTGATGTGACCATTTGGTAAACGGGTTGTCTTCTTATAGTGGTACCTTTTTTAACACAAGCAACAACAAGGTGGGTCTGCATCAGGATCTTTTTTGGTAATAACAAGGAAGACAGAGTGGATGAAGTGTTATGGTGAAGTAGTTAAAGATATTTGATCTAGGTTGTGACATTCCTCAAAAGGATATTTTGTAAAAAGAATCATGTATGTCCAACCATTTTGATGACAGGTCTCCTCTGGCCCAAAGCTTGTTTGCTCCCTTATTTGTTATAAAAGGGAATTCAAGGCCAAGAGATAGGGTTTCAATTCCAACTCTGTATTAGTCTTCTAAATCATAGTCATAGGTTCCATTAGGAAATTTTAGGTGCAAATGAGAAAAGTGTAAAGTCTTTTTGTAGAGCAAAAATAGAATGAGTCTTATGTCATGTTTTATGCACGTTTTGAAGGATTGGATTGTATATTTCCTTATGACAGATATAGCATTTGAGTTAATGAAATAGAAACCAAACTTATTTCTCTCCATTGTATGATTCTACTATCTTTTGAATGAAATATAATCAAGGGTTTCTTTCATTCATTGCATTGTTGTGATGTATGTGATTTGTGTTTATTTTTTGATCTAAGGGATCAATTAAATGCTTAAACAAAATTGCAGAGTGGTAGGGCTTGTGCAAGGATTTTGATAAGTAATTCAGGTTTTGGGTCATAGTAGAGATATATTGTAATGCAATATGTTCTTAGTCCAACATTCTATGAGATAAATATTGTGGTAATTCATTTTACATTTCATGAATTTGACTCCCCAATGGAATAAGACACTAGTTATAGCTTGTCTTAGTCTTTACAGTTAGTTTTGTGCTTTGTTTCATCTATATTTGTTATAAATTGTGGATTATTAGAATATATTTCTCTTCATGTTTGTTATAATATGTTTTCTCCATCTCATGTATCAATAGGTTGAGGATCACTGAAGAATTCACCATTCTTGAGCATTCTCCCTCTTTGTTGAGCTTGTATATGAGATTATCTACTTTGTTTTAGTGCAATTTGTGATGTTGGCGCAGAGATTATAAATTCACTAAGGGATCACCCTCCCAGGTCTTGCAGAGCCCAAAGTATAGAAGGATTTGTTGAATCCTTGTTAGTTGGTCCAAGATCTAGAGGATTTTGATAGTTGGAGTTGGCTACTCCATAGATATTTGAAGAATCAACTTGGTTTATGCCTGTAGTAGTGTAAATCCTTTGGGTAACCAACAAAATGGCAACTTTGTTGGGGAAGTAATGCATAATGGCAATCATTCTTGTTTCCCATTTGGGAAAATTGCATTGAGTTTTCATTGTGTTTCTATGATTTGACGGTTGAACCTGTAGATTTATGTTTCCGGTTCATGTTTTTTGTTGTAGAGGGTGTTTTACATTTGTGTGAGAAAGACTTTCATAGTTGTGAGCAAGGTTTGCAAATTTATTTCAAGGATTACCAGATATTATTGTATTTGGTATGTCAAGGCTATTTGGGTGGTGACTCTTAAGTCTTTGCACTAGTGCATGTATTTTTGAAGATTTCTAACAATTCATTGAAAGATTTTGTCACCATGAGCATAGCTAAAAACAATAGAGGTTACATGAAGTTGCATCTAGATGAGAGATTGGAAGGAGAGCTTCCTGGAGCTCCACGGAGGACTCAGACAAGAAGATATGCGGAAGCAAGCACTATTTCCTCATCATGAAAGCCAAAGCATAAGAATGCAAGTAAGTCATATTTGAATCCTGTTCCTAGAGTTCATACGACATCTTCTAAGAGTTTTGAGTCAGATAGCTTAGGGTTCTTTGATTCCTTATTTAATACACCTGTTCAAGAAGTGCAACAATAGAATAAGGAAGTTACCCAGGTCTAATATTTAGAAAAGAGAAGAGGTCAGAGTAGAAGTAGAAGCCATCAAACAGATAGTGTCATTGGTGTGCTTCCTCCTCTTGGCCTCACAATGGAATTTCCTTACAATTATGAGTCAATTCAGGAACAAGGAGACATAAACTTAATAGATTTAGGTGATACTTCTAGATCTGAAATAACCTTGCCAGATCCTGAAGAGATTTTTGGAGATATAGATACGTTAAGAAAGGAACTCCAAGAACAAATGGAACTCAGAAAGAAAAGAGAAAAAGAGAAAGAATATAAGGTCATTAGTGTTGTGATCAAGAGAGATATTCTAATGAAGCAATTAGCTACACTTAAGGCTTTAAATCAAGAGAAATTAAAGCCTAATATTGAGGGTCCTATTGTAAGAGAAATCCTAGATAGGAAAGATGAAAAAATTGTTAAGGAAAAGCCTAAAAGCCTTGTTGATAGTAAAAAATTAGTAGATCAAGTTGATCCTAAGAAAAATGTTCAACTCCCTAAGTCTAATCAAGACAAAGGAAAGAAAAAGGTGTCTGGTATTAAAATAAATGATAAAAAATCTACAAATATCCTAGATCAAAATCAAGTATTATCCGAAGCTGATATAGAATGAGAAAAGGCAAGAATAGAGAAGATAGATATGGAATTTTCTATAGAAGAAAAGAAAAGGAAAATTAATTTCCTTAAGATATCAGCATTGAATAGTGCTTCTTTTAATGTTGGTCCATCTAATGTTCCAACTATCTCTAGTTCAGTCCCCACAACACAACAAAATGTTACTAGAAATACTCCTGCCCAAAATGTTCAAAATACCCAAATACTGAAGTTGCAATCACTAGGCAGGGAGGTAAAGTAGCCACTTAGTGCACAAGTCAGTCCTAAGCTTCTAAGGTACCTGTTGGAGTTATAGCAGAAACTAATATTGGGATTGGTATTGGAACTAATGTTGGTGGACAAGATGCTAGTGGACAATTTAAAAGGAGACCTATCCATTTGGAAAGGTATAGACAATTGCATTTTGATGGGATTATAGGTTGTCCTAACATAGTCCCAAATGAGTTGAGGGACAAGATCAGCAAATTTGTAGGAAATAATGCTATCATAGGAGAAGAACATCTAAGAGCTTTTACTGATAAATTGAATGATTATGAAGTAGAGCATGAGGATGTTGTCATGAAACTATTTTTACAACCTCTGACAGAGGATGATAGGGATTGGTATAGAGGGTTACCTACTGCAAGCATCATCTCTTGGGAAGAATTTGAAAGATGCTTCAAAGAACAATATGGTGACAAAAAAAATGCTAGTTTTATGTTGAGTGAATTCAACAATCTAAAGAAGTTACCAAATAAGGATATAACTAATTTTAACATCAGGTTTCAAAGGCCATGGACAAATTATTTCCGGTTCTAAGATTAGATGACAATGTTTGTCTAACTACTTATGTAAATGCATTTGATTCAAAAATCACATATCTCCTTAGAGATAAAGATCCTCAGAATTTGAGAGATGCATTTAGGATGGCTATAAACATTGAAAGCAATAGAAGAGCTTCTAGTAAGCTCGAAAGAAGAGAGGATCCTATATTCTTTAACAATGCAAAAGATAAAGAGGAGAAACCTTTAGGATCAAAGCCTGAAGAAGAAGATAAATGGGACAAGGTGCTTAGTACCTTGAAGGATATCAAGTTAACTATTGCAAAGAATGACAAAGGTACTACACCAGAGAAGAAATAGTTTAATAAATTTAATAGACCCATAAGATTAAAAGACTATACATACAACACAAATTGGAAGGATGGTAAGCTAGTTCAACAACAACAAAAGATTAAAAAGGAGCAGCAAACTCCTAAACCATTGCAGAAACACACAATAAATGTAGTTGAAGATGCATCTTGGTGTATTGCCTGCTAGTCACCCCATTCACCTAAGTATTGTGCAGTTGCATAATTTATTGCTGCCAAAGAAGAACTACAAGAAGAACAATAAGAAGAAACATTTGAGGATAGAAATTTTGACTGTCTCATGACCACTTCTTATCTTGGAGGAACAAAATATTTTTCAGATAGTGAAGCTCAAGGCCTAGATGTGGATCACCAAAGGCAAAGAAGTGAATCATCTCATCAACAAGTTTTTTCTGATGAAGATCTTGATCTATATGATCAAGTGTGTAATGTTGAACAAGGAGAGGATACATTATCCTTGAGAAGACATTCTGATGAGGAGATTTCCAAAATAACAGCTGCTATGGTAGCTCAAGTTACAAGTAATTACTAGTTAAGAAATAGAGCAATTGGTGAAGATCAAGGCAAGCCTTCTGGTCTATTCATCAAAGAACTGAAAGGTAAAGGAAAGGAGATAAAAGTAGAAAAATCAAAGAAGGACATAGTCAAATGAGGAATTTGTTTCACCCAAGGTGAAGACAAAAGCAATTGAAAAGTCTTCTACACTTGTTGGAGAGGACCTAAAGCAGAAGCAAAGTATTGAAAGAAACAAGATGAAGAAAAATCAAGAAAAACCAAGTATGTCTCTTGAATTACCAGATTACACACATGTTGATATGTTGCAGTTGCTTTCTCAAATTACAGTTAAGGTTCCTTTACAAGAAATGTTAAGAATAGATGAACATAAGGAGAAAGCCATGGCTTAGGTCAAGGGTATTTCCTCTTCTATCAGAAGTGAACATAAGAGTGATATTTTTATTGTAAAGGAACAAACAAACAAAAATGAGAAAAAGGAAAAGGAATTTCAGGGAACGGTTTCACAAATTTTTGAAATTTATCTTGAGGATATAGTTGATGAGTGTTCTAGAAATGTGGTTCCCTTTTTCTTAAGTGTTATCATAAATGGGGGTGTATTGAGGAATTGTATGATTGATTCTGGAGCCTCAAACAATGTCATATCAATGAGAATTATGGAAGCCATGGGTTTAAATGTTGATACCACTCAGGGTAGATGTTGTGCTATGGATTCAAGAGAGGTACCTGTGATAGGCACTATAAGGGCACTACCTTATAAGCTTGTTTTCTTCCCTGAGAAGGACTTAACCATGAGTGTCTTAGTTATAGATATCCCACCTTACTATGGGAAGCTATTGTCAAGAAAGTGGAGTGCTTCTATAGGCGGAATATTGAAGTGTGACTTATCTTATGCAACCTTTGGCATTAATGGTGAGAATGTAAAAAATGAGAGAGTCAAGGGTGCCATATATGGTGGTGCATGACTCTGATGAGGACATGACATGTTTGATAGACACTAACATCAATGCATTCAGAATTGAATATTCCCCAAGAAAATAAAAGGAACAACCTACACCATTGGATAAGGAGGTAAAAAAATCATTAGATGATGAAAGCCTTTGGACAAGGTATTTTGATGGAGCTAGTTCAAAGGAAGGCTCAAGTGCAAGTGTATTGTTTATCTCACCCCAAGGAAAAACTTTCAAATTTTCTTTTACTCTGCCCTTTGCATGTACCAATAATGGGCAGAGTATGAGGCATTATTTTTGGGACTGAGACTTGCAGAAAAGCATAGGATAAAGAATCTCAGAGTCATTGGAGATTTGGAATTGGTCATATCCCAAATTAGGTCAAAGTATGCATGAAAAAACAAAAGATTAGAACAATATAGGAATGTTGTATGGGATGAAATTGGGAACTTTGATGCATTTGTCATTGATTAGAAAGAAAGAAGTCATAATAGGATGACATATTTACTGGCTAATATTGTGTTAAGGCCAGAAGATATAACTTTTTCTGGAATCTCAAAAGTTGAGGTTCAAAATAGACCATTAGTCCCTAACAACTACATTGAAAGCTGACAAGTTTTCAATGCTGATGATGATATTCTAAGATTCCTACATTGTGTGGATGAGTATGAGAATCAGGAGATTGAGTTTGGTGCCTTTGTACAAACAGTAGATGGAAAGGAAACAATTTTTGGGAATGAGGTGATTGAGTTGAAGACAAACAAAATTCCCAAAGGCTTGGTTGTGTTAGAAAGAGTGTTTGATAGTTAGGATAAGGCTAAAGTTGCTACTACTTCCCCACATCCTAAGAATTTGGAAGAAGTTAACCTTGGAACCGAGGGAGCACCGAAGAAGGTGTATAGTGGTAAAAAGATGTCATCTAAGGTGAGGAAAATGTTGATTGATCTATTAAGAAATTATAGACATATCTTTGCTTGGTCATATGATGACCTAAAAGCTTATAGGGAAGATTTATTCCAACATTAAATTCCTTTGAAGGAAGATCCTAATCCTTTCAAATAAAAGAAAAGGTTGATTAATCCAACCTTGGCACCCAAAATGAAAAAAGTACTTGTCAAGCTTAGGGATGTTGGGATTATAAAACCTATTAGGCATTCATCATGGTTGTCTAACTTGGTACATGTAAGAAAGAAGAATGGAGATATTAGACTATGTGTTGACTTCATAAATCTTAATATATGTTCTTTAAAAGACAACTATCCATTGCCTAACATGGAAGCTATGTTGCCGAGGTTCATAGGATGTGAACTTATGTCCATGATGGATGGTTTCTTAGGTTACAACCAAGTGATGGTTAAGGAATGAGAGCATTATAAGATAGTGTTTACTACACCTTGGGGAACATATATTTATATAAGAATGCCTTTTGGGCTAACAAATCTAGGAGGAACATTCGAAAGAGAAATGGATGTTGCATTTTCTAATTTCATAAATGTGTTCCTAGTTGTTTATTAGGATGATTTAACAACTTACTCTAAGAAGGAAGGTGATCATTGTGGCCATCTTAAAAGAAAAATTAATAGAGCTGTTGAATATGGTATATCCTTGAACCCAAAGAAGTGTGCTTTTGGGGTAATTGAGGGTAATTTTCTAGGTCATATTGTGTCAAAAGAAGGTGTAAGGATTGATCCTGAAAGGGTAGCAATAATTGATAAGGTACCTCAGCCCAAGACAGTGAAAGGTGTTCAATCTTTCTTTGGGCAGATAAATTTTCTCAAAATATTTGTCACTAACTTTTTTGAAATTAGTAGACCTATTTATAAAATGTTGAAGAAGGGTGCAAAGTTAGAATGGGAAGGAGAACTAGCTAAAGCATTCCAAGAAATAAAGAAAGCCATTAAGAATGCTCCTATCTTGAAAACACCAGATTATAATAAACCCATGCAAATTTTCTCATTTGCATCTTTCCATACTGTTGCTATAGTTTTGTTGCAAAAGAACTCATAGGGTTTTGAACAACCCATTGCATTTTTTAGTAAATATTTGCAAGCTACAAAATTGAAATATGATTTAAATGAAAACCAGGCTTATGCACTAGTGAAGGTTGTTAAAGCTTTCAAGAGTTATCTAATGGGAGCAACAGTGGTTGCATATGTGCCTAGTGTAGTAGTAAAGGACATCTTCACACAACAAGAGGTGTCAGGAAGAAGATGTAGGTGGATCAACAGGATCCAAGAGTGTAAAATTGATATCCAAGTTACCATATTGGTGAGAGAATAGGGATTGGCCAAGTTAATGGCTCAGAGGAATCTAGATTCCAATCAGATAAATGTTGTAGAAGAAGAACACAAAGCTTATTTGTGTGATATGGATGGTTGTGAGTGGTATGATAATATAATATACTACTTTGCAGAAGATTAAATGTCCTAAAAATATTAGTGATAACAAAAGGATGGCATTAAAGTTACATGCTATTAAGTATGATATTGTTAATGGAAAGCTTTGGTGGAGAAATAGTGACGATGTCATGCTAAAGTGTGTTGACCAGGACCAAGCTCAAAATTTTTTGATGGAAATGCATGGTGGAGTCTGTGGAGGACATTATATGGCCAAGACAACTACACATAAGACATTGAGGGATGGGTTTTGGTGGCCAACAATTTTTAAAGATGCACATTAGTTGGTCAGAAAGTGTGATCCATGCCAAAGTTTTTCTAGGAAATTGAAGTATTTAGGGAATCTGCCATTAAAGCTAGTAGATGTGTAGGTTCCTTTTCAACAGTGGGGCATATATTTTATTGGAGAAATAGAATGTAAATATAGTGGTGGTCATTCTTGGATTTTGGTGGCCACTGATTACTTTACAAAGTGGGTAGAGGCTATTCCAACCAGGAGAGAAACTAGTAAGGTTGTCATTGATTTTATTACAAACAACATATTAACAAGATTTGGATGTCATGAAAGGACATTGTCTAATAATGGAATGATTTTCATATCAGAATAATATACTAATTTCTGCAATAAATATGGCATTCAGATATCTTACTCATCACCTTACCACCCATTAGGAAATGGACAAGCAAAAACAAGCAACAAGAGCCTGATGAAGATTATCAAAAGAGTCTTACAGAAGAACAAGAAGGCTTGGGACTTATAGTTGAAACTTGCAGTTTGGGTAGATAGGGTAACAGTGAAAAAAGAAATAGGGTGTGCTCCTTTTGACTTGGTTTATGGAATGCGTGCAAGGTTGCCCCAAAACAATTTGATGGAAATGTATAAATTTTTCCAAATTTTTGATAATGACATAGATGATGACATACAATTGAGGGTTGAAGCATTGATATAACTAGATGAGATTAGAAGAGAAGCTCATGCTAAAAATGCAAAGTTACAAATGCAAGTAAAAAAATTATATGAAAAAAGAGCAACTGCAAGAAATTTTCAAGTGGATGATATAGTTCTGATATGGAATGCCAGATTAGAAGATAAAGGAAACATGGAAAGTTTGATGCCATGTGGCTTGGGCCATATATAATTCAAAGAAAATGGGAAGAACATTCATATTTTCTCCAAGAAATAACTGGTGATACTCTTGAATTGCCTATTCATGGACAATTCTTGAAGCCCTACTTTTCTTAAAGTAGCTCTTTTCCATGAACATTGGATTAGGTCATGTAAATAGTAGAGTAGATTTCCTTTCTGTTTGAGTTGCCTTGTCTGGTTGGCTTCCTATTTTGTCTACTTTGCAAATGGTCAACTACCCCTAAGATTTTGAATTCTCATTTCATTCTAGTGAAATTAACGTCACCAACCAGAGCCATTGATAGTTGTGCACAATGACTTAGCAAAAAAATTGATGTTCTCATCAAAAAATTGGTCATTTTGAATTAATTGTACTCTTTGTTATTGCCCTCAAGCTTAGGGTTTAGTGTTTATGCCTATTTGATTAAGTCTTATTGTTAAAACCCCATAAACCTGTTCTAATTTTGTGTTAATTTTTAAATTAAGTCTGAAGGTCGCTTTGTCGTTGAGGGAGCCATGTCTTTTCCTAAGGTAATTCGTCTGGTCAACCCTTTGTTACTTTCCTCTGTCTAGTGCACTATATTTTTATTTTCCTCATGGTTGGGTCTCCCTTTTGTTTCCTAACATTATGCTTATCCCTATCATCCTAGGTGGGTCCCCTTTAATTTTTATTAGTGGGTGCTTTAATTTTTCCTAAATTTGAGCCTTATTATTTCTATCGGTGGCTTTCTACTAAAGATAGAGCTACTAAGGGTTCTTCTATTTTCACATGCGTTAAATGGAAGGTGATGTTTTAATCATAATTGAAAAGATGCTTGATGGTTAAGCGGCTAGAGTTGGCAGTTACCATGGTCGGAAGGTAACGCTCGAGCAGATTCGATGGTCATCGCGACCCCGCAGTCAAAGATGTGAGGAAGATAATCATCATGGCATCATGAGATGATGCCACGTGTCCAAGGTGGGCCGAGGTAAGCCGATGGTGGGACCGGTGAGATGGCGATGAGATGGCGTTGAGTTGGATGTGCTGCATCATACTTTTGATGGGCCCACTTGCCATATATGATAGTCAATGTCAGATTGACCAGTATGGTTCATGTAATTTGTCAACATGGAAATGATCAACGGTTGAGGTTCAAATCTATTTCAAATGCAAATAGAGCCATTTTTTACACTCGTGTTCGTAGTAATAGAAGATAGGATGGTGACTCTTCATTTCAAAAACCATTAAAAGCATTTTAAGAGTTCTTTTGAGTCACCAAAACATTAAAAGGATATTGAAGAGTAATTCCAGAGCCAAAGGAGATTTGAACTAGTTCTTGTAGTGCAAAATTAGGGTTTACTGGTGCATTTAAAGCAATAAGTTCATGTGAGCTTTTCTCATCTATTTTAAAGAAATTAAATTTGTGAATTGCATGCAAATCATAGGGAAAGAGTTATAAATTGTTCTAGAGCTAGAGATTAGATAGAAATAAGTGAGAATTACCCCGAATTGTTGTTCCAATTAAGTTTTTGTGCTAGCCCTAGTCTTTTCCTTCTAGATTCAAAGGATAATAGTAGAAACCCTAGTTTAAGAGATGGCACCTTAGAGAAATCATTCGGGACAAACATAATACTTTAAAAGAAATCTTTATGATGATTTCTTGGACCAATTGAAGCCATCAACAAATGATAAGTACCAAGTGTAGAGGTTTGCACATGGACAGACCCTAGGTGAGCGTTTAGTTGACAAAGCTTGCAAGATATCAGATGCAAGGGTGCATATGTCAGGGCTAAGCATGTTTAGACTATGGTTTGGCTAGAGGAATTTACTAGCTCTATTTTAATAGGCATGGCAATACAATTTAGGGAAATTAGTTGTGTCTAGTGTGTTCATGGATGTTGATCTACTCAGAGCAGTTGCAGAAATATATGACCCAATTCTAAGGGTCATAAGATGCAATGAGGGAGAAATTTTGTTGTCTATCACAAGAGAGGAATTTCAGGAGGTATTGACTTATATGAGCCCTCTTCTATCCTGGAACCTATTGATTTGGAGGAATTGAAGAAAGAATATGAAAAGACAAGGCATTTTATCATAGCAAGATTTCTCCCATCCCACTTGGCTAAAGAAACAAATACATAGTATTATATTGGCTCAAGTGTTGAAGAACCTTTTCCAATTGATGCCTCCGCACATCATTTCAGGGCTACATTTTTTACATTGTGTTAGATCTTAGGTTTTCACCTAGGCATAGTAATCCCAAAAGCATATATGCACATGGGGATTCAGATTCAACATCCCCATTTGGAACTAATATATGACTTTTCTCCAAACCTTTCAGACAAAATACATGAGGGGTTGCTGCATATTACAAAAGGTGGCATTGATATTTCATTCTAATGGTATTCCATGCTTATGTACATGATTTTATACAAGAATGCAGATTTCTTTTGCAGAAGAAATGGAATTGAGAAGGGTGGTGGATGGAGAAAGAATACATGCAGAAGTTTGGAGCACAGATATGTCATGGGATAGAAAGATGTGAGCTATGTGAGATTTGAAAATTGCTTTACATCCAGGCTTAGGGCTTGGCTAACATTAAATCTACCAAGGATTCCAGTGGAGTTGAATGAATTTTTGAGGGCGATGGAAAGAAGGTCAGATTTGAAGCTTGAGCATAATTGGGGGGCTATCATTCCCTATTCTGTGAGCACAGTTATAAGAGTATATGGTTTTCATGGATAACCACATATATTGCCTTTCAATGTTTTTCTTAGATTAGGATTTACAGAAGTTATGTGGAAATTGGGTAGCATACATGGAGATGAGCTAACAAAGAAAGGTAAATACACATTTTTCCCTGATTACACTATAGTCCCATATTTTATAATTCTTAAAGGAGGATGGGTCCATTTTGAGAAGGTTCTTTCTCCTTATTGTTTGAGAGTTAGCATAAAGAGGCATAGTGACCCAAAGGCTTTTTATCAAATGTTTAGAAAAATAACTAAAGGAACCTAGATGCCTCATTATTTTGATTTTCCAAAAGATCTGATCAGAAATGAGTTTGATTTGAATAAAAAAGAGATCAGAAAAGAAAGATGGTTGGCTTATAAGAAGCTGGTTGATAAGGTCCATAGGTTGTATCCAAAGTATGATCTATTGAGTGAGTTCTAACCATTTTATAAGAAAATGGATCATTTGATGGAAAATTTTCATGGTCATGTATGATCTGATGGATGAGGTGGAGCAATTGGAGATAGCGAGCGGCCAAGAAATGAGAAACTATCCTCCAAAATTAGCAACTTAGCAAAGGCTACTGCCAAAGCCTCCACAACAAAGGCCCCAAGTACAAATATCAACATCACCAGAAGAAGGGGGAACAAAGGAGGTGATACCTATTCATACACCTCCAGGAGGGAAGGTTATTTAAAGAAGGGTAAGAGATAAAGGTGATAGTTAAAAGCAAGAAGAGATAATGAGGAAGGGGAATAGGATAATAGAACAAGAAAAACCCCTTGAACCTTGGTAGGGACCTCTTAAGGGGGTAGTTATTATTGATGTTGAGTCTTCACCAAAAAGAAGCCTTTCATCTCCTCCTTCACCTCCTCCATCTAAAAGGCAAAAAATTGACAAGCCTGAAGAACAACCTGTACCAGAACCAGAGGAGGAGAGTATGATAATTATTACTAATGAAGAGTTGTAGGTTGGAATCCCATCTCCACCAATGTCATTAGATTGGGACGTTGATCCATTGGATATACAAGGAAGAGCTTTCAAGGATGCAAGAAAGGAGACTTGCAAAAAATTTATTGAAGATGAGGCTTTTGTACAAAGCCAATCTTTCTTGTAGTTACTATGGAAGATGAAAATTGATGAATACAAAAGGAGATGTGAAGAAAGAAAATCTCAAAAGGTGGATAAAACTGATTAGGAGAACTAGGATAAATTAAAGGTTGAGATGATGGAAGAATTTAGAAGAATCACTACTGAAGAAGGCAGAAGAATCATTAGCCAAGAAGGGGTCCTAATTATTCTCAAGTGGGATATTGTTGTTGCAGTGGCATTTGATGCCATCAGGAAATCAAAATAACAACATTTCAATTTTGAAGAAGAAGTTAGGCTGGCATTAAAAGGATCTCAATTTGTGCAAGATTATGCCACACTAGCCATTTGGTCATTGGAACAAGGGCCTAGAAGCCTTTATTTTGGTGATATTGGCCCTAATTTGAGGGAAATCCTAATAATTAAGAGAGGTACAAATACATCAAATATAGAATCTTCAAAGTTAACTATGGATGTGGCCAAATTGGCTCATGAGACAGCTAAGCGGGAAAAGGCAGATACAAAAGAATACCAAAGAAAATATGAACAAATATTTGCAGAATATAACAAGGTGCAATAGAGATGTATTAAGTTGCAGTCTAAGGTTAAACTTCTAGAACATAAACAATTGGAAGCATCCCCTACTACCCCTATAATTACTTCAACACCTTCAACATCAAGGTCTCCTCCTATTACCCTTGTTGATATAGCAATTCAGTGTTCTTCAATTAGAGCCATTTGTTGAAGAACCAACCAGGTCAACTAATCCAATAAAGGCTCAATTGTTGGAGAAGATCATGGAATTGGAGAATAAACTGAAGGAATCAAAGGATCAATTTGCCTTCGAGAAAAGAGAGATAGCTAGCTCTGTACTAACCCATTTAAATGAAAAAGTTGACAGCAAGTTGAATAGTATTCATTCTTTATATTCTTCCTTGTTTAATATTCAAGGTTTTGATCAGGATAAAGAGGTGGCAATGCCTCTATATACCAAGTGGTTACCAAGGGAAAATGAGCTTAGGCTAATGTCAATGGCTTCTAAATATCATGTTAAGAGGCCATCTACACTTCAACCAACCTATTTGTTGTTAAAGTCAAAGAAGTTGAAATCCAACTAGAAAGCATACAGAGAAAAATAAGAGAGTTGATGAGGAGTTTCAATGAGTTAAATGATACATTTCTGCCAGAGATTTTTAATGAGAATGGAGCTATCAAGCCTTTGCAGCTATGGAAGGAAGATGCAGAGACAATTATCAACACTTGGGTGGAGCTAATTTGTGAGGATTTGGATATAGATTTGCTGGAGAACATTATGGATAAAATTGTACACAGACATTTTTTGAGTCCTTTGAAACAGAATCAAATCAAGTTGTTGTAAGGTATACTCCATATAGGGAAAAATATGATGAGGTCATGAGTTTTAGGTGGCCATCTGATGAAGAATACAACAAATGGAGCAAGAGATATTTGAATAAGGAATAAGGACTGCAAATAGTTAGTTAGCCATATTATTGATGTGACAGTTTGGTAAACAATTTTGTCTTCTTGTAGCGGTTACCTTTTTGAACACAAGCAACAACAAGATGAGCCCGTATCAGGATATTTTTTGGCAATAACAAGGAAGACAGAGTGCATGAAGTGTTATGGTGAAGCAATTAAAGATATTTATTCTTGGTTGTGACATTCCTCAAAAGGAATATTTTATAACAAGAATCATGTATGTCCAGCCATTTTGATGATAGGTGTCTCCTCTAGCCCGAAGCTTGTTTGCTTCCTTATTTGTTATAAAAGGGAATTCAAAGCCAAGAGATAAGGTTTCAATTCCAACTCTATACTTAGTCTTCTAAATCAGAGTCATAGGTTCCATTAGGAATTTTTAGGTGCAAATGAGCAAAGTGTAAAGTCTTTTTGCAGAGCAAAAATAAAATGAGGCTTATGTCATGTTTTATGCACGTTTTGAAGGATCGGATTATATATTGTCTTATGACAGATATAGCATTTGAGTTAATGAAATAGATTCCAACCTTATTTCTCTCCATTGTATGATTCTACTATCTTTTGAATGAAATATAATCAAGGGTTTCTTTCATTCATTTAATTTTTGTGATGTATGTGATTTGTGTTTATGTTCTGATCTAAGGGATCAATTAAATGCTTAAACAAAATTTCAAAGTGGTAGGGCTTGTGTAGGGATTTTGATAAGTAGTTCAGGTTTGGGTCATAGTAGAGATATATTGCAATGCAATATGTTCTTAGTCCAACATGCTATCAAATAAATTATGTTGTAATTCATCTCACATTTCATGAATTTGACTCCCCAATAGAATAAGACACTGGTTATAGCTTATCTTAGTCTTAGTCATTTTTGTGCTCTATTTTAATCTATTATTGTTATAAATTATGGATTATCTGAATAAATTTCACTTCATGTTTGTTATTACATGTTTTCCCCATCTCATGCTCCAATAGGTTGAGGATCACTAAAGAATTTTGCATTCTTGAGCATTCTCCCTCTTTTTTGAGATTGTATATGAGATTATCTGCTTAGTTTTACTGCAATTTGTGAATATGGTGCATGGATTATAAATTCACTAAGGGATCACCCTCTCAGGTCTTGCAGAGTCCCAAGTGTAGATGGATCTATTTAATCCTTATTAGTTGATTCAAGTTCTAGAGGATTTTGATAGTTGGAGTTGGCTACTCCATAGATATATGAAGAATCAACTTGGTTTCTACCTATTGCAGTGTAAACCCTTTGGGGAAACACAACCGGATACCCTACTTCTTCAATAATTCATTACCAGACTCTTAGATAGGCCTATGATCTTTTGGATATCAACTTCACAGCTAATCTGTATCATTTGCAACCATCCTCGACCAATTATAGATCTCTAAAAGGGGGTTTTAAGGATCTGCATGAAAAGCTTCCCCTTAAGGCCAAAGTACCTTAGTTACCGGATGAGGTTCCAACACCGGAATTAGGTGTGGATCCATTTTGAACATTTGAATCTTCCTTCTTAACCCACATCTTATTATGCTTCTCTCTAACTTCTTCATCATTTTCTTTTCCCTTTTCATCTTATTTGTTCTTGTCTATCGGAGCATTCTTTCTTAAATTCTTGCTTCTGCGATATTTTGCAATGTGTCCAGATTTGTTGCATGCATGAT
Source organism: Cryptomeria japonica (assembly GCF_030272615.1). Taxonomy (NCBI): domain Eukaryota; kingdom Viridiplantae; phylum Streptophyta; class Pinopsida; order Cupressales; family Cupressaceae; genus Cryptomeria; species Cryptomeria japonica. Next base: position 474,156,183 of record NC_081411.1, on the reverse strand, counting down.
AAACAAAATTTCCTTCCATAGGCCTGGAGTTCATCTAATTTTGTCTCATACTACATTGGTTATAAATGTTTCCAAACATTCCATAAGCATAGAATCTTTTATTTTGGAAATTATTCATCATTGTTCTGCACATGTTTGACTTATGACCAAAGTTGCATATGAACATTAACTAGTAAAAGTAGGATCATTATTCATCACATTATTCATCATCCTACTTCTGCATTGATTTTCCATATGACCAAATTTTCCATAGACAAAATATTTACCATTTAATTTATAGGCATTAGGTTGTCTTACCAGAGATTTCTTGTTCATTTGATGATTGCTTTGTCCAAAACCAAAGGATTCTTATTTCTCATATCCAAGTCCTCGCATGTCTTTCCCATGTCTCTAACTTTCTAGCATCTCATCTAGCATGGATGAGCTAGCTTTCAATTTTTATTTGTACTCATTAGAAGTAGAAATCTCATCTCTCAAAATTATGATCTACCTTTCAAGTTCTTGTCCATCATTCTTGTAGTGTACCAATTGAAGTTTCATCTGATCATTCTCATAGTTCAATCTGCAACATTCATCAGATCTACCCTTCAATAACTAAGTCATATTTTCTTCATTCTTCTTCCTGTCTTCAATCTCCTTTATCAACTTCATCATAATGGATTGCATCTCATTTTTTAGGACTGCATTCTCTCTAGCAAGCTTCTCACATTCATATGTGTTATCTTGTAGGGCTTTATTGTCAACGCTTTTCTCTTCTTTCTCCTTCAGTTTATCCATCAATTCCTTTCCCTTATCTCTTGATGTGTTGACTTGTTCCTTCAAAGATTCAATAAATTTTTTTGTTGCTTCTAGACTTCTCCTAAGGCTACTCTTCTCTTTCATAGCTACACCAAGGTCTTCAAGTGCCACAGTAAGCTACTTCTACAAACCAGAGTCCATTGATTCAATCTCTAGGATCTTCCTAGAGTTGTTAGGCTTCTTCCAAGGAACTAAGATCTGATACCAATTTTTGGAATCAACGAATACTGAGAGGGGGGATGAATCAATGTTTTGTAATTTACAAAGTTAATAACATGATTCTTAAACCACCGAATACATAAGAATGAAAGTAAAATGCAAAAACATAAAGCAATCAACCACACAACCTTAACACCAAGATTTTTATGTGGAAACCCAAAAAGGGAAAAACCATAGTGAGATTTGAACCCACAATATTATTATACTATGGCCAGGAGTATGATAATATTACATAAGGGGAATGCACTTGCATTCAGGCACACTGCATAGAGATCATTGCTCAAATATAGAAGGGCTATAACCCGGAGGAAGGCTCACTACCTTATAGGTAATTACAATAATGAATGAACTAAATAATAGCATCTACTTATGCTAGATAGCACTTCCAGTTTGGCTCATAGTATCTTCTACAATTGATCTATCTCTCTCCTTTTTTTTCCTACTCTATCATACACTAGACCACCAAAACCTTCAATCACATTCACCAAACTTCACACATTTTCTCATACAGACTTCTCTCATTCATCTCAAAAACCAAAATTATTAACCAAATCAATCTTATATATCCACACCAACAAAATGAATCATTTTTCATGTCGGCTTCCAAAAACTACATAACACACAACATGAAACTTGTAACCTTAATTCAGCTCAATCCATCCACAAATCCATATGTAGACCTAAACAAAATGATAAAAACATTCACACAAGTTATCCCAACTACCTCGAACATGAAACCAATCACCAAAATCAACCCAAAAATTCCTCACCACATGTTACACCAAAATAGATCCTTTCTAACTGAATTACCAGATATTGGACCTTCAATCTTGCTCATGAATCAACATTGGATATCGAGATTGTAGAATAATCTACCTCAAACCTCAAATAATCAAATGCACACTGCACACTACACTCATATTCTGTTGGTTACTGTGTTCCACCTTCTAGACTTATGCCTTATGAACAATATTACTTTTGATAAATCAAATCTATGTACGTCAGATATAATTTCTGCACTGGGTTTCCATCAATGATAACTCCTAAGCATCTCTCTATTAGCAACATCCAAGAAGGAAGACTGAGAGGGGGGTGAATCAGTCTTCAACAGAACATAAAACTTAATCACAAAAATAGATATGATAAAATGCAGTAATAATTAAAATAAGCAAATTGAAAGAAGAAAACTCAACACCAAAATTTTGATGTGGAAAACCTGGTTAAGGGAAAAACCATGGTGGGAACCTACCCATAGTAAGATGATACTTTGCAGTATTATGTGAAAATATTATGGTGGGGAATGCACATGCATTCAGGCACACTACCTAGAGCTCACTTCTCAAAAGATAATGGCCCACAAGGCTACAACTCTCAGGGAAGTTTCACTAACTTAGAGAAAGATTTGAAGTACAATCCAGAAGAAGTGAACTGAAGGAATATCATCTTCGAATGCTTGATTATAGTTCTGGTTAAGCACATATGTATGTCCTGCAACACCAAACTCTCCTCAATCACAACACTGAAGGATGAATCACCTATTTGCACATAAACCTCTCTCTAATAATGTAGACATAACATCGATTGAAAAATTACATGACAATATCACCTATATATACAAATCATCAACCTTGATAACAAGGTTGGCTAAACCTTCAACCCTCAATTAAAAAATTACAACACATGATACAAAGATTTACCAACAGACCAATATAATTATTTACATATCATAACATGATCCTAAAATAGATTCCCAAATGCTCAACTCCACCGAAAATCATGCCAATATCAACTGCAATAGGCTACACTACCAGGAAAACTGCATAACATGAAAATCATCACCGGTTCATAGAAACCACCAAAAGATTGCACAACGATAAATACAGATCATAAAAAAAAATAGGAAACACTAAAAATCATGGTAGAATCATCAGGAATAGCTACACCAACACCACTTATCAAATCTTCATCAGTTAACGTCTGAAAGCTCAAGAACACAACCAATCAGCAACTATCACAAAGAAAGGTAACTTGTGGAGCACCAAATCGTGATCCATCTAAAATGAAGATACACAAGACTATCCCAAGTAATATCTCCAAAAATAAGCACAATATTTGATCACAACGGAATATACCAGAGGAAATACTAACCTCTGCAAAGCAGTGATCAACAAACCAAAACAACAAACCAGATCATAAGATCTTCCCAATCTGTAATCAGTGGAGCAATACACAAGAATATGTTGACATGAATGAAAACAACATATCCTAGTAGAAACAATGACCAACAATATCCAACACTCTCATGGATCAATCTGCATTGGAATAGTGTCTCTTGCCAAAAAATTTGCATTGGTATATGGTATGGTAGGTATAATATATTGTCTCATCAAATTTAGTGATTGGTCGAAATTTCTCTATAATTTGAGGTTTGATTCTCTATTTATTGGAGTAATATGGAATGTTTTCGGGTTACCATCCGACAAGATTTTGGTTTGTATTTGGAAATTTTTTTGGATCTTGGATTGAATATAGGATAGCTTTGTTGCTGGATTGATTTTGTTCTTCGTCAAAATTTTCATTGAATTGGATTGTGTTATCTAGGTTGAAGCTCTTCTCTCTTTCTTTGCAAATTTCATTTTGGAAAAGCTTGTATGCACAATGCATATTAAAAGACTATTTTGGAATTAGGATTGATATTGAAGGATCAAATCTATATTTGGGAAAGATTTGGGGAAGTTGGAATCGGAATTGAATTAATTGCAAATTTTGAAAATGAAACTTTGTCGGGAATGGTTTTTTTGTTTCTTTTCTCTGTGTGATTCATACCTCCAAATCTCTGTGAATTTCTTTAGTTAAAAGCCTTGGAATTGTGTTTTGATTTCTCTTTTATTGTGCTTTCTACATCTCCTTTGTTACAGTGTTAAATTTATGAGTTTTGGGGTCTCTTGTCGGGAGTTGTTTGTTTCTCCTCATGACTTTCTTTTTTTCCATTGACCATTTGTGAAGGTCTGGAGATGTGTATGGTCTTGGAATAGCCTTAGTAATGTTTCTTTGTAGCTATTATGGTGTTACTATGTCTTACCTTGTTGATGTGCAAATAGGGTGTCAATCTGAGCTTTTTTGGACAATGTATGTGATCGTCAAAGGATGATTACTCTTGTTGTGAGTGTGTAATTCCTTATACTTGTGTTTCCCTTATGATTTTTTGATCTCCCGGACCTTTTTCAAAGTTCCTTGGGTCATCTATGAGCTCCTGTGCAAACCTAGGCAAGTGCCCCTTCTTCATTTGTTAGTTTTACTTGATTTTATGCACTTCAACCAAAAATTCTATCTTATAAACCTAAAACACTACCAAATTCACCCAAAACGCCATTCTGTGTACCAAGGGCACTAATCTACTCCAAGAGTGCCGAAATTGCCAGTTTGACTTGTATGATTGGTTTTCTAGATTTTTTGCATTTCCCAGAGGCATTGTTTGGATTGTTTTGAATTTCACTAAGTTTTTTATGATGTCACTTGATCTTGCATAATGTTTTTTGAGCTCCAGTAAGAGGTTTTGTGCCTTACTATTGAGGATTGCGCTTATGTGTTTGATTGTTCTGGCGAAAGGAGGGATGCATTACTGTTGAGGAATATTTATGAGAACTCCATTGGGATGTTATTGCTTCACTAATGGATTGGATTTTCTCTTGGATTGGTCTTGATTTCATACCTATGATTTAGTTCCTTTATTTCCATGCTTGGTAAAGGTTCTTTCTTTCTATGTATCTTGTGAGCCTTCTTGTTGTGGTTTCAATGTTATTGGTTTTTTTGTACCTTTGTTTACCAAGTCTTGTTGGGTTGTGAGCCCATGGTCATGTTTTTCATTGTTATAATGTTACCCTAAAGGTCTAGGAGAATGCAAAGGGGGAGTGGGATTCCAAGTGAGTGACTGGGATTGTGTGGAATAGACGGCTAGGTTACCCCGAGTCTAGATCGCCGAAATATCTCATTGGGAGTTTATGCTTTGTAATCAAGTAATAATATAATTAATAAATCTTAGGGTTTGGGTAGAATAGTTCATCTTAATAAGATAATAAATCTTTGGTGGGCCCTATGCCTTTCCCAATGCTAGAGATCCAAGATAGGATTGGGAAGGCCTTGGTAACCTAGGTAAGCTAATATCCCTTACTCCATAGAGGTTGAGATGGCTCCGCCTATGCATCTAGGATGGTCGAGATAGGTGCCCAAGTTCCCATTTGTTGCATGTGATGACACTATTTTCCCTACATGTAGGTCCTAGTGCCTTGAGTTTCTATTTGATGTATTGCCTCTAGAGGAATTATGGTTGGAGATTTTATGATTTGCATTATTGAACTTTTTTTGTATTGGTCTTTATTTGGTTGTTAGGTGTCATCCTAGATAGTTTGATGGCTTCTTCCATTGGGATGTTCTTTGTTGGATTCTCTTGCATAGATGTGGATCTCTTGTCTTCTTAGCCATGGATGGATATGTTGGCATTATTGGCCTTAAGTTGTCATTGATGTCAATTGGTTTTGAAAGGTCACTGGTGAGTAAGAAGTGGTGACCGATATAAGAAAAGTAAGACATATGATGTCAATCCATATGTGAGTAAGAAGGCAAAAGGAAGGTTACCGATACATATGAATTGTGTCATTTGCCAGTAAAATAGGCTTACTGGTAAGGCATAAACTAGTATAAAGGTTGGCATTTTGTTTGTGATGAAGAGGAAAAATGTTATTTGAATCACAACAACACCCAATGAGAAGAACATAAAGAATGGCATGAAAACATACCAGAAGGTAAGATGAATTGTCAAGAGGATGTGTTGTCAGTAATGAGGATGCTTGTTGGCTATACTGGTAAGGTGAATTGAACCGGTAGTCAATCTTGGTCAATGAAGAATGTCAAACTGAAATAGCAAATCAAGTAGAGGTGGATGTCAACAAACATGATAGCTGGAAGATAGGTGGTGATAAAGCACATGTCGATGAAATGTGATTCGACGTAACAAGTCAGCAAGCAAGTTGACTTTTATGAAGAACCTGCAAGTCACGGAGGATGCCAGAGGATTGCAGCTCAAGGAAGACAAGTTGGCAAGTGACTGAACTAATCTTTCAAGAAGATTTGATCTTCGTACCTAGTTACTAAAGAAAAAAGCTGACCCATTAATGGTGTATGACAGAGAAAAGCAAAAAAGCATGGTGCAGACCTCTAGATTTAGAAAATGCATATTAGAATGTGAGGTGTTGGTGGTGCTGATTGATGACATGAAGATCATCTCCTTGAAAAAGCAGATCGAACCAAATCAGATATGGATCGAGTTGGTGAAGGCAAAAGCTAACATGACACTGTTTGAATGTGGTTTTTGGTAGGAACCTTAGATGACAAATATGTGAGCTCGAGATAGAAATCATTAATGCTTGACGTGAAGAAGGAGAGAAAACAAAGCTTGAGCAAATAGAAAGATCATCTTCCTTATAATTTATTCTAAGAAAGTTGCAGAGTGAGTTAGCAGTCAAACCAGTGAGAGGGTTTAATCGGAAGAGATAGAGTACCAGTAAACTGTTGCAGGTCTAACAGTTAAGCTAACCGGTGAGGTGTGATTGATCAAGAAGGCATCCAACTATGACATAGTGTGTTGTGAGGATAAGAGAGAAAGAAGAGAGGTCAGGAATGAGAGAGAGTAATCTTATAACCAACAGTGTGAGATCTAGTGAAGAAGAGAAGACTGTTAAACAATAGAAATCTATTGATCAAGTGTTGCAGAACTCATTTGCAACCATATTCTATAACTATATCAAAATTGTATTTCATTATACATCACCAAGTTGGAGCTTGTGCAGGAGTTGGTGCCCTAATTATTTATAATTCATTATTTCACTTGTGATGCTAGATTGGAGCAGTAGACTCTAGCAACATTTCTCACCAAGGTTTTTGCCATATTGGATTTTCCTTGTACATCTGGTGTTGTGGGTTGCTTTTGTGTGTTTGTCTCTTTTGATATCCATATTTGTCTTACCATTTTGATTGTTTAGTGCTTAGGGTGATAACTGGTATTCTAAGGTTGTTGTAAAAAGGAAAAGGATTTAGGAACCACTGATTCACCCCCCTCTCAGTGGTACATTGTGTTCAAAAATTGGTATCAAAGCCTAGGTTCCCTGTTGATTAAATCTTCAATATATTATGGTCTTAGAATACAATGGCAAGAAATGAGTCTGCTTCCTCAAAATCTCCCATTTTTGATGGATCTAAGTATGCCTTCTGGAGCAAAAGAATGAAGAACTATATTTCCTCCCTTAGTTTTTATGTGTGGATGTCTGTCAAGAATGGGTATATTGTCCCTCGTGTTCCTCCCACTGATCTGAATGCCAAGAAGGAGTATGAGAATAATGCAAAGGCTAAAAATGTTATCTTGAGTGGGTTGTTTGATAATGAGTTTGTCAAGGTCATGCACTATGCATCTACCAAGGAGACGAGATAAAATGTAGAGGTTATTTGAAGGAGATGGAATAGTCAAAGAGGCCAAGCTACAAGCACTAAGGGGTCAACTTGAAGGCATAAAGATGAAGGATGAAGAAAAGATTGTAGACTACCTTCATAGATTTGATGAAACTGTAAACAACATTTGAGGACTTGGAGAAGAAATTGCAGATGAGATTCTTGTAAAGAAGGTACTTAGATATCTCACACCTAAGTATGATACTAAGGTTTCTACCATAGAAGAAGCCAAGAATCTAAAGATCCTCACAATGGATGAGCTATTTTGCTCACTAACAACCTATAAAATGAGAACAAGTGGTGATGCATCCCCAAGGAAAGAGGAAGCATTCAACTCCATCAAGAAGGGCAAAGAAAAGGTTTCTCATAAAGGATCCAGTGAATACTCAAATGCACAAGTAGAAAACTTTGTTAGAAATCTCAAAAGAGGATCCAACAAGTATAAAGGAAAGTTACCACTCAAATGTTTCAACTATGGCAAAGTTGGACACTTTGCTGCAAAATGTCCTTATAATGAAACCGATGGAGATGAGTCAAGAAGTTTTATTAGATCTGTTGGTACAGACAAAGAAAGAAATGTCTATCGGCAAGGAAGAAGAGGATACCAGAAGCATAACAACCTATATACTATTGAGGATGATCCCAAAGATGAAGAAAGTGCATCAGAAGATGACTACCATGAGAATGATAGAGAAGTTAATCTCTTTATGGCACTTGATGAACTGGTTGGTGAAAATGAGGAAGAAGAAGACATTGAGGCCCAAGTGGATCTAGAAGGTGAGCTCATAAGAGCTCTTGAGGAGCTGAGTAAAACAAGAAGAGAACTCAATAATTCAAGCTTGCTATAGTAGATGAACAAGGTTTTTTGAAGCAATCCCTGGATGAGTCCAATTAAGTTATATCTGACTTGAAACTTCAGTTGGAATAAGCCAAGAGGATATGTGAAGTTACATCCTTTGATTTGATGAAGAAGAAAAAGGAGCACCAAGATCTGGAAGAAGAAATAGTGAAGCTTAGAAAGGAGCTTGAAAAAAGTAAGGAAGAAATGAAAGTGAGAAGCAAATATGAAGACAATACTGAAGCCTTAGACAACATGTTGAGAAAACAAAAGCCATCTAAAGATATCGGTAGCTTGGGATTTGAAGAAGGACAAAGTTCAAAAAGAAGAGACACATCTGATAAGGAGATACAATTCACTTCTTCAAATGAAAGTGAAGAGAAGACATTCACAGTAAGCAAGGATATAGGTAAGAAGACATGCAGATGTTGTTAGAAATCACCACACAAAAATGGTATACACAATCAATGAACCAAAGGTCACACTCAATGTACCAACATGCAAATCCAAGGAGAAATGCACGAGTTGATCATGAAGGATTCACTAGAGTTAGCAACATGAAAGGAAGACCCCTAGTGAGGAAGTCATTTGGAGGACCAAGGAAACTTAACCAGAATATTGCAAACTTTCATGGTTATTGTTACTGGTGTAACAAATTTAGACATAGAATAGCTGACTGTAGATTAACCAATAAGCCCACTATGAGTTATGAAAGTAGAAATCCATTTAATGCACTCTAGGATATGAATGTTTTCTATTATCAATGCAATTGATTTGGTCATAGGAGTTTTGAATGTAGGAAGAATAAACCGGTGTCCTACAATAGTTTCAAAGATTCATCTTTAAATGAAAATGTGAAATGCTATAACTGTCAAGAGTTTGGACATATAGAAAAGTTTTGTAAAAATAGGAAAATCAAGCAAAAGAGGACAGATCCTGATCAAGAACTGGTAGTTAAACGAGAGCAAAAAATAGCAGCTAACAAGAAGAACGAAACCAAACTGGTATGGGTTGAGAAAGAAAAGGATAAGGTAGAATCAAGTCTGATAGTGCAAACTACCATACACGCTGAAAGGAAAAATCTATGGGTTGTAGATAGTGGTTGTTCCAACCACATGACTGATGATAAAAAGAAGTTTATCAACTTGAAGATTGGAATGGAAGTTCATTAAGATTAAGAGACAACTCATCCATCAAAATAAAGGGAAAAGGTACTCTAAATATTGATGGAAAATTGAAGGCATGTGATGTGTTTTATGTGGAAGGCCTAAAGAATGAACTTTTGAGTGTGAGTCAGATGTGTGACAAAGGTTACAAATTCACCTTTGATTCTACTGGATACCAGATAAAGAAAGAGAGTACCACTCAGACTATGGTTGAAGGAAAGAGGATAGAAGGTAATGTATATAATCTGAAAGAACGTTTTGAATCCCAATGTATGTTGGGACAAGTGGATAAAATCTAGTTGTGGCACAGAACATTAGGCCACATAAACTTTGATAGCTTAGTTGCAGTAAGAAAAAAGGGGTGTGTAAGAGATATTCCACCCATCATCAAACCGGCAAGCACATTTTGTGATGAATGTGTGAAAGGGAAGCAGACTAAGGTGAGCTTTAGAATAAAAGAACACAACACCTCAAGACTGTTGGCCATTTAGAGGAATCGATTATGTGTTTTATTGATGTTGTGTCATTGATGTCAACACTAGTTGTTTTGGTTGCTTTACCGACATCCTTCTAGTCCTGGTAGGTTGTTTGGTTTCTGGTTGGATTAGATCATGATGATCCGATATACTCTGGTATGTTTGGGTTATGTAATTGGATTATTCATGCTACTCAGATTCATGTTCATTCAGTTGGTTTTGATCTAGTGATCGGATGCTATCCTGTATGCCAGCAAGCTTGGTTTGTTTTTCCAGTGAGGGTTTCACCAGTAGAGCTTTGTTGAAGATCTTTGATAATATGAATAAGTAGTGTTGGTGTGGCTTCTAGTGGAGATTCATGATGCTAATGGTGATCATGTTTGAGACTTGGTTGATTGGGATCATTGCTTTAGCATGTGTGGACTTAAATTAGGTCCCACTATTATCTAGGTTATGGACCAGCTTAATGTAACATGTGGATTGGACTTCTCGATGTGTTTCTAGGATGTCTTATGGGTTGGATATTATTTGTTTGGTCTCTAGCCGACATGTTTTGTAATTATGTAATTGTTTTATTGTTTGGTGGGTGACCTTATTATTTATGGTCGAGGGTTTGTGTACATATGATGTAAGATCTCATTGTAGATCATAATGGAATGAAATAAGAGCGAATAATATAATAATCATTCAGGCAGAGGATTTGGTTAATCATTGGTGATCAAGTTGGGTTTATGTAAGAGGATTTAGTCCTCTTGTATTGAGCTTAACCAGAACTGTACTTAGCCATATGAGATTTTATCTTTGCCGTTCATTCTTTCCTCCGGATTGTAGTATGGATTTCTATGTAGTCAGTGAGACTCCTTTTGTGATGAGCAGTGTGCTCTAGGCTATTGGATTTCCTACAAGTGTAGGCCCCTCCATTGTAATCACATACTTACTACAGAAGTATTATCTGACTGTGGGTAGGCTTTCCAACATGGTTTTCTCCTTTACCAAGTTTTCCATGTACAAATATTGGTGTTATGTGGATAGTATTTATTCTTTGATTGTTTCTTATGCTTAATTGGTTTATCTACTATTTCAATAATTAGTTTATGCATTCCCTTATTTGATCTTTTGGGTTCTGATATTAAAGTTTTAATTTCTTAAGGTTCCCGTAATCTGGTGACAACTGATTCACCCCCCCTCTTAGTTGTCTTCCAGTTATTTGAACTATCTAACAATTGGTATCAGAGCTCTGGTCCTCTCTGTAGAATCTTAACCGCTCGAGGAAGATCCTATGGTGACTAATAGTTCAAGTTCATCTAGCTCATTTGCTGATATCTTTCGGAGAGATATTCCTAGGCTTGATGGAAAAAATTATAGAGTATGGAAGATTCAAATAGAGACTCATTTGAGATGTCTTGGTAAGGAAATTTGGGAAATCACAAAGAATGGTGTAACTCCTTATAATTCAACATCTAGCAAACCTCTGGCAAACTTGGATAAGGAGCTTGAAAATGATTGTAGAGAAAGAGAAGCCCTCTTGTGTGCACTTTCTAATCAACAAATAATGGGATTAACTGACAAATCATCTACAAAGGCTATATGAGACAAGTTGGAGACTCTTAATGAAGGTGACCATACTGTTAAGATTGCTAAACTTGATGGTTACTGGGTGAGATATGACAACTTGAAAATGGAAAAAGATGAAAGGATTACTGCATTCATGGAAAGGGTAAATGAAATTATTATGGGAATTCAATGTTGTGGTGGAATTCTGAGTGCAGATGAGATAGTTTCTAAAGTTATAAGAGCTTTACCACTAGCTTATAAGATGAAGGCTACTGCAATTGATGAATTCAGAACAATGCATAATACTTCTATCAATAGAGATACCTTGGTTGGGAAATTATCTGCTTTTGAGCTTGATGAATTTGGACCTTCTAGAGCTGTGAAGTCTGAACTTGCTTTTCATGCATCTACATCATTAACCACCAAGCAAGATTAGAAAGCTTTGTATGCAAAGGAATTGGATGATATGAAGAGAGAAGATGATGAATTTGAGCAACCTAAAGCCCTATTTGCTAGAAGAGTACCTAAAGGACTGGTAAGAAGTAAGTATGAAGGAAAATAACCTTTTAAATGTTTTGCATGTAATAAGATAGGTCATTTTTGCATCTAGATGTCCTAAAAGGAATTCAAAATTTGAAGAGAGAGCTAGAAGATATTTTAAGTCTAACCCTTGATAGTAGAACAAGTATAAGTACAGGAAAAATAGAGATAAATCATGCTACATAGCGGATGAGGAAGGTGTGACCGATTCTGATGATGAACTAGCACAAGACTCTGCTAGTGGTTCTGGCAATGGAAACGAATAGGTGTTCATGGCTATCAAGGAAGATGTTCCAGCACTGGAGGAGAATGTACCTAAGGAGAAGGCACTTGCTACTAAAATTGAAGATAAGGATGAATGGGTAATTGATAGTGGATGTTCACATCATATGACTGGAGATAAAAGGAAGTTTCTATCTTTCCAAGAATTTTATGGTGGTTTGGTTAGATTTAGAGATGACAAAGCATGTATGATCAAGGGAAAAGGAACTATATCATTGGATGGTAAGCACAAAACTGGTAATGTTTATTATGTTGAAGGTTTAAGGCATAATCTTTTGAGTGTAGGACAATTGGTGGATAAGGGATTTCATTTACAATTCAAGGATGGAAAATGCAAAATCATTAATAGATCTAGATTGGAGATTGCAACCAATACTTAGACAAAAGTTAATATATTTCATTTGAATTTCGGTGAGAAGACATGTTTGATTGCACAAATTGATGAGAGTTGGCTATGGCATAAAAGGCTATGTCATGTGAATTTTGATTGCATAGTAAAGATCAGTTCAACTAAGGAAGCTAGAGATATAAATAAGATTGTGAAGCCCTATAATCTGTTATGTAAAGAATGTCAAATGGGAAAATAGGTCAAAACCTCTTTTAAGAGTATACAAGACAAATCTAATGATGTTCTTGATCTTATTCATACTGACTTGTGTGGCCCTGCTAGATTTAAAAGTTTTCAAGGTGATAGATATTTTGTTCTAATCATTGATGATTATTCTAGAATGATGTGGGTTACTTTTCTAGGGGAGAAATCTGAGGCTTTTCAAAAGTTTGAAATCTTTATAGATAAAGTTAAGACTGAGACAGGATTGAAGATTTAGTGTTTAAGGTCAGATCATGGTGGAGAATTCACATCCGGTGAGTTTAATAATTATTGTGAGAAGCATGGAATAAGGAGACAATTTTCTACTCCTCGGACACCTCAGCAAAATGGAGTTGTGGAAAGGAAGAACATAACTATCTTGGATGCTGCTAGAACCATGATGATGGAAGCTAGTCTACCTCACATCTATTGGAGAGAAGCAGTGAGGACAACAGTCTATACATTCAACAGAGTACATATCAAAGGAGAAACCAGTAAGATACCTTATGAATTAGGGTTTGGCAATACACCTATAGTTAAGTATTTCAGAATCTTTGGTACTAAATGTTATATCAGGAGAGAAGATTTTATTTGAATTTTTTTTCCTAGATGTGATGAAGGAATATTTCTTGGTTATTCTAATGAAAGAAAGGCATATAGATGTTAAAACAAGAGATTGCAGAGAATTGTGGAGAGCGTTAATATCAAGCTGCATTAGCTGAATAGAATTCAAATCAGAGTTTATAAGCAAGAACTGACAGTGGAAATGATCATAATTGAAATGGTAACACCTTTCCTTTACTAGAACAAAATGTTGAACTAGTTACTTTGACAATATTACAAAATCCAACAGTAATTGAAGAACCAGGAAGAGGAACAAAGAATGAGAAGACTCCTAGTTATGTGAGGATGAATCATTCAGAATATCAGATCCTTGGGGATAAGAACAATGGAGTGATGACAAGAAGGAGATTGGCAACTAATGAGGTATGTTTAATTTCTCAAGTTGAACTGGTATCAGTAATTGAAGCATGTAAAAATGAATGTTGGATTAAAGCTATGGAAGAAGAATTAGATCAGATAGAGAAGAATAACAAATGGGATTTAGTTCACCAGCCTAAAAATAAAAATGTTATTGGAACTAAATGGGTATTTAGGAATAAGTTGAATGAAGATGGACAAGTTGTAAGGAATAAAGCTAGATTGGTTTGTAAAGGATATTCTTAGAAGGAAGGAATTGATTATGGTGAAACTTTTGCACCTTTAGCTAGGATTGAAGCTGTAAGATTGTTTCTTACCTATGTTCCTCATAAAAACTATAAGGTTTATCAAATGGACGTTAAGTGTGCCTTTTTGAATGTGGATCTTGTTGAGGAAGTTATATTGAGAAACCTGATGGTTTTTAACTTTCAAATGATAAAAACATGGTTTGCAGGTTAAAGAAAGCTTTATATGGATTGAAACAGACACCTAGAGCTTGGTATGCAAGGTTAGATAAATGTCTTTTGAAGCTTGGTTTCACTAAAGGTAATGCTAATAGTAATATATATTATAATGGCATTGATGATGATATACTGATTATTGAAGTTTTTGTTGATGACATTATTTTTGGAGGTCAAGATAAGTTGTGCATGGAAATTTCTAAGAATATGGAGAAAGAATTTGAAATGTCTATGATTGGGGAAATGAAATTTTTCTTAGGTTTGTAGATTACTCAGACTAATAAAGGTATTTTCATCTATCAAACTAAGTACAGTAGGGAATTGTTGAATAAATTTGGTATGGAAGACTCTAAACTGGTAACTACTCCTATGGTTACAAGTGAGAAATTGTCAAGGAAAGATGAATCTACACCAGTAAATCCTACAAGATACAAGTCTATGATTGGAGGTCTACTATGTTTGACTCAGACTAGGCCTGATAGAATGAATGTTGTTTGCATTGCATCAAGATATTAAAGTGATCCTAGAGAAAAACATGAGAGTGCAGTGAAAATAATTTTTAGATACTTGCAAGGTACATATGAATATGGTTTGTGGTACCCTAAGGATGATGAATTTACTTTATGTGCATATACAGATGCAGATTGGGTAGGCGATGTTGATGACTGAAAAAGTACTTCCAGTGGAGCTTTCTTTCTTGGAAAGAAGTTGGTTTCATGGATCAACAAGAAACAATCATGTACTTCTTTATCTACTATCGAAGATGAGTATGTTTTTGCTGCTACTAACTGTACATAAGCCTTATGGGTAAAGAAAATGTTGAAGGACATTAAAGTGCATTGCATTGTACCAGTAGTTATTCACTATGGTAACTCTATTGCTATTGACATATCAAAGAATCTAGTATTTAACTCTAAGACAAAGCACATATCTATCAAGTATAACTTTTTGAAGAAGAAGGTGGAAGAAAATGAGGTTAGATTGGTTTATGTGAACACTAAAGAGAAGATTGCAGACATTTTCACCAAACCTTTGCCTAAAGAATCATTTGAGTACCTCAGAGACAGATTAGGGGTTTTTGCCCCTCCGATAGAGAACTGATTGATGCCATTTGGAATCAGTTCGATATACATTATCAGAGATATTATTCAATATGAAATGAATAATGTTTATGTGGGGATGCTACTGCTCAGGGGGAGTAGTTAGCCTTGTGATTCAGTGGTTTTTTGTTTTTGCTTTGATATTTATGTCAGAATTCTCACATTGATATCAAAGGGGGAGAGATATATGTGAAAAACAGAGCTTTTCAGAGATATCATTCACATGGGGAGTTTGGTCTTTGGTTCATAAATTCATTGTCATATCATCTTTGAAAGTTTGTTGGATGTGTTCTATTAGGGGAGACTTGTTTGGCATTTCTTGGCACTTGGATGTTTTTCACATCTAGTGTTGCCATCAATGCCAAATGGGGAGATTTTTGGCCATTTGGAGGAATTGATTATGTGTTTCATTGATGTCAAAACTAGATATTTTGGTTTCTTTACCGAGATCCTTCTGGTCTCGGTAGGTTGTTTGGTTTTTGGTTGGATTAGATCATGACGATCTGGTATGCTTCGGTATGTTTGGTTTATGGAATTGGCTTATTCATGCTACTGAGATTCATGTTTAGTCAGTTTGTTTTGATCTAGTGATTGGATGTTGTCATGTATGCTGGCAAGCTTGGTTTGTTGTTCAAGTGAGGGTTTCATTGACAAAGCTTTGTTGAAGATCTTTGATGATATGCATAAGTGGTGTTGGTGCGGCTCTTGGTGGGTAATCAGGATGCTGATGGTGATCATGTTCGAGACTTGGTTGATTGGGATCATTTCTTTAGTGACTATGGACCTAAATTGGGTCCCGCTATTATCTAGGTTATGCATCGGCCTAATGTAATGTGTGGATTGGACTTCTCAATGTGTTTCCAAGATGTCTTATGGGTTGGATATTATTTGTTTCGTTTCTGGTTGACAATTTTTGTAATTATGTAATTTTTTTATTGTCTGGTGGCCAACCTTATTATTTATGGTTGAGGGTTTGTATATATATGATGTAAGATCTCATTGTAGATCATCATGGAATGGAATAGGAGTGAATAATGTAATAATCATTCAGGCAGAGGATTTGGTCGATCATTCATGATCAAGTTGGGTTTGTGTACAAGGATTAGGTCCTTTGGTATTGATCTTAACTAGAACTATACTCAAGCATAGGAGATGCTATCTTTGTAGTACATTCTTTCCTCCAGATTGTAGTTTGGATTTCTATGTAGTCTATGAGAGTCCTTTTGTGATGAGCAATGTGCTCTAGTTTGTTGGCCTTCTTGCAAGTGTAGACCCCTCAATTGTAATCACATAATTACTACAAAAATATTATCTAACTGTGGGTAGGCTTCCCACTATGGTTTTTCCCTTTACCGGGTTTTCCATGTACAAATCTTGGTGTCATGTGGATGGTATTTATTCTCTGATTGTTTCTTATGCTTAATTTGTTTATCTTCTATTTCGGTAATTAGTTTATGCATTTCAGTATTGATCTTTTGGGTTTCGATATTAAAGTTTTAATTGCTTAAGGTTTTGGTAATTTGGTGACAATTGATTCACCCCCACTCTTAGTTGTCTTCTGGTTATTTGAACTATCTAACAATTGGTGTCAGAGCTATGGTCCTCTCTACAGAAGCTTAACCACTTGAGGAAGGTCCTATGGTGACTAACAGTTCAAGTTCATCTACTGCTATCTTTCAGAGAGATATTCCTAGGCTTGATGGAACAAATTATAGAGTATGGAAGAGTCAAACGGAGACTCATCTAAGATATCTTGGTAAGGAAATTTGGGAAACCACAAAGAATGGTGTAACTCTTTATAATATGGCATTTGAGAATCCTCCTTTAACAAACTTGGATAAGGAGCTTGAGAATGATTGTAGAGAAAGAGAAGCCCTCTTTTGTGCACTTTATGATCAACAAATAATGGGATTAACTAACAAATCATTTGCAAAGGCTATATGGGACAAGTTGGAGACTCTTAATGAAGGTGACCCTACTATTAAGATTGCTAAACTTGATGGTTACTAGGTGAGATATGAAAACTTGAAAATGGAAGAAGATGAAAGGTTTACTGAATTCATGGAAAGGGTAAATGAAATTGTTATGGGAATTCAATATTGTGGTGGAACTCTGAGTAAAGATGAGATAGTTTCTAAAGTTTTGAGAGCTTTACCACCGGCTTATAAGATGAAGGCTACTGCAATTAATGAATTTAGAACAATGGCTAATACTTTTCTCAATAGAGGTACCTTGGTTGGGAAATTATCTACTTTTGAGCTTCATGAATTTGGACCTTCTGGAGCTGTGAAGTCTGAACCTGCTTTTCATGCATCTACATCATCAACTGGCAAGCAAGATTGGAAAGCTTTGTATGCAAAGGAATTGGATGATATGAAGAGAGAAGATGAGCTATTTGAGAAACTTGAAGCCCTATTTGCTACAAGAGTACCTAAAGGGCCAGTAGGAAGTAAGTATGAAGAAAAAGCACCTTTTATATGTTTTGCATGTAATAAGATAGGTCATTTTGCATCTAGATATCCTAAAAAGAATTCAATACTTGATGAGAGAGCTAGAAGATTTGTTAAGTCTAACCCTAGATATCAGAACAAGTATAAGTATAAGAAAAAAAGAGATATATCATGCTACATAGTGAATGAGGAAGGTTTGATTGATTCTGATGATGAACCAGCACAAGACTTTGCTAGTGATTCTAGCAATGGAAAGGAATGGGTGCTCTTGGCTATCATGGAAGAGAATGTACCTGAAAAGAAGGCACTTGATGCTAAAATTGAAGTTAAGGATGAATGGGTAATTAACAGTGGATATTCACATCATATGATTGGAGATAAAAGGAAGTTTCTATCTTTGCAAAAAATTGATGGTGGTCTTGTTAGACTTGGAGATGACAAAGAATGTATGATCAAGGGAAAAGGAACTATATCATTGGATGGTAAGCACAATACTGATAATGTTTATTATGTTGAAGGTTTAAGGCATAATCTTTTGAGTGTAGGACAATTGCTGGATAACGGATTTCAATTACAATTCAAGGATGGAAAATGCAAAATCATTAATAGATCTATATTGGAGATTACAATTGGTACTCAGACAAAAGGTAATATATTTCATTTGAATTCTGGTGAGAAGAAATGTTTGATTGCACAAATTGATGCGAGCTGGCTATGGCATAAAAGGCTATGTCATGTGAATTTTAATTGCATAGTAAATATCAGTTCGACTAAGGAAGTTAGAGATATACCTAAGATTTTGAAGCCCTATAATCCGATATGTAAAGAATGTCAAATGGGAAAAGAGGTCAGAACCTCTTTTAAGAGTATACAAGACAAATCTAATGATGTTCTTGATCTTATTCATACTGATTTGTGTGGCCCTGCTAGAGTTAAAAAATTTCAAGGTGATAGATATTTTATTCTAATCATTGATGATTATTCTAGAATGATGTGGGTTACTTTTCTAAGGGAGAAATCTAAGGCTTTTGAAAAGTTTAAAATATTTAAAGCTAAAGTTGAGACTAAGACAGGATTGAAGATTACATGTTTAAGGTCAGATCATGGTGGAGAATTTACATCTGGTGAGTTTACTAACTTTTGTGAGAAGCATGGAATAAGGAGACAAAGTTTTGCTCCCCGGACACCTCAACAAAATGGAGTTATGGAAAGGAAGAACATAACTATCTTAGATGTTGCTAGAACCATGATGATGGAAGCTAGTCTACCTCATATCTACTGGAGAAAAGCAGTGAGCACAACAGTCTATACATTTAATAGAGTACATATCAAAGGAGAAACCGGTAAGATACGTTATGAATTATGGTTTGGAAATACACCTATAGTTAACTATTTCAGAATCTTTGGTAGTAAATGTTATATCAAGAGAGATTATTTCATTGGAAAATTTGATCCTAGATGTGATGAAGGAATATTTCTTGGTTATTCTAATGATAGCATGGCATATAGCTTTTATACCAAGAGATTGCAAAGAATTCTGGAGAGTGATAGTTTTGATACTTAATATAAGTACAGATTCGATAGCCAATAAGATGAGATGGGGGGGGGTGAATCATACAAACTTAATCATTAATGAAAACATCAAATTCAACCTCGGCAACATATATCAGTCATAGAATAAAAACTGTCAAACATGCAAACTCAAAAGCATATGAACAAGATAAACCTCATAACACCAGATTTAACATGGAAACCCAAATAGGGAGAAACGACTGTGGGATTTTGGACCCACTAAGAAATATACTCTTCTAGAGTATGCTTAGTTAAAAGCCAATCCTGTTAAAGATTACAAAACACATTGCTAGATGTGACCCAGCTAAGGGATTTCCCTTAGATCTGTTAGGATCTCACTTTGTTAGAAGTGACCTTGTCAAAGGATTTCAAACACTCATTTAGAATGTCACCTTGTTAGAGGATTTACTTATAAGACTGTTAAGTCCACTCGGTTAAGAGATTTCCTATTACTTTCACAAGCTAACAGTAATACAATCTATCTGCAACTTTACATCTAAAATGCTAAAGTAGATTCTTATTTGTTCAACACAATCTAGACATAGAACTAATCTTGTCTATCTGTTGGGCATCAATACTCTGTTATTCCAATAGGTCTTCAAGCTTTTGTGCTCGGTGATCACTATGTAGCATCCCTGTGCATACACTTGCCCGCATACACTATTTATCAATAGTTCCTTATTTATAAACAATCATCTAACTGCTTAATCTCCTTGATCACATTTCCCATGATCAATCATAGCCATCAGATCTTCAATCTTGTCCAGGTTCATTATATCTTACGATCTGAAAAATGTTTTACCCTGCCTCGCAACTTGCACAATCATCTTGGAACTTGTGTTAGGGTAATGTGGTTCAATTTGAGCTATAGATTTTCTTGCCAACTTTCCATTGCCTTAGATTTGTTAACAAACTTCTTCCACGGCTTGCCAATCATTGATCCGCTCCAGCTCATCAACTTCTTTCATTAAATATCACATGTAAACATTTAATGCATTCTGTTATAGCTCGGTTACAACTCGGTGAATACTAAACTTTACTCGGTAGACATTCTGTCTTCATTAACCGATTGTGATAACCTTAGGGTTTACCGACTAGGTTCCTTAGGGTTTACCGACTAGGTTCTTTGCCTGATAACATAGTGTAGTATTATTAACCTTTATATTTTACAACATATGTATGATGTTAAAACTATCTAAAACATCAAGATCTCATCATTGTCTGACTCGGTAGAGTTTCCCATTGAATAACTTATCCCTTTATTCATCATATTCTTTCCTGTGTCTTTACCGACTTCTTTATAATTTTCATATCATATTTCTTAAGATATGGCAACATCATACTGAGTTAGAAAATCAATTTCTTGACATCAATGACAAAATAATAATATCAAGACAGTAAAACATCTTTAATCAGTTATGTCCATAATCATCAACAACCTTCTCAATATCCTTGTTATATTGCCAACAATCTCCCCCTTTGGCATTGATGGCAAAACCAATTGATTTGACCATTAAGAATTCAGATTGCTGTGATTCTGAAATGCTGAAATGCTCTCCCCCATACATCAGACTTCTCCTCCTTTAGTCTTCTCCCCCTTGGGTAGATCTTCTCCCCCTGGTAGTCTTCTCCCCCTTTGACAACAATGCCAAAAAGAAAAGAACTAAAACATAAGTGGTTTCTATAAGAAGTTAGTTCCTGTTGATGTGTATCAACTAAGTCTCGGTCAGAGCATTTGTTTACAATTCCTATTCCCTGTATCATTTTCTGTATTATCTCAATATTGTTCCAGTACACTTTCAGAAAAGCATTCTAAAGTGTATCACTTGAGCATCAGCTCCCTAAAAGATATTCAATAGATTCATCGAAGTGATGCTTTCACCGAACTCGGTCAATGAGTAAGAGATAGGGGTAGGACCCCTAACTTACTTCTAAGATATTCAAAAGTGTCCTTTGGTAGTGGCTTGGTGAAGATATCAGCTATTTGTTCCTTTGTGTTAACATATTCCAGCACCACTTTCTTTTCATGAGCTTCTTCTCTAAGATAATGATATTTGATAGATATGTGCTTTATCTTAGAGTGCATAATAGGGTTCTTTGAAATATTAATGGCACTAGTATTGTCACAGAATATAGTTACTGGCTTGGTAACTTTCTCATTTATACCTTCCAACAATTGTTTGATCCATGCAATGTTGGTACAATTCAGTGTTGCAGCAACATATTCAACTTCGGCTGTTGACTGAGAAACACATCCTTGTTTATTGCTAGGCCAACTCACTAGTCTTTCTCCTAAGAAGAAAGCTCCTCCACTTGTGCTTTTCCTATCATCAATGTTGCCTGCCCAATCAGCATCAGTATAGACTTTCAAATCAAAGTCATTTCCTTTCTGATATACTAAGCCATAATCTTTAGTGCCTTTCAAGTATCTGAAAAATTCTTTTGATTGCTGTCATGTGTATTTCCTTAGGATCTGCAGAGAATCTTGCAACAATACCTATTGCATGTGCTATATCAGGCCTGTTGTGAACAACATATTGTAGTTTTCCAATCATGGGTCGGTAGAGTGTCTCATCAACAGATGCAGATTCATCATTCTTTGATAGTTTGTAGTTTTTAGTCATAGGAGTACTTACTGGCTTTGAATCCTCCATTCCAAATTTCTTCAAGATTTCCTTTATGTATTTGGATTGAGTAATGAAAATTTCATTTTTCATTTGCAGTATCTGTAAGCCTATAAAATACTTTATCTCACCGATTAATGACATGTCAAATTCTTTGCTCATTTCATTACCAAAGTTCTTGCATAAAGAGTCATTTCCACAAAATATAATATCATCAACAAATATGGCTGAGATTAGTATTCCATTTTCATCATTCTTCATGTACATGTTGTTGTTCTCACTTGTCCTTATAAAACCAATCTTAATCAAATAAGAGTGCAGTCTTTCATACCATGCTCTAGGTGCTTGTTGCAGACCATATAAAGCTTTGTTCAATTTGCATACCTGATCTTTATTATTGTCTTCAACAAATCCTTCAGGTTGTTCAATGAAAACTTCTTCTTCTAATATTCCATTCAGAAATGCAGATTTGACATCCCTTTGATATACCTTGAAGTTTTTGAAAGCAGCATATGCCAACAATGTTCTAACTCCTTCAAGTCAAGCAATAGGTGCAAAAGTCTCACCATAATCAATTCCTTCTTCTTGGGCATAACCTTTGTAAACCAATCTTGCTTTGTTCTGGATGACCTCTCCTTTCTCATTTAGCTTGTTTCTGAAGATCCACTTTGTACCGATTACATTTTTGTCCTTAGGTCTTGGGACTAGTGTCCATGTGTCATTCTTCTTGATTTGATCAATCTCTTCAGTCATAGCATTTATCCAATCTTCATTGTTGAATGCCTCTTTTACTATTCTTGGTTCAAATTCAGATATCAAACATGTGTTCTGTCTCAGTTTGTTCCTTGTCATCACTGGATCATCCTTATCTCCTATAATCTGACTTAGTGCATGATGTCTTCTGATATATTTGGCTAATACAGGCTCGGTAGGCTCTGTATGATCCTCTTCATCACTCGGTAACTAGATATCTTCCTCATTTCCTTCAATAGTTATCTCAGTAGGACTTTTTGGTTGCACATAGACAAATTCATCATAGTCTTCTGGTTCTTTGGAATTACTGTCATCAGTTCTTTCTACAAATTCATCAATTTTCACATTTGCGCTTTCTACTATTTTGTTAGATGATTTGATCAGACATTTAAATGCTTTGCTTCTAAAAGAATATCCTAGAAATGTTCCTTCTTCACTTTTCTGATCAAACTTGCCATTTTGATCATCTTTATGAACATAGCATTTGCTTCCAAAGATCTTAAAATAACTTACATTAGGTTTCTTGCCATACCAAATTTCATAAGGTGTCTTCAAAGTACCTTTCTTCAATTGAACTTGGTTCAAGGTGTAAACAGCTGTGCTTATTGCTTCTCTCCAAAATTTTTGTGGAACCTTCTTCTCAATCATCAGTGTTCTAGCACAATCCACAATAGATCTATTTCTTCTTTCAGCTATTCCATTCTGCTGTGGAGTCCTCAGTGTAGAGACTTGTCTTTTAACACCATGATCATTGCAAAATAGGTTGAACTCATCAGATGTGAACTCTCCTCCTCTATCTGATCTAAGACATTTCAGTTGTCTTCCTGTTTCATTTTCAACTCTAGCCTTGTACCACTTAAACATTTGAAAAGCTTCTGATTTTTCTTTTAGAAACATTATTGACATCATCCTTGAATAATCATCCACAAATAATATGAAATACTTATCACCATAATAACTTTGAACTTTCATAGGACCACAAAGATTAGTGTGTACAAGATCTAAAATTCCCTTAGAAGTGTAGGACTTACTTGTAAAGCTAGATCTTTTCATCTTGCCCATTTGGCATCCTCGACACATAGCATTCTCAGGTTTTTCAAGACTTGGTAGACCTCTTACTCTGTGCTTCTTACTTATCTTGATCAGATTATCAAAATTAACATGACAAAACCTTTTATGCCATAACCAGTTGTTATCAATCTTTGCATGCAAGCACTTGTTGTGAGTAGAGTCAAGGTGAAATTTATTACCTTTTGTTTGTGTCCCGGTAGTAGCTAACTTTCCATTTTTGTCATGAACTTTGACAATTCCTTTCTGAAATTCTATTCGGTAACCTATGTTGTTTAGCTGTGCTACACTCAACAAATTATATTTCAAACCTTCAACCCAATAAACATCATTGCATCTTTCTTTATCAAGAAGTTTTATAGATCCTTTACCTCTTACTAGACATGGTGCATCATCACTAAATCTAACATAGCCTCCATCATAATCTTCTAACATAACAAACTTGTGTTTATCTCCTGTCATATGATGTGAGCATCCACTATATATAATCCAAGAATCATTAGTGTTTATGTGAGATATTAGGGCTTTTTTCATACCTTTCTTCATCTAATCCATCCTTGATAGCCACATAAACAACTTCCTCTATATCAGTCTCATCTGATTTATCATCTTCAGATTCCTCATTAGCAATTAAGCAGGTCTTTCTATCTCTTCTTCTGAAGTCTCGGTGACCTCTGTAATGAATATCTTTCTGTTTGTCATCTCAGTAATCTCTCTTTTTAGTGAAATCTTTGTCAGGATAGTTAGAAGCCATATGTCCAATCTTATCACAATTGAAACATTTCAAGGGTAGTTTTCCCTTATACTTACCTTTGCCTCTTGGTAACCTTTTGGCCAATAGTGCTTCAAACTCTTCTTGCTTTCTGATTTCTTCATACAGTTTGTGTACCTCCTCCATGTTCTTCTGAAATCTTTCACTTACTCCACTATGATCTCCTTCAGAGTACTTATGCTTCCTTTCATTGTAATCATTAGATTCATTCAGATGAAAAGAACTAAATGCAGATTCAACTTTATTTACTTATGACCCACTGTTATCAAAATTACTTAACTCAAATGCATGCAGCTTACCAATAGTAGCATCTAAGGAAATTGGCATAGGTATAGACCTCAATTCATTGATTGTAGAGACTCAGATTGCATAAGTAGGTAGAAGGGTTCTTAACAACTTACTTGTCACATCCTTTTCTTCAATAGTTCCTCCTGCTCCCTTGATTTGATTTACAATCTCCTTTAGTCTTGTACTATACTGGGTTATGTTCTCACCTTCATTCATCCTCATAGATTCAAGTTGTCCTCTTAGACTATCAACTTTTTCTCTTTGAACATTTTCATCTCCTCCATATACATATATGAGCTTAGTCCACATAGCCTTCGCATCATTACAGCCTTCTAGATCATTAAACTCAGAATTGGTCAATGCAGATGTTATTTCAATCATTGCTTCAATGTGTTCTTTCTTTGCCTTTATCTCTTCCATAGTTAATGGATAGGTGCTCGGTGTAACAAAATCATTCTCTAGATAATATATAGAATATTCTCCAACTCTTGATAGATGTAGCTTCATCCTTTTCTGTCATGTAGAGAAACTTGACTTATTCAGCTTAGGTGCATCCCTCTTATACATCTTTGGATCTTTAACTCAAGTGCCTTTAAACTTTCCTTTCAGAGTCCAAAGCTCTGATACCAGTTCATAGTTCTGATACTTAATATAATTATAGATCTGATAGCCAACAAGATGAGAGAGGGGGGTGAATCATACAAACTTAATCATTAATGAAAACATCAAATTCAACCTTGGTAACATATATCAGTCATAGAATAAAAACTGTCAAACATGCAAACTCAAAAGCATATGAACAATATAAACCTCATAAGACCAGATTTAACGTGGAAACCCAAATAGGGAAAAACCACTATGGGATTTCAGACCCACTAAGAAATATACTCTTCTAGAGTATGCTCGATTAAAAGCCAATCTTGTTAAAGATTACAAAACACATTGCTAGATGTGACCTGGTTAAGGGATTTCCCTCAGATCTGTTAGGATCTTCACTTTGTTAGAAGTGACCTTGTCAAAGGATTTCAAACACTCATTTAGAATGTCACCTTGTTAGAGGATTTACTTATAAGACTATTAAGTCCACTCGGTTAAGAGATTTCTTGTTACTTTCACAAGCTAATAGTAATACAATATATTTGCAACTTTACATCTAAAATGCTAAAGCAGATTCTTATTTGTTCAACACAATCTAGACATATAACTAATCTTGTCTATCTATTGGGCATCAATAATCTATTATTCTAATATGTCTTCAAGCTTATGTTCTCGGTGATCACTATGTAGCATCCCTATGCATACACTTGCCCGCATACACTATTTATCAACAGTTCCTTATTTATAAACAATCATCTAACCACTTAATCTCCTTGATCACATTTCCCATGATCAATCATAGCCATCAGATCTTCAATCTTGTCCAGGTTCATTATATCTTACAATCTGAAAAATGTTTTACCCCACTTTGGAACTTGCACAATCATCTTGGAACTTGTGTTAGGGTAATGTGGTTCAATCTGAGCTGTAGATCTTCTTGCCGACTTTCCATTGCCTTAGATTTGTTAACAAACTTCTTCCACAGCTTGCCAATCATTGATCCGCTCCAGCTCATCAACTTCTTTCATTAAATATCACATGTAAACATTTAATGCATTCTATTATAGCTCGGTTACAACTCAGTGAGTACTAAAATTTACTCAGTAGACATTCTGTCTTCATTAATCGACTGCGATAACCTTAGGGTTTACTGACTAGGTTCCTTAGGGTTTACCGACTAGGTTCTTTGCCTGATAACATAGTGTAGTATTAACCTTTACATTTTACAACATATGTATGATGTTAAAACAATCTAAAACATCAAGATCTCATCATTGTCTGACTCGGTAGAGTTTCCCATTGAATAACTTATCCCTTTATTCATCATATTCTTTACTGTGTCTTTACCGACTTCTTTATAATCTTCATATCATATTTCTTAAGATATGACAACATCATACTGAATTAGAAAATCAATTTCTTGACATCAATGACAAAATAATAATATCAAGATAGTAAAACATCTTTAATCAATTATGTCCATAATCATCAACAACCTTCTCAATATCCTTGTTATATTGCCAACAAAGAGCGCTAATGTCAAGGTGCATGAGTTGAATAGAAGTCAAATCAAAGTTTATGAGAAAGAACCGGTAGTGAAAATGATCATAACTGAATTGGTAACACTTTTACTAGAATAGAATGTTGAACCAGTTACTCCAGTTGTATCAAAAAATTCAACAGTAACTGAACAACCAAGAAGAGGAACAAAGAATCAGAAGACTCCTAGGTATGTGAGGATGAATCATTGAGAAGATCAGATCATTAGGGATAAGAACAATGGAGTGATGAAAAGAAGGATATTGGCAACTAATGACGTATGTTTAATTTCTCAAGTTGAACTAGTATCAGTAATTAAAGCATGCAAAGATGAATGTTGGATGAAAGCTATGGAAGAATAATTAGATCAGATAGAGAAGAATAACACATGTACTTTAGTTCCCTGGCCTAAAAATAAGAATGTTATTGGAAGTAAATGGGTATTTAGGAATAAGTTAAATGGAGATGGACAAATTATAAGGAATAAAGCTAGATTGGTTTTTAAAGGATATTCTTAGAATGAAGAAATTGATTATGGTGAAACTTTTTCACCTTTAGCTAGGATTGAGGTTGTAAGATTATTTCTTGCCTATGTTGCACATAAAAACTACAAGGTTTATCAGATGGATGTTAAGTGTGCCTTTTTGAATAGGGATCTTGATGAGGAAGTTTATATTGAGCAACCTGATGGTTTTTCACTTTAAGATGATAAAAATATGGTTTGCAGGTTAAAGAAAGCTTTATATGGATTGAAACAGGCACCTAGAGCTTGGTATGCAAGGTTAGATAAATATCTTTTGAAACTTGGTTTCACTAAAGGTAATGCTGATAGTAATAAATATTATAAAGTCATTGATGATGATATACTAATTATTGAAGTTTTTGTTGATGATATTATTTTTGGAGGTGAGGATAAGTTGTGCATGAATTTTTCTAAGAATGTGGAGAAAGAATTTAAAATGTCTATGATTGGGGAAATGAAATTTTTCATAGGTTTGCAGATTACTCAGACTGATAAATGTGTTTTCATCTATCAAACTAATTATGCTAGGGAGTTGTTCAAGAAATTTGGTATGGAAGACTAAAAACCGGTAAGTACTCCTATGTTTACAAGTGAGAAATTGTCAAGGAAAGATAGATCTGCACTGATAAATCCTAGAAGATACAATTCTATGATTGCAGGTCTACTATATTTGATTCAGACTAGGCCTAATATAATGAATGTTGTTTGCATTGCATCAATATATCAAAGTGATCCTAGATAAAATCATGAGAGTGTGGTGAAATTTTTTTTTATATAGTTGCAAGGTACATTTGAATATGGTTTGTGGTACCCTAAGGATGATGACTTTACTTTATTTTCATATACAGATGTAGATTGGGCAGGTGATGTTGATGACCAAAAAAGTAATTCTGGTGGAGCTTTCTTTCTTGGAAAGAGGTTAATTTCATGAATCAGTAAGAAACAGTCATGTACTTCTTTATCTACTGCTGAAGTTGAGTATGTTATTGCTGCTACTAATTGTATACACATCTTATGGATGAAGAAAATGTTGAAGGACATTAAAGTGAATTGCATTGGACCAGTAGTTATTCACTGTGATAACTCTCTTTTTTATTTACATATCAAAGAATCTGGTAGTTGACCCTAAGACAAAGCACATATCTATCAAGTCTCTAAGACAAAGCACATATCTATCAAGTATAACTTTTTGAAGGAGAGGTGGAAGAAAATGAGGTTAGATTGGTTTATGTGAACACTAAAGAGAAGATTGCAGACATTTTCACTAAACCTTTTCTTAAAGAATCCTTTGAGTACCTCAGAGATAGATTAGAGGTTTCTGCCCCTCTGATAGAGAATTGATTGATGCTATTTGGCATCAGTCTGGTATGCATTATCAAAGATAATATTCAATATAGAATGAATAACATTTATGTGGGGATGCTACTGCTTAGGGGGAGTAGTTAGCCTTGTGATTCGGTGGTTTTTGGTTTTTGTTTTGATATATATGTTAGATTTCTGGCATTAATGTCAAAGGAGGAGAGATATATGTGAAAAATAGAGCTTTACATAGATATCATTCACAGGGGGATTTTGGTCTTTGGTTCAAAACTTCATTGTCATATCATCTTGAAGAGTTTGTTGGATGTGTTCCATTAGGGGAAACTTGTTTGGCATTTAAGGCACTTGGATGTTTTTCACATCTAGTGTTGCCATCAATGCCAAAGGGGGAGATTGTTGGCCATTTGGAGGAATTGATTGTGTGTTTCATTGATGTTTTGTCATTGATGTCAACACTAGCTCTTTTTGTTGCTTTACCGACATCCTTCCGATTTCGGTAGGTTGTTTGGTTTCTAGTTGGATTAGATCATGATGATCTGGTATGCTCTAGTATGTTAGGGTTATGGAATGTGCTTATTCATGCTACTTATATCCATGTTCAGTCAGTTGGTTTTGATCTGGTGATTAGATGCTATCCTGTATTCTGGGAAGCTTGGTTTGTTGTTCCAATGAGGGTTTCACCAACATATTTTTGTTGAAGATCTTTGATGATATGCATAAGTAGTGTTGGTGCAGCTTCTGTTGAAGATTCAAGATGTTGATGGTGATCATGTTCGAGACTTGGTTGATTGGGATCATTTCTTTAGCATGTGTGGACCTAAATTGGGTCCTAGTATTATCTAGGCTATGGATCAGCTTAATGTAACATGTGGTTTGGACTCATCGATGTGTTTTCAGGATGTCTTATGGGTTGGATTTTTTTTGTTTCATCTTTGGCCAACATGTTTTGTAATTATGTAATTGTTTTATTGTTTGGTGGCCGACCTTATTGTTTATGGTCAAGGGTTTGTATATATATGATGTAAGATCTCATTGTAGATCATAATGGAATGGAATATGAGCAAATAATGTAATAATCATTTAAGTAGAGGGTTTAGTCAATCATTGGTGATTGAGTTGGGTTTATGTAAGAGGATTAGGTGCTCTAGTATTGAGCTTAATTAGAACTGTACTCAAGCATAGGAGATGCTATCTTTGCAGTTCATTCTTTCCTCCAGATTGTAGTCTGGATTTCTATGTAGTCAGTGAGACTCCTTTTGTGATGAGAAGTGTGCTCTAGGTTGTTGGCCTTCCTGCAAGTGCAGGCCCCTCAATTGTAATCACATACTTACTACAAAAGTATTATCTAACTGTGGGTAGGCTTCCCACCATGGTTTTTCCCTTTACTGGGTTTTCCACGTACAAATCTTGGTGTCATGTGGATGGTATTTATTCTCTGATTGTTGCTTATGCTTATTTGGTTTATCTGTTATTTCGGTAATTGGTTTATGCATTCCGGTATTGATATTTTGGGTTCCAGTATTAAAGTTTGAATTTCTTAAGGTTTTGGTAATCTGGTGACAACTGATTCACCCCCCCTCTCAGTTGTCTTCTAGTTATTTGAACTATCTAACAAAGACCACTTGAAATTGTACATACAGATTTGTGTGGTCCAACTAGGACAAGATCTCTTGCTGGTGAAATATATTTTATGCTCTTCATTGATGACTATTCAAGAATGACATGGGTCACTTTCCTGCAAGCTAAATCACAAGCATTTGATAGATTCAAGATCTTTAGGAAGATGGTGGAGAAGGAAAGAGGGTGCAAGCTAAAATGTCTAAGATCATACCAGGGTGGAGAATTCACATCAAATGAGTTTGAAGATTACTATGAAATACATGGATTTAAAAGGTAATACTCAGCTCCTAGGACCCCACAACAAAATGGTGTGGTAGAAAGGAAGAATAGGGCATTCAAGGAGATGGCCAAAACCATGTTAAATGAGGTCAGTCTGATAGACACATATTGGAAGGAAGCGGTTCATACTACTGCATATACCTTGAATCAAGTTCAACTAAGAAAAAACAACAGAATGACACCTTATGAGTTGTGGTATGACCAAAAACCATCAATCAAATACTTCATGGTATTTGGAAGTAAGTGTTTTATCAAGAGAGATATGGATGGTCTAGGTAGTTTTGATTCTAGGAGTGATGAATGAATCTTCCTTGGTTACTCATCTAGCAACAAGGCCTATAAATGCTACAACAAAAGACTAAGAAGAGTCATTGAGAGTGTGCATGTAAGAGTCGATGAGGATATGCACAAAGGAATTCAATCATAGGTAAACCGACATCATGATTTTGGTGATGAAGGTGAGGAAACTCAGTCAGACAATGAACCAAAGGAAGCATCCAAAAAGGCTGCAAACCGATATGTGTAGATGAACCACTCATCAGAGCAGATTCTAGGTAATAAGACTGATGGTGTGCAAACTAGGAGAAGACTTGCCCAAAATGATGAACAAGTCAAATTATGCCTCATGACTGAAGTAGAACCTAAAACATTCAATGAGGCCAGAAAAAGATAGGAATGGATGGATGCCATGAAAGAAGAACTACAACAGATTGAGAATAACAAGACTTGGGAATTATTCCCTAGACCGGAAGATAAGAACATCATTGGCACTAAATGGGTCTACTGAAATAAGATGAATGAAGAAGGTAAAATTGTTAGGAATAAAGCTAGACTTGTGTGCAAAGGCTACTCTCAAGTAGAGGGCATTGATTTTGAAGAAAAATTTGCACTGATAGCTAGATTAGAAGCAATTAGAATGTTTCTCTCTTTTTCTGCCTACAAGGGTTATAAACTATATCAAATTAATGTAAAATTTGCCTTCCTAAATGGAAATTTGGAAGAAGAAGTGTACATGGAGCAACCGGAAGGGAATCTGCTACATGATGATGAAACCTTTGTTTGCCGGTTGAAGAAAGCCATGTATGGTTTACAGAAAACTCCTAGAGCATGGTATTCAAGGCTAGATCAGTACCTAAAGGAGCAAGGATTCAAAAAGGGGAGTGCTGATGACAATTTATACATAAAGAAAGATGGAAACAACACAATCATTGTGGTTGTGTATGTAGATGACATTATTTTTGGAGGCAATAAGGAGACCCTTTGCAAAGAATTTGCTGATCAGATGTAGTCAAAATTTGAGATGTCAATGATTGGAGAATTGGCATACTTCTTTTATTTGCAAATATCACAACAAGATAAGGGAATCTTTATCTCACAAACTAAGTATGCAAAGGATATGTTGAAGAAGTTTCAAATGGAGGACTGCAAACTAGTAACTACCCCCATGGTGACCGAAAGCAAATTAAGAAAGAATGATGAATCATCGGTGGTGGATTGGACATTATATAGATCCATGATAGGTAGTCTATTGTATCTTACTACTTCTAGACCGGATATTGTGCACACAGTATGCATGGTGGCTAGATTTCAAGCTGCACCTAAGCATTCACATATGAATATCATAAGAATATTTTTTAGGTACTTGCAAGGAACACTCAGTTATGGATTGTGTTAACCTAAACAAGGGGAATTCCTGTTGTAAGAATATACTGATGCTGATGGGATAGGTTGCATTGATGATCGGAAGAGCACAAGTGGTGGTGCATTCTTCCTAGGTGACTGGTTGGTCTCATGGCATAACAAGAAGCAAGATTCAGTCTCCCTATCAACTACTGAAGAAGAATACATTGTTGCTGCTACATGTTGATCTTAGGTACTTTGGATTAAGCAAACCCTCAAGGATATATAGGTGAACATCACTAATCATATTCTCATATGGTGTGATAATTCAAGTCTCATCAACATATCAAAGAATCTGGTGATGCATTCTAGGACAAAGCATATAGCCATCAAGTATCATTTCCTCAAAGAGAAGGTTGAAGGATAAGAAGTAAAGATGGACTCTGTCCCTAAAGGAGAACAAGTGGGAGACATTTTCACCAAACCATTACCGGTAAACACTTTTGAGTACTTAAGACACAAGTTGGGAGTTGTGTCACTTGCCTTATGCACTTAAATTAGTAAGGAATTATATGGTTTAGGGGGAGTTCATAGCAACATCTATAACTCTTGAACCACATGTTGATCATAGGGAAAGTTCAAGGTTGTATGTCTCAGTACCGGCTATAATCACTAGTATTAGTCTAAGTGGGAGATAGGTACACATCAAGGGGGGAGTATACAATACCCTTTGTCATTGTGTCAAAGGGGGATAAATCTACCAGTATGAAGTCTAACTATAATTTGACATCAATACCAAAGGGGGAGATTGTTAGCATTATTGGCATTAAGTTGTCATTGATGTCAACTCATTTGGCAAGGTCACCGATGAGTTAGAAGTGGTGATCGATATAAGAAAAGTAAGACATATGATGTCAATCCATATGTGAGTAAGTAGACAAAAGGAAGGTTACCAGTACACATGAATTGTGTCAACTGTCAGTAAAATAGGCTTACCGGTATGACATAAACTAGTATAAAGGCTGGTGGTTTGTTTGTGATGAAGAGGCAAAATGTTATTTGAATCAAAACAACATTCGGTGAGCAGAACATAAAGAATGGCATGAAGACATACCAGAAGTCAAGATGAATTGTTAGGAGGATGTGTTGTCGGTAAAGAGGATGTTTGTTGGTTATACCGGTAGTCAATGTTGGACAACAAAGAATGTCAAACCGACATAAAAACCAAGTAGAGGTGGATGTCAACAAACATGACAGCTGGAAGACAGGTGGTGATAAAGCACAAGTCGATGAAGTGTGTATTGATGTAACAAGTCAGCAAGCAGGTCGACTTTTATGAAGAACCCGCAAGTCACGGAGGATGCCAGAGGACTGCAGCTTGAGGAAGACAAGCTGGCAAGTGACTAAACTGATCCTGCAAGAAGATTTGATCTTTGTACCTAGTTGTTGAAGAAAATAGCTGAAACATTAAGGGCGTATGACAAAGAAAAGCAAAAAAGCATGGTGCAGACCTCCAGATTTAGAAAACACACATTGGAATGCGAGGCATTGGTGGTGTTGATTGATGACATGAAGATCATTTCCCTGAAAAAGCATATCGAATCTGTTTATGGTAAAAAAGGAAACAACAATATTGAAAGACTAAATGAATTCAACCACAAAACCCTAGCCTAACAACAACAAAGATCCACAATAACATATGAAGATTACCTAAGACAAATGCAAATCCATAAAATCACAAAGATGATACCATCACATGTCCAATAGGGTTTGAATCTCCATTCTTCCTATCTCCATTGATCTTGCTTGATATATTTTCTCTCATATTTTATGTTTGCACAAGAGCTCAACAAAGAACAAAAATGTGGTTGATAGCTTGATCGCATATGAAAGTTTGAATGCTAGAATGCTTAGGAGGATTGATAATGAAGGAAGCATCTCCTTATATAGAAGGCATTGTAGGAAGTGGAGGGATAAGATTAAGAGATGTAAAAGATAAATGGTTGGCTAGGATTAGAGGGTAGGTAGAAGAAATAATAAAATAATGAGAGGGTAGGAAATGTAGGAATTAAGAGATGAATGACGTGTCATGGGTAGAAAAGGTTAATGAATTAATTAAATAAATAAAGATTAATTTAATTAATAGAAGAAGTGAAATTAATTAAATAAATAAAAGTATTTATTTAATTTAGGAAAAAGATAATTTAAATAAATAAATGTATTTATTTAAATGAGAAATAAGGCTAGAAAAGGATAAATGAATTTATTAAATAAATAAACATTTATTTAATTAATAGAATAATTAGGCTTAAAATAATTAAATAAATAAAAAAAATTATTTAATTAGACAGGACAATTTTAGGTGTCTACATTTTGCCCCTCTTTGAGACAATGTAGCTTGTCGTGTTGTTTCAAACAAGATAAGATGAACTGATACAAAGTTGCCCCAAGATGGGAATGATATGCCTCCTCGAGAGATTGGATGAAAATGTGTACAAAGATCACATACAATCTCTTGATAAGATAGGATAGAGTGACAGAGTCATGGGATAAAGAAGATTGACGTGGGAGACTAGGACTAGGGTAGTCTATAAGATAGACTACGAGGGAAAACATCCTCATTTTCATTCACATACCTTAGAGATTAGAGTGCAGAGAGAGTAGAGAGCAGTCAACAATGATGACATTGGTGCACAGATTCGATCATGTTCATTGATATCAGAGGCCAATAGATGCAGGAGAGCCGGTAAGTACCACAAATCCTCCTTATACCTTGTTGCATTAATTGTTGTCATAAATGCATGTCAAGTAGGATAATAAATGTACATTAGGTATGTTGATAAACTTGTCAAGTGAGGCAAAAGATGGGAAGGGGCATTGGCATTGGTGCCAGGTGCATCTAGGTAGGTTAGGGCATTTGCGTCGAGTGTAACTGCATCTATGAGTCTAAAAGTATCTATGTCCAATGCGAGTGCATTTGTGAAGTGCCGGTGCGTTTATGCAGGGCAGGCACGTTTGTGCAAAACAGAGGCATGTCTATGTGTTTCAGGCACGTCTGTAAAATGTAGAAATGTCTATGAAGTATGTAAGCACATTTGTGTCATGAATACACATTTATGTCTTCAAGGTCAAATCGAAAGTTCTGTGATAAACATATGTTGTCGATTGGATAAGCTGTTGAGAGGATACACTCAAGCAGGTCCTCTAGGGAAGACTAGGATTGACAATTCTGTGATAGAACATACGTTGCCAATCAGGAAACTACTCAAGAGGATACACTCAAGAAGAGGCCCTAGGATAGGATAGAGCAAGACACTTTGTGATGAATAGGGAGTACCATAGTGATTGACAATTATGTGATAGAATATACATTGTCAATTAGATTAGGTGAAAATTGATAATTTTGTGATAGAATATACGTTGTCAATTGGATAAGCTACTCAAGAGGATACACTCAAGTAGGTGCCCTAAAAGATAAAAGCAGCATTTTGTGATGAACAGGGAGTACCACTAGGATAGAGTGCCATATGATAGATATAAGCACTAGGATAAAAG
The DNA here is from genome assembly GCF_030272615.1 of Cryptomeria japonica. NCBI lineage: Eukaryota > Viridiplantae > Streptophyta > Pinopsida > Cupressales > Cupressaceae > Cryptomeria > Cryptomeria japonica. Next base: position 474,120,098 of record NC_081411.1, on the reverse strand, counting down.
CAACACTTTGTGATGAACAGGGATAACTACTAAGATAGAGTGTCATATGATAGATATAAGCACTAGGATAAAAAACAACATTTTGTGATGAACAGGGAGTACTACTAAGATAGAGTTCAATATGATAGATATAAGCACTAGGATAAAAAAGTAGCACTTTGTGATGAACAAGGAGTACTACTAAGATAGAGTTCCATATGATAGATATAAGTGAAGGCAAAACCTAACACGACACTATTTGAATATAGTTTTTGGTGGGAACCTTAGATGATAAATATGTGATCTCGAGACAGAAATAATTGATGCTTGATGTAAAGGAGAGTGAAGAGAGCTTGAGAAAAGAGAAAGATCATCCTCCTTAGAATTTATTCTAGGAAATTCATAGAGTGAGTTAGCAGGCGAACCGGTAAGAGTGTTTAACCGGCAAAGACAGAGTACCGGTAAATTATTGTAGGTCTAACAGTTAAGCTAACTTGTGAGGTGTGATTGATCAAGAAGGCATCTAAGTGTGACATAGTGTGTTGTGAGACTAAGAGATAAACAAGAGAGGCCAAGAATCAGAGAGAGTAATCTAATAACTGATAGTTTGAGATCCAGTGAAGAAGAGAAGACTGTTAACCAACAAAAATCTATTGATCAAGTGTTGTAGAACTCATTTGCAACCAAATGTTATAACTTTATCAAAATTGTATTTCATTGTACATCTCCAAGTTGGAGCTTGGTGTAGGGGTTGGTTCTCCTTGGGTTGGTGCCCTAAATCTTTGTAATTTATTGTTTCACTTGTGAGGCTGGATTGGAGCAGTAGACTCCAACAACATTTATCACCGAGGTTTTTCCCATATTGGGTTTTCCTCGTACATCTGGTGTTGTGGGTTTCTTTTGTGTGTTTGTCTCTTTTGATATCCACATTTGTCTTACCAGTTTGATTGTTTAGTGCTTAGGGTGATAACTGGTATTCTAAGGTTGTTTCAAAAAGGAAAAGAATTTAGGAACCACTGATTCACCCCCCTCTCAGTGGTACATTGTGTTCAACAGGATATTTGTAGCAGATTGATGTATATGATTCATATGACATATGTATGTATTGAATATATAGTATAATTGTAATGTGAATGAGAGTTATGTTCCTTGTTGTAAAAGGATATTGTATTCATGTATATGATAGATTATGTACAAGTAAACATAATGAAGTGTCATGAGTATATTGGATATTGATTCATTAATGGCAATAAAGGCATTGGGAATATTGTTATGCATTTGGTTTCATGTAATATTGGAAATGTGGTATATCATCTTGGAATTGGATTATGATTTTATAAATTAATAAGTAAATGGGAGTTAGGAACATTTGGTTTGGTGCCCTAAAATGAACCAAAAGGATAATGGGTTATGTGAGATTATGCATTGACCGTTAATGATTCTCATGATAAGGAAGACGGTAACTAATTTTGAAAAATATAATTGTTCTAATAGATGTTAATGGCTTCTTGATATGGATTTGTTACATGTTGTTGATAGTAAGTAATGAGGTTGGAGTACCCTAGGGAAAGTGTAAATGGATATATGTATGTTTTGAGTTGGTTACGGTTATGATATTATTCCGCTTGTGTTATATGATTCTATGGATATGGATATGGTCATGTTGTTTTATGCATATATGTGAAGTTAAACTATGATCCTATGTAGTGGTGGTTTACTATGTTGCATTAGTAGATGTTTTAAAAAAAAAATTATCTCCATTTGTTACTTAGTTTAGTTATTTTCTCTAGTGTATTTTGGCCAGCATTACATCCGATATCAGAGCTCATGTTGCAAACACTCAGATCTCTGGTTAAGATTGTTGCTCTTATTCCTACATGGTGTGTTCTTATGTTATAGAGTAAGAGAAATTGTGTATGTCCCCTTTCACTAAGAATAGATGTTTAGACTTGCATAAGAGATTGCAAAGAATTAAAGATAATAAGGAATATGGATATGTAAATAAACTTATAGTCTTAAATTTCTAATGTGCACTCTCTAACACATCAAGGGCATTGTACCCTTGGAGGCTGTGTAGTGGTTAATCCCTTTGATGTGACTAATAATGGTCACCTCGTGATGTAGATTTGGATGAGTTGGTTGTGCTACCTTGATTAATTTGGTGATTGGATGAAGTGTCATTGGAGTAAATTGATTTTGGATTTATGTAATTCTTCCTTCATCTATTTTTGTTTTATGTGGGGGCACTTGTCATGCTTTTTTTCTTGTTGATATCATCAGCAAATTTTCATGATTTGATGTTGGATTCGATGATCTTTTCTTTCGGACTTTTCTCTTTTGTTGTTGTTGTCTCTAGTAGTCATTCTTAATGATGAGTATTGTGGGCCCTCCTTTTGTGTTAAGTGTAGTCTCTATCATGTTCACTATGAACCTCTAATAGTGTGTGCAAGGGAGAACACCGTAGAGAAGTACACTAGACTTAGCGAACAATTAGATAATGTTGATATGAGTTGAGTAAATGAAATATGTTAACATGACAAAATTTATTGTTAATTATCTGGATTTAATGAAATATTGGATACAAGTGCATCTTGATTTGAGAAATTTGTAATAGTTAAATGTAAATGAACAGTAAATTTCCTATCTCTAATGAGTGCTTATGTGTAAAATGTTTTGTAAAATGTATATCTAACTTCTTAATTGCATGAAACTAGATGTTAAATGAAGGTTGTCATGCTTGAATGGTGTTAATTATTGTGATTATTGCTTATAGAAGCTAATTCGGTGTTAAGAAATCATAGATTTGTCTTGTAAAATATGGTTAAATGGAGTACTTTTGAAGATATCCTAATGATCTAGCATTCTTTTTGTAACAAGTAATAGTATTGTGAATTATTTTATCACTTGTGTAATAATTTTACTTTGAATAACTAAAGCATAGTAAGAAAACTTTTTGTTGTCATTACCTTATTTTGAACTAGAAAATGCTTGAACTGTGAGGCCCTACCCCGACCCATCCTAGCATTTCAGTGATTTTCATGTTGGAACTATTATGGATGCTATATTTTTATGCATTATGGATATAGAACTTTATATGATCCCACGATTGGATAACATTGATATATTGATGCTTAATTTTTATGCATTATGGATATAGAATTTTATATGATTCCAAAATAGGATAACATTGAGATGGTGTATGTCATTATTTGATTTGAAGGACTTTATTATGATGCTAGAAATATGATGCATATCTTATGAATGGATTAAGTTTATGAGGATTATGATAATTGCTTATGTAGATTTGCTTTGATATATGGTAAATTGATTTGTATGATGTCAATTGTATGCAAAGTGATTGATTTGTATTCTTATTTATGTGTTTAATATTATATGAGGCTATTGGAAAGTACTAATGTCTAATTGAGATGTGCAGGAAAATTATCCATGTGACCATGGAAACATTATGGAGAATCAAGCCTAGGCCTATGTATGTTTGTAAAACCAGGGGTTGTCTATTTGGAGAGACAACACCCCATATGTATCGTATTTTATTCGTAAACATAAATGACTGCATGTGTGTTAAATTGTAATTATTTATTTGTGTGAATCCTACAAGAGACAATTGCCATGTGTATATTATTGATGTGGAATTCTTTTGTAGTGTCACTTGACACATATGTTGTATGTTGTGTTGGCGTTGTCATGTCACCTTTTTGAGAGATTTATTTTTGTTTAATTGATATATTTCTAAATTATCCTTGAAGGTTCCAAGAAATTTGGGATAGTGAGCCATAAGGAGGGTCAACTCAGAGTTGACCCGTAGGTAAACTTTAGGTGGACTTTCAAAGGGTTAAACCAATTCCTAGAAGTAGTTTTGGAGCATTTTTATTGGGCTTCATTGGGTACCTATGGGTGAAGGCCAAATTTGGCCATGTGTCCTTCCCCTAGGACTTGTTTAACCTCCCAAAAAAGTGGGTTTTCCTATATGGCCGAATTTCATCTTTAGGAGTGCCATCCTTGGGTAGATAACCTTCTTGGCATGTGTCATTCCTCTTCCCCATTACATTCCTCTTCTTGAGGTGCCTTGGTTAGGGAGTATGTAAGACCTAGGGAAGACCAACCAAAGGGAGCCTCTCACTCTATCCAAGAGGTTGGAAAGAGTGGGAGAAGCCTTCTTAGTCAAGAGATTGAGACTTGGTGAGTTAATAACCCACTCTCCATCTTTGGAGATGAGATCTTGTAATTTTGAAAAAAAAATAGTTTTAGAATATAATTTTGGCTAAGTGTTGCAGAAAAGAATTGTGGAATTGGGCTGCTCTTCTCCAAGCTATCCCTAGAAAACCCTTGGCAGATTCAAGGTTGGTGCATTTTCTTACTTGTATGTTGGAAATATGTTTGAAGGATTGCTTAAATGTAAATGTTGCTTTCCTTGTATTTCCTTTGTGAAAATATTTTGTGATCTTTCTCTTATTTCTTTTCATGTGCTTTTTCTTGTGTTTTGGGAGTATCCAAGGCCTTCTTACCCTTGGGAGGGTAGAATGGTTTTGGGGGTGGAAGGAGTTTGACAACCTTAGAGTGAGAGGCTCTCATTATGAGAGTGATCTAAAGGGTTTGTTTATGTGACCCTTGCTGCATAGTTTTGTTTATGCATTTGAGGATCATAAGGGGAGAAAGTATGGCATGTATGCCTTGGGGGTCATAAGGATGATTGGGTTAAGATGGATTTTTGTTGTTTTCTTGGTTGCCATGAGTTGGCTGTGATCTACTATCTTGCAGTTCTCCTCAAGGTACTTGGTCCACTTCCACCTTTGTAAACATCACATTATGTGATGAAGTTTCAACCTTGGGATGGGAATGTGTTTGTTGAGTTTTTCCCATGCTTGTTTATGTTTGCTTGAATGTAACCCATCTAGGTCTTGGTTCTCCAAGCTCGGGGGTGGCTTCTAGTAAGCCTAGGCTGGGAGGTGAGAACTCCATGGTCACAGCCTCAAGATTTTGAATGCAGGTTGCTTGGAAAAGAAGAAAAAGGAAAGCTAGGAGTTGCTGATTTTATTTTAGTTGCAGAAAAAGAATAGGAAATGAAATATTATATTTCAGTTGCAGAAATGTAAATGAGGAGCTTTATGTTGTATTTATTTTGAAAGAAAGAAATGTGTTTATTTATTTAAGTCCTCATTTATTAGGAATGAGAGACTAGTTGGGTATTTCACCCATTTGTAGAGATTGACAAATTGTATTCAAAATATTCTTATAAGAAAAGAATTTTGGATGAATTCTGTAATGTTAATGTCATTGTCTTTTATCTGAAATCTATCAATTATTTGAAATCTGTCATTTATCTGAAATCTGTCTTTTATTTAAATATGTCTTCTATTGAAATCTGTCATCTATTTATCTCTATAATTTATATAAATAGAAAAAAAGAAATACAGAAAGTGAAATGAGAATATTAGGAAGTAGAAAAGCAGAAATGTTAGTAAAATAAAAACAATTATTTAGTTATAGTTACTTTCCAAATGTAAATAGGGTTAAATAGATATTTGAAGAATCATAGTTTTGCATTATGCAAAATGATAATGTTTTAAGTGTTTTTTTGTACTATTTAATTACTGTTGTAATTTTTTTTATTACTGTCATTTTTCTATTTCAAAAAAAAATGCAGAAAGCTAAAGTAGACAAATTTAAATTTACCTCTTTCCTATAGTTAACTATTAGAAGTTCAAATGAAGAGAAATGCAGTTAGATAAATCTATTAGTTTAGAAAGTCTGTTGTTATGTGATTTTAAAGAAAATATATATATATATACACAGATTTAGAAAACTAGAAATTACTAATAGATTTATGTCTATTTTTAATGAAGAAATGAACTTTGTGACATAAGTAACAAGCTGTTAAATCTGACGGTCATAATATTGTCAATGTTGCATAATAGAAATCTATTTAATCCAACTAAATGAATATTGTATACATGTTTAACTAGATCACATTTTGCAAAAAAAGAAAAAAAGAAATGAATGTGTATCTATTAAATGCTATCACTATTTTGCTATTTCCTGCATGTAAAAAAAAGAAGAAGAAATTCTAACCCTAGAGTCTGATATATATATATATATATACACATTTATGCATTATAAAAACAAAATATAAACAAAAAAAAAACAATTAAAATGGAGACTTGTTTATTTTTGGGAGGGCCGAAACCCTTACCCCCCAGAAGGCGTCGTGGGCCATGTCCACCACTGTGGGCGGCGTCGGCACCACCACTGCCGCCTCCATGGCCACCGCCTCCACCGTACCCTGCAACACACACACACTAAACCCTAGAAACCAAAAACATAGAGAAAGGATTTTAGATAATAAAAATATGCAACCCTAACCCAATTTTGGGTTAGGGTTAGCATTTAAATAATAAAAGAAAATTAGAAATGCAACCATAGTCCACATTCGGGTTAGGGTTAGCAAATTAAAAAAAAGGAATTGTTAAGTTGATTTTAAATAAAATATAGGAGAAGAATTAACTCTACCCTAATTAGGGTTTGAAATTAATTAAAATAAGAAGAAGGGGAAATTCTTTTTAAACATTTGAAAAAGATCCCCCCCCCCCATTTTATTTTAGCTATATGTGTTATTAATTTAAACTCCTTATTTGATTAGGGAGAAAATTGACTTTAATATAGTTTTTTTTTAATAGGATTTAAAATGGAGATTAATGTTATATAGTTACATTAATCACATAATTGATTTAATTTAATTAACTAGGGTTTCTATATAGTTATTTTTATATATTCAATTAAATATGGACATCAAGTTAAATTTAATTTGGGAGAAATTTGTAAATGAAAATTATTGATTATTTTATGAAAATTTTTAGCCTATGAGGCCAATATTGGCCAAATTATTTAATAGTCAAAATTTGAAGGTTTAGGGGAAATTAAAATTGGCTATAGTATAAATTATATTTATTTGTCAAATAACATTATTGAATTTGTAACCTTATTGGTTAAATTTAAATAATGAATTTGCATGTGCCCAATTAATTAATTTTAAATTTAAGATAACATTATCATTATTTTAGCCTAGAATGTTTTAAATGCAATTGAGATATTTAAATATCCCTCGACTTTAATTAGCGGCAAATTAATTAGGTTGATTAAATTAACTAATTTAAATTGTGATGACCCTCTTAGGGAATAATTAGTCTTCATTAATTAATGTCGCTTTATTGAGTGAGTCAGTTAATCCAATTTTAGTGAACAATTCTATTTACATCCTAGTTAAGACAAAACTTAATTGATTTCAAATTAAATGTAGATTATTTAATGAGTTTATGTTGCTCAAAAAAAAAATTGTTATTCCTTTTTTGCCCAAAAGTTTGGGCACGACATGAACTAAGATGTTTTGTTGAATGACAAATCCTTAAATGAGAAAGATTAGGTATATTGTTTGTAATTGCCCTAAAGGAAAGATTTTAATTTGTCTATGTTTAAGAAGGTTTGGATTATTGCGTGTATGTTTTCAACCTAACCTTTGTGACTTTCAAGAGTAAGTCAAGCCCAACGGGGGTAGGAAGTATTGCCCATCCCTGAGTCATCTTGCTCCTTTGTATAACAATAGATCATATTGATATAGCTTGGTTTAATTTAAGATAATATGATTGTATCATATTATGTACTAACTCTATTTCATAATGATGATTATGATATTGCTTGATTGTCATAACTATCTTCTAAGTGTATTCATGATAGAAATGATGTCATATCACTCATTGCAAGTATGATATGATGTTGTGATTCTCATCACTTGCCTGCTTATTTATGATATATGCTATTATATATTTTGTTGTACTTGAGTTGGTAATGACAGGTTTGCAAGACATCGAGTCCACTTAGCTTCACAGGTCTTAACGTGTCTTGTCTCAATGGCAAGTTGATAGGAGATGACATGAAAACCCACTCTATACTCTAGGTTTAAGTTGATTACCCTTGTTGATATAGTGTCATGGTGTGGGTTGGTGTTTAGCATCTAGTGATTCCTTGGGTTATTTTTATTGTGTAGTGTTGTGATTATTGTTTGATTTAATTATTAATTAATTAATTAGATTGATTTATATAGTTTAATAATGTTAAATTAAATTAATGGATTAATATATTTTATAATAATAACTTAAATAAATAGTTGATATAAATATTTTAAAATTAATGGGTGATAATTATTATTAATTATTTTGGGTTTTATATTTAAATTAATTATTTAATATCATTATTATGATTCAGGATTAATTATTATTTATTTAATTATTTGTTGTGGTTTTAATATTATATGGGTATTTATTTATATTTCTTTGATTATTTAATTAATGGGCTTTTATAATTAATTGTGCCCATGGTTTTATTTATATTGACTGATTATATTATTTTAATTCCTTTTTACCCACTTGGTTATTTAATTAATTGTCTATTCTACCTACCCTATTTTACCATTGACTATGAGCTTGGTAAGTTTGGTAAATATTATTTTATATTTTTTTCGCATTAGTATATGGTATGGTAGGTATAATATATTGTCTCATCGAATTTTCTGATTGGTCAAAATTTCTCTATAGTTTGAGCTTTGGTTTTATATTTATTGGAGTTTTCTAGATTGTTGTTGGGTTACCATCCGATAGGATTTTGGTTTGCATTTGGAAACTATTTTGGAGCTTGGATTGAAGATTGGATAGCTTGGTTGGTGGATTGATTTTGTTCTTCGTCAAATTTTTCATTGGATTGGATTGCGTTATCCAGGTTGAAGCTCTTGTCTCTTTCCTTGCAAACTTCATTTTGGAAAAGCTTGTATGCACAATGTCTGTTAAAAGATTGTTTGGGAATTAGGAATTATATTTAAGGATCAAATTTGTATTTGGGAAATATTTGGGGAAGTTGAAATCAGAATTGGATTAATTGCAAATTTTGGAAATGAAGCTTTGTCGAGAATGGTTTTTTTATGTCTTTTCTCTATGTGATTCATACCTCTAAATCTCTGTGAATTGTTTAGGTTAAAAGCCTTGTAAAGATGTTTTGATGTTAGGACCCGGGAAGGACAACTGAGAGGGGGCGGGGGGTGAATCAATTGTTAACTAGTTGTCAATAAATTATAACCCAAATGCAAATTATTCCAACTTAAACTTAGTGTTGGTAAACCAAACTTAAATGGTAGCAAAAGAGATTAATTGTTATAGCAGTACCGGTATAAATTAATGCATGAAACAGAAAGAGAAACAACATCCACAACACATGACACATAGATTTTGATGTGGAAACCTGATAAGGGGAAAAACCATGATGGGAAACTTTACCCATAATCATATGATACTACTCCAAATAGTAAGTGTATACTAATGAGGTTTGCTCATGCAAAAAGGCCAACCGCCTAGAACTCACTGCTCAATCACATAATAAGAGTCACACTGACTACAATTGGATGGTTAAATCCAATAACAATTTACTACTCAAAATAACATCTGCAATGCTAAATTCAGTACCGGTTTAAGCTCTGAACATGAGTGCCAAACACTTTCATAACCTTCCTTCAACCTTCAGAGAATGTCTGCATGATTCACACAAGGATTTGCTTATTTTTGCTCTTCAATATTTACACACACTCATCATGATGATCTTCAATAAGATCTTACAATCATATATACAAAACCTAAGACCTATACATGAGGTCGGATCACTAAAGATATTACAATTAAATAAATTACAAATAAGTCTTGATTTGATACAACATGTCAGCTCAATACATTTACCACATTATCCAATCAATAAACCATTTCCAAAATGTGTCGTGCTGATCTGGAATAGATATCATGTATCAGTCCATAACCTAGACCTATCTGTTGGTAAAGGCAAATCTGTCAACCCGATTAGACCAATAAGCAAAAAACCAAATCCAAACATCCAATCCATGTCTTTGATATAACCAAATGATCTCTTGATGATACTAAGTTATCATCCCTGCTGGTGAACAATATAATCTACTAGTGAACATATATCGGTGACTGTGCATAAGCCAATATCCATGCCGGTGAACACAATGTGTCTGTTCAATAGTAAACCAATATAACCATAGTGCCAAATCAACAATGTAGACCTCCAAGAAGTTAAGTGTTAACATCAATAAAAAAACCAATGCAACACATGATAAAGTCATCCATAATACCAACAATCTCCCCATTTGGCATTGATGGCAACACTAGATGGAAAAACATCTAAGTGCTAAGAATAGAATGCCAAAAACCAATAAACCAACAATCTCCCAAAATAGATCAATACAAGGTTTGATACAAACCCAAAACCAAAAATACATCTCTTCAAAGAGTATATCTCTCCCCCAAGGTATAATGTTTTTCCATAGATATCTCTCCCCCTTTGACATCAAATGCCAAAGCAGTTAAGAATAAAAACATAACATTCAGCTAACTACTCCCCCTGAGAAGTAGCTCTCCTTCATCAAAGCTAGAAAAAGATTTTTTTGTTAGTCCCTTCTAGTTTGATGCCAATCTTCATCATTCAAGTTTTTGTCGGTGGGGAAATTACCCCAAGCTGCTCTCTAAGATATTCAAATGTTTCCTTAAGCAAAGGCTTTGTAGAGATATCTGCAATTTGCTCTTTAGTATTCACATAAACCAATCTTCATTTTCTTCAACATTCTCTTTTAGAAAATTGTACTTAATAGAAACATGCTTTGTCTTAGAGTGAAATACTAGATTTTTTGATATATCAATTGCTACTGAATTATCACAATAAATAATTATCGGTTCTTTTCTTTTTACCTTGATATCTTTCAAGATTTGCTTGATCCATAATACCCGAGTATAATTTGTTGCTGCTACAACATATTCTGATTCTGCTGTACATAATGATGTACAAGTTTGCTTCTTGTTGAACCATGAAATCAATCTTCTACCAACAAAGAATGCACCGCTAGTGGTACTCTTTCTGTCATCTACATAGTTGTTCTAAAAAATGAGAAAACCCAAGTTCACCTGCAATTTACCTATGAAGTAGTCAATTTCAATCTATGAAATACTTTAGGGCTTGGGACAACATAAAAAGGATATAAATCCTTCTACTCTTTAGGCTTTGCAAAACCTAGGTGGGTGTACCTTTGATGCATAGGATTAGACCCTCTATACACAAGACATAAAGCATCAACCAAAGTAGATAGATCTCATTAAAGGTTCAAAAACAAGGAGGGTACTCTAGATAGGCTAAGTCTGCATTGACAACTCGATAGGTCTGAACATGAGATTAAGTGGAACAATTCCACAAAATAGAAAAGAAAGATATTATGATTTGGTTCTTTAAAATGTTGTTCTGACAATTCTTCAACATTATAAAAGACCAGTGCCTAATCCTGGCCATAGAGTCATGCATAAAACTGAAAGAAAAATCTCAGATGCAAGCTACTTTCGACATTAAATTTTCATTTATTAATGCCTTACATTAATACAATCCTCTGCTCTATCACAAAATCATACTTATATATCCAATATATATTCAAAATCATTAATGTTGGGATTCAGGATTTAAATCCTTCCTTAAAGAATACCCAAAAGACAAACATTACACTCTCAGAGAAAACTAAAAGAGACAAATCCAAATTACCCTTGATAAGATGAAATTATATAATTTTAAATGGTATTTTGGATACAATTTGGTGGAAACTCACACATGCCTTGCATATGTGTAAATCTGCAAACTAAAACAAAACTTACAGCAAAGACAACACTGAAAACCCAAAAGAAACACACTCTCATTTGCAAAAAATTGAAAAATGTCATCACTGGAACCAAGAATTCTGGAGCCTTCTCACAAAAATTTTGGAACCCTTACAAAAGAGAATAATTGAGAATATAAAGAAGAGGGAAAATAATTAGATCTTCATTACAAAATGCCAAGTGTCCTCTATCCCCAATTAAAAAAAATCTTTTCATCCTTCCCATGGAAACTGCTCTCGAAATATCTGATGTTTGTTGAAACTAATTGCAGAAACAAACTCCTCATTTCGTGAGCTTTCCAATAGCATATCACACTTGTATATTTGGGTAAAAATAACCTGTCTAATGAATTCATCTCGGATGCCTTTCTACACATCCAGTCATTTGAATTTTTGAATTTTTGCACTATAACTGGGATAATATATTTAATTTTGACTTTTGCCTTGATCCTCCTTCTGCACTTCACTATGTGGCACCCCCTAATTGGTTCGGGGGTCCCTGTCATGCCACTTCAGCATGACCTGGATTCACCACTAGAATGGAGCTCTTGTTTGTCGCGGGGTCATGAGGGATATGCCAACTAGTGGTTTCTCATCGTGACCTAACGACCACTGTTAGATCAACCTTGATCTATTGCTCGCGAGGTCTCGAGTTTTTTCGGTGTTAGCATTTTATGCTAGCAAGCTAGAGACTATTAATGAAATTGCTTTGGTCATGAGGTCTCGAGTTGGTTTTTTGCTGCTCACCCCTTCTGATAGGTCTACCACATGTCAGCCTCTGATTCACTCTGAGTCCTTCTGGGCACCACCTTAACCATCGTATCACCTTAGGCCAGACCTTCTACTAGACCTGGGCCCACCTTGTCTCCAAGTCACGATGGGTATTCATTGAGCTATTTCTCATCACAGTATAGAGACAGTCATTGATCTTCCTTGGATCTGCTCAATCTTTAACTTGCCCCTTTTTTGCATGTTCTTTGTCACTGATCCGTGAAGGGTATTCATCGAGCACTTCACAACCATAGTACAATGACCACCATTAGATCATCTCTAACTTGCTCAATATTTTACTCACCTAAGCTACTCTCTTTTATCATGTGTCACCATGTGTCAACCTCTGGTTCGCTCATGAGTACACCTGACCCACCATTGGACTGCCACATCACCTGCCACCAGACCTTGGTCTTATACCATCTGCACCACCATGTGGCACCCCTTGATTTGCTCTGAGGTCCTTGCCATGACACCTTAGCACAACCTCACTAACCGCTAGAATGAAGCTCTTCATAACCGTCTGCCTTAACTGCTTGCATTAACTGTCAGCCATATGACACCGCTAGTGGTTTGTCACCATGTCATGATGAATAACCATTGTGCAACTTTATGTCATGGTATAGCGACAACTATCAGATCTTCCTCCTGACCATCTGATTTTCCTTGATCTGCTCAATCTTTACCTTGGCTGATCTACTCCCTTTTGTCGCGTGTCACCACTGGTTCGTTCATGAGATCCACCTTGGCACCACCTGTCTTGCCACTTCATCCACCACTGGACACCATCACATCAATTATTGATCCACGATGGGTAATAGGTGATCAACTTCGCATAGCGGATCAGCGACCACCATTGATCCATCTCGAACTTGCATGCCCTTTAACCACCCCTTTTTGGCACATGCTTTGTCACTAATCCGCGAAGGGTATTGATGGGAATGGCTATAGGATAGACTAGCCTAGTCTATGCTCCTTGATCCTCTCCTTGGATCACCTGGTGTTTCAACCACACCCTAGGGTTTCTAGGACTTCCCTCGCTTGTGGAATCCCCTGACCTTGCCCAATCCACCCACCATCGATCTGTGATTTTCCTCCCTAAGTCACATCTACTCTCAAGCATCAAAAACCCTCACATAGGCTAATAAGGGTTTAACTCCTCCTTCACCTTCTAAGGTCCTAGCAAGGTTAGGATAGGTCTCTGATATGGTTGTCCATCCATTCATGTGCCCCCAAGAGGTTTTAACCTTCCATTTCCTTACTGATCTCACTATTTTTCTTTTTTCCACAAAATAGGGCTACAAGGAATGTGCCCAATTAGGCCCCCATTCTGGACTTTTAGGGCTCCCTCTTGCAAATGATGCACACACTTGTGAGTCTTCCCAAAAGGACTACTAATAATTTTTCAAGGGCTCAAATATTTTCCTAGTTTTGGGCCTCCAAGCATCCATACACTTCCCTAGGTGAATTTTGGGGTTTTTGAGGGTTTTTACAAGGGTTTTAAGGCCTACGTGGGTCACAGTGATGGTTTATTGTCTTTGCCACCTTATTTTGATTGGTGGAAGCCCCTCCTTCTCACCAATGGTGCTTCACACATCCCTCTACACCTCCTCCAAAGGGTGCCTCCCTCCTTGTTCTACCTTGCTCTCATGGACCTCTGCAACTTCAACCCTTCCTAGCTGGGCACAGTCTAGTCTCGCCTAGGAGTGGGTCTTTGAAAGACTTTCCTACATCTTCAAGGGAACTTCTTGCTTTGGGATACTATACAAGGTTTACACTCCTATTCTCCATGGTTTCATGGTGTCTCCATAATGGGGATAGGAGTTATCATTCCATTACACAAAACAGTCCAAAACTGGAGAGTGACAAAGTACTTCACAAAAAAATTACAAACACACAAAAACCTGCACAAAACCCTACCCTAAGTGCTCAAAATGAAAGTATAAACACAATGTAAGACTCTCAACACCATTTAGTTCATAAAACAATCCATTATCAACCTGTTAATGCTTCATTTGTGCCGACTGGCAACAAAAACACAGTCACAGTCAAGGTCTTTTCTCTTGGCCATACAATTTGACATCCAACCCTTCCATTTTAGGGTTTGCAACAACTTATAGTGTCATTGCCTTGGTTGGTGTGCCCTGTTTAGGGTTCCTAACACCAAACTAAAGTTATCACCTATTTGGAGGAAAAGTTGCATGACAACTTTGAAAAGTTGCATGACAACTTTGAAAAGTTGTCATGCAACTTTGTACAACTTTTGAGCAACTTCTACAATGTTGCTTTTCTTGGCTTTTGAGCCTACCTTGGGCTATCCTATGGACACAACCATGTCAAAAGGACCCTAAACACCTCAAAGGCACACCTACCTTCTACTGCACAAGAAAACTCAACCTAGACTTATGAACCTAGGACCTAAACAAAACCAATGAGCTCTTAGCTCTTATTACATTTGCATCGCTTCTTAAAGAAGAAAAATTCCAACAAAGGTCACATGGGGAAAGACCTTAGAAAGGTTCTCCTGCACCATACTCCCCCTCTACACAAAATTAAGGAACTAGGGGAGAGATGAGAGCTGGGTCAATACCAAGTTTCTTGAACCTGCCCTCTTCAACCCAAGTGGCTTCAGACTCAAGTTGACCTGCCCATTTCACCAAGTGCTCCATGTAGACCTAGTGTCTAGTAGACTTCTTCACCCTTGACTCCAAGATCTCCTCTACTATGGGTTGCTTCAGTTGAGGTAAAGCATTCACATCCAAGTCCTGCAGTACCTTGTTTTGATTCTTAGTTTGCCTTGCTATTTCACCCTTGTATAGTATCAGATCAGCAACATTGAAGACTGGTGATATAGCCAAATCTGAAGGAAGATCCACCTTGTAGGTGTTTTCACCATATTTGGATATAATTCTACAAGGTCCTACCCTCTTTATTTGTAGCTTAGTAGGCTTGCCTCTTTGCATTCTAGCTTTGCTTAAATGGACCATCACATAGTCACCCACCTTGAACTAAACCACTCTCCTTCTTTCATCCACTTTTGCTTTCATTTTTTGAGTAGACTCTAGGATGGCTCTCTTGACCTGTTCTTGTACTTCCTTGATGGTTTGAGTGAAGTCCTCTGCTTTCCCACTCTTCATTTCCATGGAACCAAGTTCTCTTAGTTCACACACCCCTCTTGGATGTCTGCCATAGACAACCTCAAAAGGACTCCTTCCAGTGGTCCTATTTACACTATCATTGTAGGCATACTCAGCTTGTGGAATAACTAGATCCCATGTCTACCCATACTCCTTGGTTAGACACCTCAACAAGTTGCCTAGCACCCTGTTAATGACTTCAGTTTGACCATTAGTTTGTGGATGGTAAGTTGAGCTAAATGACAAATTAGTTCCTAGTCTTCTTCATAAGGTTTTCCAAAAATGGCCCATGAACTTGCTATCCCTATATGAAACACTACTTAATGGGAGTCCATGAATCCTTACAATCTTCTTAAAGAAGAGATGTGCAATATAACTAGCATCATGAGTAGTTCTACATGGAATGAAATGGATCATCTTAGAAAATTTGTCTACCACCACATAGATGCTATCCATACCTATCTTTGTCTTGGGGAGTCCTACCACAAAGTCCATGCTCACACACTCCCAAGGCCTATTTGGGACCGGTAATGGTTGATAGAGGCCTGCATTACTTGATCCTCCTTTTTCCTTTTGACACACACCATATTGCTCCACATACTTTCTCACATCCCTTGGCAACTTAGGCCAATAGTAGTACCTCTGTACTAGATCCAAAGTTTTATTGATTCCAAAGTTTCCACTTAGACTACCATTGTGCTTCTCTTGTATGATATTTTCTCTCATGGATCCTCTAGGTACACATAATTGACTGCCTTTGAACAAGAGACCATTTTGAAGGGTGTAGTCCACATACTCACCATGAAAATGATTCTCAAACTCCTTGTAGACCTTGTAGGCTGATGAGAAGTCCTCATCTTCTTCATAGAGATCCTTGAAATCTTCTATCCCTATGCTCTGCAATTGTAATTCTTGGATAGTCAATAAATTTCAGCTCAAAGCATCTACCACCTTGTTAAGCTGCCCCTTTTTATGCTTGATGGTAAAGGTAAAGGATTGGAGGTACTCCATCCACTTCAAATTTCTGTTGCTAAGCTTCTCTTGAGTGTTGATGTAACTCAAAGCCTGGTTATCTATGAACACCACAAATTCCTTTGGGATTAGGTAATGCCTCCACTTCTTGAGAGACTGAACTAGTGCATACAACTCTAGATCATATGCAGAATACCTCTTCTTTGCCTCATTAATATTTTCACTAAAAAATGCCACAAGCCTTCCCTCTTGACTCAATACACCCCCTACTACAATTCCACTTTCATCACACTCCAATGTGAATAGTTTGTCAAAAGTAGGTAAGAGTAGGATGGGTTTTGTGGATACTTCTTGCTTCAATAATTGGAATGCTTTATTAGCTTGTTCAGTCCATTTGAACTTAGTTTTAAGGCCTCCTTTTATGGTGTCAAGTACTAGTGCACATATGCCACTGAAGTTCCTCACAAACTTTCTATAGAATTGGGCTAAACCATGGAAACTCCTAACTTCAGTCCCTATTTTAGGGGCAGGCCAATTCAAGATTGCCTCCACTTTGCTTGGATCCATCTTCAAGGTTCCCTTAGACACCACAAACCCCAAGTAGACTAACTGTTTCTTCAAAAAGTCACACTCTCTAAGTTGATTGCCAACTTCTCTTCATGCAACCTCTCTAGGACTAACCTCAAATGTTCAAGGTGCTCCTCTTTGGTTCTGCTATAGATGAGTATGTCATCTAAGTACACTACCACAAACCTACCTATGAAGTCCTTCAACACCTCATTCATCAACCTCATGAAGGTGCTTGGGGAATTAGTAAGTCCAAATAGCATCACAAGCCATTCATACAACCCTTCTGTGGTCTTAAAAGCGGTCTTCCACTCATCACCCTCCTTAATTCTAATCTGATGATAACCACTTTTAAGGTCCAGCTTGGTAAAATACATGGTACCTCCTAAATAGTCCATCAAATCCTCTATTCTAGGAATGGGAAATCTATACCTTATGGTGATCTTATTGATTGCCCTTGAATCAGTACAAAGTCTCCACTTGCCTCCCTTCTTTATTGCTAACACTACCGAGACTGCACATGGGCTGATGCTCTTCTTGATCAGTCTTTGATCCAACAACTCTTGCACTTGCCTTGCCACTCCTTATTTTGGTCAGGTGTGAGCTTATATTCTACTTTATTGGGCAGGGATGCATCAGGTATAAAGTCTATTTGATGGCTAATAGACCTTCTTGGAGGAAGTGTTGCAGGTGCTCCATCACTCACTATATCTTTATACTCTTGCAACATTTGTTTTACTTCCTTAGGTACCTCTATCTGCAACTTATATTCCTCCTCCTTTGGCTTCACAAAGATGGTACATCCCACTGTCTCCTCTTCATGTAGCAGGTGTAAGAACTCTTTACCAGTATTAAGTAAAACACTCGGTGTTCTTGAGGCTCCCTCATCACTCTCTGTCAAAGACTGAATCTTAAAAGTTTTGCTAACCTTCTTGAAGGAAATGGAGTTCTCCTCTCCATCATAGATCATATTCCTATCAAATTGCCAGGGTCTACCTAGCAGCAGATGACAAGCATCCATGGGTAACACATCACAAAGGATCTTATCCTTGTACCCTCCAATAGAAAACTCCACCCAAGTCTGTTCATTGACAAGCACACTCTGCTCTTGATTCAACCATGTCACCTTGTAAGGGCTAGTGTGGGGTATCTTTGTGAGTTTCAACTTCTTGGCTACCTCATCTGATATGATGTTATCAGTTGACCATGAATCAACTATCACCTTGCAAACTTTACCAAAGATTTTGCATCTCACCCTAAACAATGCTCTCCTATGCTTAGGTTCATCCTTAACTGGTTGTCTTATCAAGACTCTATTGAACATAAAATTCTCCCCAATCTCTGATTGAGTATGGTCCACCTCAGGTTTTTTGCTTCTTGATGTGTCTTCATGAGCATAAGCAACCCTCTTTCCATTGTTTGATGAGGTAGGCTTGTCAGGGCATCTATAGGCCAAGTGTCCCAATTGACCACAGTTGTAGCATTTCATTATTACAAAGTAGGAGTTACCCCTACCGGTACCTCTACCCCTACTTGGACCCCCTTGTGCACCTCTTCCTCTAGAATGGCCTCCTCTGAGATTGGTTTCACTGCTATGTTCAGTCAACTTGGACTCTCCTTGAATCCTTTGCTCATTTGCCTTGCTTTGGTAACCACCTCAGTGATTCATTCGGTCTCTACCTCTGCCTCTACCCCTGTTGTTAGAGTCTCCCTTCCTTTTGTTCCTCTCTTCCACCTTAGCAGCAAGCTGATGACATTTTTGGACAGTGGTAGGAGTCCATAGGCTTATCTCCTCTTGAATGTTCCACTTTAGGCCACTTAGATACCTAGCCACCTTGATAGATTCCTCTTCTTGGACTTTGGATCTAAGATAAAGCTTTTGAAACTCCTCTATGTAGGAGGTCACATCAAGGTCTTTCTGCTTCAATCCCTATCTCTTCTTATGAAGTTGGACTTCATAATCCTCTGGTAAGTAGTTCTCCTTGATCTTACTCACCATGGCCTTCCAGTTGGCTATAGGTAGCTTTCCCATGCTAACTCTCTCTTCTTGCAAGTACTTCCACCATGTCAAGGTTGCTCCCATTAGTCTTGTTTTGGCAACCTTAACCTTTTGAGCTTTTGTCACACCTTCACACTCAAAGTGGTTCTCCATGCCCTCAATCCATTCCGTGACAGTGTCAATGTCCATCCTTCGACTGAAATGTGGCAATCCTTCAAAAGCTTTAGTATTCAAAGCCTTGATGACCTTTACAAAAGGTTCTTCATTGATTAAGTGGTCTAGTTCAGGTATGATGTCATCAAGATCAATAGCTTTCTTACCTCTATAACTATTGTTCGCACCCCAGAGTTCTTGTGCTCTCTGATCAACCACTTCTTGCAGCTTGTTACTTATTTCACTCATAGCATCTTCAAGGAGTCTATTTTTCTCCTTTTGCTCTTCTACTTCTCTAGCCAACTCTACATTAGTGACCATTATGTTCTCCCCTACTGATTCACCAGAATATAGAGACATGCATGGTCCACCAAATCTTTAACTTGTGCTCTGATACCAATCTGATGGGAATGGCTATATGATAGACTAGACTAGTCTATGCTCCTTGATCCTCTCCTTAGATCACCAGGTGTTTCAACCACACCCTAGGGTCTCTAGGACTTCCCTTTCTTGTGGAATCCTCTGACCTTGCCCAATCCACCCACAAACAATCTGTGATTTTCATCCCTAAGTCACATCTACTCTCCAGCATCAAAAACCCTCACAGAGGCTAATAAGGGTTTATCTCCTCCTTCACCTTCTTAGGTCCTAGCAAGGTTAGGATAGGTCTCTTATTTGGATTTCCATCCATTCATGTTCCCCCAAGAGGTTTTAACCTTCCATTTCCTCACCGATCTCACTATTTTGTTTTTTTCCTACAAAATAGGGCTACAAGGAATGTGCCCAATTAGGCCTCCATTCATGACTTTTAGGGCTCCCTCTTGCAAATGTTGCACACACTTGTGAATATTCCCAAAATGATTGCTAATCATTTGGCAAGGGCTCAAATATTTTCTTGGTTTTGGGCCTCCAAGTGTCCATACACTACCCTAGGTGAATTTTGGGGTTTTTGAGGGTTTTTACAAGGGTTTTAAGGCCTGCGTGGGTCACAGTGATGGTTTATTGTCTTTGCCACCTTATCTAGATTGGTGGAATCCACTCCTTCTCACCAATGGTTCTTCACACATCCCTCTACACCTCCTCCAAAGGGTGCCTCCCTCCTTGTCCTACCTTGCTGTCATGGACCTCTACAACTTCAACCCTTCCTAGCTGAGCACAGTCTAGTCTCGCCTAGGAGTGGGTCTTTGAAAGACTTTCCTACATCTTCAAGGGCCCTAATTTCTATGGGATATTGTACAAGGTTTTCGTTCCTATTCCCCATGGTTTCATGGTGTCTCCACAATGGGGATAGGAGTTATCATTCCATTACACAAAATAGTCCAAAACTAGACAGTGACAGAGTACTTCACAAAATAATTACAAACACATAAAAACCTACACAAAACCCTACCCTAAGTGCTCAAAATGAAAGTATAAAAACAATTTAAGACTCTCAACACCATTTAGTTCGTAAAACAATCCATTATCAACCTATTAATGCTTCATTTGTGCCGACTGGCAACAAAAACACAGTCACAGTCAAGGTCTTTTCTCTTGGCTGTACAATCTGACATCCAACCCTTCCATTTTAGGGTTTGCAACAACTTATAGTGTCTCTACCTCAGTTGGTGTGCCCTGGTTAGGGTTCCTAATGCCAAACTAAAGTTATCACCTATTTGGAGGAAAAGTTGCATGACAACTTTGAAAAGTTGTCATGCAACTTTTTACAACTTTTGAGTAGCTTCTAAAATGTTGCTTTTCTTGGCTTTTGAGCCTACCTTGGGCTATCCTATGGACACAACCATGTCAAAAGGACCCCAAACACCTCAAAGGCACACCTACCTTCTACTGCACAATAAAAATCAACCTAGACTTATGAACCTAGGACCTAAACTAGGACCTAAACAAAACCAATGAGCTCTTAGCTCTTATTACATTTACATGGCTTCTTAAAGAAGCAAAATTCCAACAAAGGTCACATGGGGAAAGACCTTAGAAAGGTGCTCCTGCACTAGGTATTCATTGAACAATTCACAACCGTAGTACAATGACCACCATTGGATCATTTGTGATCATCGTTGATCTGCCCAACTTACTCACTGGTTAATTTTCCCTTCTACTGCAAAATTTGGGCGCTTTGAGATGCACGGGCCCACTAACGCTGAGCTAGCCTTGTCAAAAGCCATTAAGCTTTGACAGTTGATATGCATGGGGCTTTGTATTTAAATATTAAAAATCTCCTCACTACCACCAATGTGGGATAAATGCTTTTGTAGATTCTCTTGGTCTATTCCGGCATTTGCATTCACTTGGAAGTTTTAATGGCATTTCAATAGTTCCAATTCTCATGCAACCCCTTGCATTTTCTTGAAAGATTTCAATTAATACCTTTCCCATTAGTCATACCACACAGGGTAGGGGAAGATTGGCCTTATGCCAATTGTATTTATTTGAAACTTTCATTTGTCTTCACTTTTCATAGGCACGCGAGGGGAGGATGCTGGCTTCATTTTACCCTTCTTTGAAATGGGCCTCTCAAATTGACTCAAATTTTATGAGTCCCAACAGTGGCTGTGACTGGGGATGGTTGATTGCAAGATCAACATAAGAATTCAGAATCTATGGTAGAGCAAACCACCCAAAACAAATAGAATACTTCTCTTCTTCTCAAAAATAGGGGTTCCTAAATCCACCCAAACAACAGGGCTCCTTATTGAAAACTACACAACTAAAAGCAAAGCAACTATACAATAGAAATTATTTACATATGGCCCCGGGCCATCAAATTGAAGTCAATTCTTACCCCTATCATACACATGATTCTCATTTCCATGAATCAAGGGTAAGTTGAAGATTTTATTTACATCTGCTTGTAATCACCAAACAGTTGGAAATCAAACAAATGCTGAAAGTGTTGATCACTATGTGACATATAACTATCATATTCTTTACAATTAATTCCCTGCTGAACAGAAAAGTAATCCAACTCCCTCTAAAAGCTGCGAACATTAGGCACATGTTGATTGCTAGTTTGGATAAATGGAAAACACTCATCCATAATATTGGCTTGCAAACTAGAGAGAAACATTTCTAAGTAAAATGACTGCACTTCAATAGGCTGATCACAATTTCTATCAGCCTCTTGCAAACATGAAAATGTATCATCACTTGTCAATAGTTCGTTTGCCACTTGCAAATCTAGGAAAACTACTTCAGATTTATCTTTCTCTTTAACACCAAGATCCACACAATGCATATCAAATTCTGAGTTCATATCAACATATGAATCTACATCATCACATCTATCAACCTTATATGCATTTTCACTTTCTCTACTTTTAAAATCAAATATAGGGAAAGAATCAATAGAATAAGTATCATATTTCACACCCTCAAAAATATCATCAACATCAAAATGTATACCGATTAGGTATGAGAGATTGGGGACATTTTTGGATGCATACCTCTTAAGATTAGCAGCTAAGAGTTCTGAGATTTGTTCACTACTTAGTGAACCTTCTCCTTCATTCTCATTTTCCTTGGGTTTATCTTTTGTGCTGTAAACATTGTCCCAATCTGATGCATGCATTAAATCTGCAGTGCTCGTGTCTTTGTGCACATTTATTTTGTCATTACAACAACTTGCATCTACATCATTACCTCTATCATGTTGATCATAAAGTGCTGCTATATGTTGCAGCATAGTTACATTACCTTGGTTGCAAACATTTTATGGATTGATATTGACAACAAGGCGATCTATATCATTCAAATTTGAAACCTCAATAGGCTCATGATTATTTGAACAACTTATGTTCTCATAATTTTCTTCTTACTCTGAATACACATCTACACTGTCATGTTGAGAACAAGAGTCACCTTCAACATCATAAGAGATATCTCCACTCATAGATTTATCTCCATCACTATACTCAATCGTGTGTACATTTTTAGATTTAATCATTTCAATCTCATCTATCAATTCTTTAGTACATGCAACACTTTCTTCTCTCAAGGTTGTAGACCAATTAATTGAGTCATCAAGCTCTAAGAATAACTCAATCCAAATAGACTCATGGGGTCTAGCATCACCTGAAAGCTCATTTAATGCAGCTATAAATCTTTCATAAAAAATATATGATGATTCTTCCTTTCTCTTCCCTACTATCTTTCTTAGAAACAAAATGCACTTTTCTTGGATCTTTTGAAACATATCTCAATTTCCCTATCAATGTCTTTCAAATTTGACAAAGAAATTTTAGATCTAGGAACCACATCTAGATCCATCAAATTTGAAACATCTACTAAACCATTACCATGACAATGCATCTTACTATTTCATGAACTCCTTTCAAAACTCATGCAGTCATAATTTTTACAACCACATACTTCTCCCATCACTTAACTGAAATTTATTTCAAAACATGAAGTATGTAAATTGCAAAATTCTTTTCCTTTCTATGGTGACTTTTTCACCTTATAAGGAACATGAATTGTCTCATAAATACTTTGAGGAATACCTAGTAAAATAATTTTGGTGCTGCTCTAATATTTGGTGAGAACTTTCTCAGATGTTCTAACATTGTACACTAATATTTATATAGATTCACCACCTCCTTCATGGAGGAAAATATCTTCAATAAATTTATGGGATCTTCAATCTTAAAACCCCAAGCACCTGCTAAATCTTTGTTGTAAGTTCACCAAATCTTTTAAAAAATTTACAATAATGCACACTAGTGCAGAGATCTTTTAGATTCGCCACTCACTGTTGTGAGAATTTATAAAATCATTTATAGAACATGAACAGATCTGGACTTACACAAAGATAAAAGGATAATAGACTTTCAACACTTGGCACACAACACTACCAGGCAACTAGCTATAGATCTGAAAATACTTTCAGATTTACAACACTTTTATGACTCTTTCCTCAAATGGACATGGCAAGACTAAATGGCTTTAATTGTTAATAGACAAAGAGTGTCTCAATTTGAATCCAATAAACACAAGTTGTAGCATATTCCCCAGCAGAGTCGCCATTTTTGTTGTTCTCAAAAATGAGAAAACCCAAGTTCACCTGCAATTTACCTATGAAGTAGCCAATTTCAATCTATGAAATACTTCAAGTCTTGGGATGAAATAACAAGGATATAAATCCTTCTACTCTTTAGGCTCTACAAAACCTAGGTGGGTGTACCTTTAATGCATAGGATTAGACCCTCTACACACAAGACAAAAAGCCTCAACCAAAGCAGATAGATCTTATTAAAGGTTCAAAAGCAAGGAGGGTACTATAGATAGGCTAAGCCTACATTGACAACTTGACAGGTCTGAACATGAGATTAAGAGGAAAAATTCCACAAAATAGAAAAGAAAGATATTATGATTTGATTCTTTAAAATTTTGTTCTGACAATTCTTCAACATTATAAAAGACCAGTGCCTAATCCTGGCCATAGAGTCATGCATAAAACTAAAAGAGAAATCTCAAATGCAAGCTACTTTCGACATTAAATTTTCATGTGTCTTACATTAATACAATCCTTTTCTCTATCAAAAAATCATACTTATATATCCAATATACATTCAAAATCATTAATGCTGGGATTCAGGATTTAAATCCTTCCTTGAAGAATACCCAAAAGACAAACATTACACTCTCAGAGAAAACTGAAAGAGACAAATCCAAATTACCCTTGATAAGATGAAACTGTATAAATTTAAATGGTATTTTGGAGACAATTTGGTGGAAACTCACACATGCCTTGCATATGTGTAAACCTGCAAACTGAAACAAAACTTACAGCAAATACAACACTGAAAACCTAGAAGAAACACACTGTTAGTTGCAAAAAACTAAAAAATGCAATCAGTGGAACCAAGAATTTTGGAGCCTTCTCACAAAATTTTTGGAACCCTTACAAAATATAAGAATTGAGAATATAAAGAAGAGGGAAAATAATTAGATATTCATTACAAAATGCCAAGTGTCCTCTACCCCCAACTGAAAAATTCTTTGCATCCTTCCTATGTAATCTACTCTCTAAGTATCTAATGTTTGTTGAAAGTGATTGCAAAAACGAACTCCTCATTTTGCAAGGTTTCCAATGGTATATCACACTTGTATATTTAGGTAAAAATAACCAGCCTAGTGAATTAATCTCAGATGCCTTTCTACACAACCAGTCATTTGAATTTTTGAATTTTTGCACTATATATTTAATTTTGACTTTTGCCTTGATCCTCCTTCTACACTTCACCATGTGGAACCCCCTAATTGGTTCCAAGGTCCTTGTCCTACCACCTCAGCATGCCCTGGATTCACTGCCAGAATGGAGCTCTTCTTTGTCGCAGGGTCGCGAGGGATATGGCAACTAGCGGTTTCTCATCATGACCTAGCGACCACTGTTGGATGAACCTTGATCTGCTTCTTGTGAGGTCTCAAGTTTTTTGGGTGTTAGCATTTTATGCTAGCGAGTTGGAGACTGTTAGTGAAATTGCTTTGGTCACGAGGTCTCGAGTTGGTTTTTTTCCGCTCACCCCTTCTGATGGGCCTGCCACGTGTTAGCCTCTGATTCACTCTGAGTCCTTCTGGGAACCACCTTAACCACCACGTCACCTTAGGTCGGACCTTCTACTAGACCTGGGCCCACCTTGTTGGCAAGTCATGATGGGTATTCATCAAGCTATTTCTCATCACAGTATAGTGACAACCATTAATCTTCCTTGGATCTGCTCGATCTTTAACTTGCCCCTTCTTTGAATGTGCTTTATAACTGATCTAGGAAGGGTATTCATCGATCACTTCACTACCGCGGTACAATGACCACTGTTGGATCATCTCTAACCTGCTCGACCTTTTACTCACCTGATCTACTCTCTTCTATCACGTGTCACCACGTGTCAGCCTCTGGTTTGCTATGAGTACACCTGCCCCACCACTAGACTACCACATCACCTGCCACTAGACCTTGGTCTTATACCCTCTATGTCACCACATGGCACCCCCTAATTTTCTCTGAGGTCCTTGTCCTAACACCTTAGCACGGCCTCACTAACCACCAAAATGAAGCTCTTTATAATTGTTTTCCTTAATTGTCGGCCATAGTCCACCGCTAGTGGTTTTTTGCCATGTCGTGATGAATAACCATCTTGCAACTTTATGTCATGGTATAGCGACTGTTAGGATTCCCATAGATACTGAGAGGGGGGCATGAATTAGTATTTAACTGGTGAATTGAATTTCTTAGCTTAAAACATGTAGAACATATTATAACAGTGTACCAGTATGCAAGAATTAATGCAATAAACAAAATTAAAAGCATCCACATGAAAAGCACACCATGACACAAGGATTTAACAAGGAAACCCGGTGTGGGAAAAACCTCGGTGGCATTTGTGACCCACAATATTCACTTATTGGCCAATAAGAGAATATTACTGCTACAAGAGGGGCCTGCACATGCAGGAAGGCCAACTGCCTAGAGCTCACTGCTCAATTACAAAATGGGAAGTCTCACTGACTTACAATGATGGATTATATAAATCTAGTATCTTGTACTACTTTAGAATAGTATCTATAATGTTAGATCCAGTACCAGTTTTTGCTCTGCTTCTTACATAAACTCTTAACCTATATTTCGCATAATAGGTCTGCCTTAATTCGCCTGAATACAATCTTCTATCTTTCATTTTTTACTTTCTAATGTTCTACAATGATCTCTCGTATATAAGAGTCATTTTACAATGATGCCAAGTCAGCTTACAAAGATTTTACAATAATAAACAAAATATAATATAACAAAAATCATGTCAGCCTCTATGCCAGTATGCTTCCTTTCTCTGTCAGTGCCAGTGGTCTGAGTGCTAGTGTAGAGTTTGATCTTGCTAGTGCTGGTGAGCTATCTTACTGGTGTAATGCCTTGCCGATGCCATAGGATTGTAAGGTTGCCATCAATGACAAAACCTTCAATCACCTACAATGTCTCATTGGAGTGTGCATATGCCAACAATCTCCCCCTTTGGCATTGATGGCAACACTCATGAGAAAATTCAAAAGTGTATCCAAAACTTGTAATCCAAAAATGTTTCCAAAAATATGTTACCAAAAATATAAGAACTCCCCCTAAGTAGATAAGTCTTTTGTCGGTTATTTTCTCATACAACTACTCCCCCTTTGGCATCAATGACAAAGGTTGTCAAGATGTCAGTAGAGTTGTAGTCTCAACCTTGTAACTGGGTGGTTACAATTTGAAAAAGATCTCCCAAAATCAAGTTTATACTTTCCATAAACTTCTTGCTGTCCTTTATTGTTGTCTTTGTTCTTTTAACTATACCGGTGAGGTGTTGCATATACTCTGCTGGTGTTTTTTGTCCCTATACCAGTGCCTCAGATATTTCCCTTCTTAATGATGCTAGATAGTCCAATCTTGGACTCAGTTTTAGTCTCAAATTCTTTGCCTTATTTACTATTCTCTCCTTTTCTCTTTCTAACTTAAGTAACTCTTCCTCAAAACTTGTTATCCTTTGTTCACAAACTGATAATGAATCAAGTGAGTTAACAAAATTATCAGCAAGTTTATTGATTTCATCTTGTACCTTGCTCATTTTCTTATCTATGTCTACTATCAAAAATTTTGTCTTGTAGGTGTCTTTGTAGAGAGTTTTGTATTCCTTCGATAAGTTACATAGTTTCGATAGAAGTGTGTCAAATTCCCTAGTACACTTATTTATCTGATCTTCAAAGAATTTTTGCTTTTCAATTTCTAATTTATCCTTCAATGCCTCTTCCTTTATTTGTTCGATCGTTACTATGTTCTCAGTGATGTATTTACAAAAAGTGTCAAGTTGTCTTAAAGAATCCTTATTGTCCATGTTACAGTTGGGAGCTATCATCTTCAAAATTGGGATTGTATCATCTATAGCTTTATAAGCCTGTGAACTACAATCTATTATCCTTTTGATGGAGTCCAAAAGTACTTCAGTTACATTAGTTGATTTGTAGCCTGCTGAGGAGGAACCACCATTCTGAATTCTGCCAGTGGAGGAAGTAACCAAGCTTGTAGTGACCTCTGGTAGGTCAGTCTCTATTTCCATTTCTTTAAGCAATGGCTTTTGATCTTCTCCTATTGCTGGTGGCACTGTTTTCACATTAATCTATTCCTATTCCAGAGCTTGTTGCTCTGCCTGTTTCTCTATTTGTTGCTATGTCTTATCAACTTCAACTTTTCTTTCAGTATTGTCAATGCTGTCAGTTGTCGGTGGCTCACTAGCCATATCTGTCTTGTCAGTTGAATCTTTGTCTATCATAATGTTGACTTTTTGTGTATCAACATCAACTATGTATAGTACCTCAGGATTAGTATTAGTATCCTTTAAGTCCATACTCTCATCTGCCGGTTGATCTTCAGTAGTTGTTACCGATGATGTAATTGGATGCGGTGGGAGTAAGTTGTCTTTTACTTTGATGCTCAGGGGTCCACCAACCTTTCCTTTTCCTTTCTCTCTCTCCTTCTAGTATACCTTTAATGGTTTAGGATTCCTGTATTATTCCTGTTTTTCTTTCTCAACAAGAAATATGTCCCATGCATTTTCTATTTCCGCTGTTACTTCATTCACTCTTCCAACCATTAATGCAATGTGCCGGTGTGCAGTAGAAAATACTGACCGATTGGCTTGTGCAATTAAGTCATCTATCTCCTTAGGTGATTTTACTGGGTAAACAACAAGTAACTTTTCAATTTTAATTTTCTTATCAAGCTCTACAACAGCTTGTCTTCTTGCTTCCAGTCTTTTGAACAATTCATCTGGTAGTTCATCTACAACTTCCATTAGAAACTTCTTGTAGATATCTAGGTGTAAAATGACACTATTTTCAATTTGTTCTTTTTCATCTGCTAACAGTGTATCATAGACCTTTCCTATGTTCTTGAGTTTCCCTTCCTCTATGATTTCATTTAGCAATTTGTCAAGAGGGGCCAAGTTTTGTTTAGTCTTCTTCTTCTTTGGTGTCAACTTTTTCTTTGGTGTCGTCTTTCTAACTGGAGACCTCATTGCCTGTTGTTTTTGTCTAGTCCTTCTAGGTGAGGGCGTGGATGCCGGTGAAGGATCCCTTTTCCTTACAACTCTTTTGAAAGTTGCAGGCATGTCACTCTCCGAAGAAGTAGCTACCGGTGATAGGTGAGTCTCAGGCTGTAGAGTTCCTAACTCATCCTCAGTGATACCGGTTTGTTTTAGTATATCTTCTTTAATAGCCTTAGCCTATCTAAAACCTCTTCTCACAACTACTTCAACCTTTTTCACTCTCTTCTTAGATTGAATTTGATTTTCTATGGTCTCAGCACTACCAAATATTTCTTCCTTAGGTTCATTTGGTGCTTCTAGAAGTGCTTTAGCATAAGTCTTAATAATATGATCATCGGTTTCATAACCCATCTCTATTACCCAAATAGTTCTAGGGATGACTGCTTCCATCTAGATCTCATCCTTTTTTATTACAAAACATATATCATCCTTGTATTTGTTAACAATTTCATGTGATAGTCTGATCCTTTTGTTCATCCTAACCTTTAGTGCTTGAAAGTGGTCATGAATATTTTTTCTTTGTTTTCACCCATATTGTTGAATAGGTCTATTAACTATTTTCCTATCGGTATATCAAATCCAAGGTTCTTATGACCAATACCAGGAACCTATTTAGTTATGTGTAGCATCAAGCATACAAGTAGATTTCCAAATCTAAAATTTCCTTTCTTATCCTTCTTGATTTTGCCTAAGTTATCAATCAACTCATCTTTTAACCATTCACATACATCAATTTTTGTAAATGGTCGGGAAGGCAGGCCCTCTAAAGGTGACACACAATCAAAGACATGAGAATGGTATCAAAGATCTGGATTTCTGATCACCCTAAGAAGGATGAGAGCATACTCTCCTACTCCAATGTCAATACTCAACAATCAAAGAAAACATATATTCATTCCATCCAATTTAAAAATCATACTAGGTGCGTAAACATTAATTGCAAACAAAAAGTTTAGTTGTAGTCCAAGGCAACCTGCAAAACCCAAGTCAGAAGTTTGATATGTTTAGTCTTTGACTATCAAACCTGCATAAAATGTGTTAGTAGTTTCATTTGTTGTCTTTGTCATGCGTATGCCAAGGTTCTGCACAGAGAATCAGTACCAACAAAACCAAAAAAGTAGAAATGGAATGCAAAAGAAAATAATTTGCAAGTGAAAAACACTATCTTTTACCTCTGTTTCTGGCCCTACATAGGTGCAGAATGTCTGACATAGGCACAAAATGCTTGACACAGGCACAGAATGTCCTTGACATAGGAGCATAATGCTTGACACAGGCGCAAAAGTTCCCAAAAAACCCTACACTACCCTATTTCTTGGGTTTTTGACCTGCAAATCATCTCAAAAGCACTCAAAAGCATGATTAGGGGGTTAGTTCACATCGGGTTCACTAATTAATGTAGCTAGGAAATCGGAAATCATCAAAGCAAATATCAATGTTAGTCATAGCTCAATCACAAAGGCTCAAATGCAATGATCAATCCTAACACACTCAATAAAGACATGAAAACAAAACATTCAAGATTTGAAAATTAAGCAAACCAAGTGCAGATTTGAATGTCTCCTTCATGTGGCTCCATTGTCCTTCTTTCTCCTTCAAATAGCTTTGTTGTGGATCTCACCTACTAGTGCATGATCATGATATGAAAGCAACTAGACAAGATGATTACTCAAGAATACTCGAAGCGTGATTGATTTGACAAAGTGGTTATTAGATCAAGATTGAAGAAATTCATCCAATTTATAGATAAATTGGAGAAAAGATCAAATTAGCATGAAGAGATTCAAATGGAAATTGCAAATCAATATGACAAATTATGACAAATTTGCATTTTCTATGCAAAATTTATTGATTGATAATTCATGACAAAATTATGACAACTTTCTATGTCAAAATTGATTGATTGTCAATTATGACAGATTATGACAAATTGAAATGTCATTCCCATGAAATTAGGAGAAAAATAGGAGGAAATTGAATTAGAAATTAGGAAAATTAGAAAATTGGAAAATAGGAATTTAAGAAATTAGAAAATGAGGAAAATAGGAATTTAGTGAAATTAGTAAATGAGGAAAATAAGAATTTAGTGAATTAATTAATAATTTTTCATTTATTAATCAATTCACAAAGAGGGAATTTAGACATTGATGAAAAATTAGGTAAATCAATTAATAATTTGTCATTTATTAATTAATTCACAAAAAGAGGAATAATTAGTTAGCCAATTAAATTAAACATTTAATCGTGACACGAAGACCTAGGATAAATAAATAAATTATTTAACCCAGAGGGAGAAATGACAAACATGGTTAAATGAAATAAAATCATGAAACCCTAAAAGATGAATTAGAAAATGCAAGGATGACAATTAGGTCTTGACAAAGGATAATTAATACAGGGTCGATTTGATCATGATTCAGACTAACAAAGGACCAATGTTGATAAATGATGTGATTGATAAATGCGCCAATTGACGAGGAACAATGACTAATTGATCCAAATTGACACAATTGAGAAAGACGACGATCGATGACAAATCGATCACAAAATGACAAAATTGACAAGAAGACAAGGATCGATGACAAAATAGATTGCAAAATGACAAGATTGAAAATGTCAACGATCGATGACAAATCGATCACAAGAAAACAAGATTGATGACAAATTGATCAAGAGACAAGAATCGATGACAAATCGATCACATGATGAGAAGATTGAAAATAACAATGATCGATGTCAAATTGATCGCATGATGACAGGATTGATAAGAGGACAAAACCCTAATTAGGATTGATGATGTCCAAAATGATGACAAATGAATACGCACATAGATGCGACAGGATAAGATTGACCAAAATCATGACTGAAGACTATTGTCGACAAGACCAAATTTGAAAGTGAGACAGATGAAGAATGCAGAAGAAGGACGCGATGCTCACAAATGATAAAGACCAAGTGTGAATCATAGGAGAAATGTTAATGTGATGCAAAAACCCTAAAATAAGGCAATGCGCCAATGTTAAAATACGACTCCGCAAGCGTTGACCATTTTTAGGTGTCTACATTTTGCCCCTATTTGAGACAATGTGATTTTAAGCATTGTTTCAAAGAACAATAATGAAAATGCCCCAGACAATGACAATGACATATGCATGCCCCCTCAAGGAATTGGCCGGAAACATGCAGAAAAGAGGCCAATTGATTGATAAGAATGATAGAACATGATAGGAACAAACAGACTAACAATCAGAGACCGGATGCACAAAGGAAAAGACATTGAAGATGCAAATGACCACAACCAACATGAGATGGAGAGAGTGCACGTCCATCTATGCACTGACAAAGATCTATAAATGAGGCAAAGAGAGTGAACTTTGCTCATTTGCACCAGCCCAAGAAGAGGATTTGTTGCTCTGGAAAAGGACACTTGCAAAGAGATGATGAACATTCCAATGGCAGATCACCTCAGAGAATGTGTACACACGTACAGATGACCGGATGACGTAGGAGCAGCGATATGTATCTCAAAAACCCATGTTTTCAATTTTATGAATTTGACTTGCTTGCAAGACATTGCTGGGCCCACAGGGGATGCAGAAAGGGACTTCTGCACTTGTGTAGGGTCTTCTGCACTTGTGTAGGGGGACACAGGTGTAGGCCTCATCACACAGGCGCAGTTGTACTTTGACAACCCTAATTTTGGTCAAAACAACATGCGAATGATCCCGAAAAGGGGGATAAGAATAGGATAGGTCAAAATAGATAAAAATAACCCTGATGTGGACATGAAACAAGGAAATGCAGCCCATAGGAGCAAACCCTAAAACTGACAAAATGTGCCCCAATTGTGATGCAGAGTCAACAGTATCCATTGATCACACGGGAGAACTGACTTGACTGCTTCATGTTATGACATTGACTCAGGAGCATGGATAGAGATACATTAGTAGGACTTGGGATATACTATATCACATTCATGCCCGAGATTATGGAAAACACAAGACTGCTTACCGCATTGGCAGAGCGATGGCATTCGGAGACCTCCTCATTCCATCTGGTGACTGGAGAGGCGACCGTGACACTGGAGGATGTATGGTGTATCCTCCGCATTACGATTCATGGAGAGATGGTAGAGTATGACCCAGTAGCAGGGAGAGATGCTTTGTGTAGATTATTTGAGTGTGACACAGATGATCTAGATATCGTAGAGAGGGAGATTGGCTGGGAGACCATGGCATCAGAGTATGATCGACGATATGTGGTGATAGCAGTGGTTATAGCATGTCTACTAGTAGGGGATAGACGAGGACATGGATTTCTTATTGGATGGGGAAGAGTGCTAGAGCAGATGGTGACAGAGGGCATGGTGTATGCATGGGGACCATGTGTATTGGCTATGCTATATTTTCAGTTGCATTAGATAGCATATCAGGGGGTGCAGACTTTGAGCTGTGGAGTCACATTGTTACAGGTATGGGCATTCGAGCACATAGCCATATGTCGACCGATTGCAGAGAGACAGGTTTTACCACATCAACCATATGTGTACTACTATGGGGGAGCACTGAGACAGGGTCCGTTTGGATACATATTGTATTGGCGACATGAGCTAGATAGATTGAGAGAGTTCACATGGAGGCCATATCATGATTGCCCTGGATGGTCAGATGATAGTGATGAGCTACCATATTGCAAACAGGAGAGGTACTTGATTGGGTGACCAGTGAATCACCAGAGAGTGATTGAGATGTACTTGCCAGAGAGAGTCAGATGATAGTTTGGAGAGAGGCAGGATGTACCTAGGAGGACTGCACACTTTGCCTGATCTCACAGAGAGACAAGTCAGTGGGGGAGTATGATTCAGCCACACATAGCATATGCTGACTTCACATAGTTATAGTAGAGACAGTGGGATTGGAGATCAGATGTGGAGGATGTCAGGATGATAGAGGAGTATGAGAGATGGTTTGCACGATGACGACCAGTGCCATTGACTGATCCGGACATTCCAGTACCTAGGAGATAGGAGGACTTCCCACTCGCAGGAGAGGATGAGGATGAGGATGATGAGGGTGGGGATTAGGATGAGTGGGATGATGAGGATGGAGATGAGGATGGGGATGATGAGGAGGAGCCAGATTTAGGTGAGTAGGAGGCATTGCAGGATATACCCATAGAGCCGGAGATAGCTAGCATAGAGGAGATGGAGATGTGCAGGGCTACCATAGCAAGTCAGCATGATCACATTATGACATTAGAGAGACAGAATGATCAGTTTAGAGCAGAGATAGCCAGACTCATAGCGGCTCAAGATACAGCAATAGCTCAAGCACAGCGAGAAGAACAAAGAGTCACTGAGTATATTGGGTCGATTCAGGATGCCAGTGCACGGGAGATGGCACAGATGTTGGTAGAGATCAGAGAGGAGATACGCCATTGGAGGACACTATATGAGAGTGCAGTGCCACCAAAGTAGAGAGAAGCTTCATATCGGGCATGATCGAGGACAAAGAGCAAGGCACACTCTTGGAGGTCATTGAGCAGCATGGGGGTGAGTGGACCTATGAGACCACCACAGCCAGGACCAGGAGGGACATCATCCATGAGACATGGCAAGGATGAGGAGGATAGAGGGAGCACCCAGTGACAGAGGCATGTGCTCCTTACGATAGAGACAGATGTAGTTTGATATTTTGCAATCAGCCTATGGGCCATACTTAGGACAGACAGTGTAATTTTTGTACTCCGATATTATTGTGATATATGATATGATATGCATCGATATGATGGGATGCAATGTGTTATGACTTATGTTATTTTCCATGTAGGGATGACTTATGCACTATTTATGTACCATTGTGGAACATGTATGGATGTATTTTTTATGTGTGTTTGATGCATGGATAATATGAAATGGATAAAATGCTTGATGTGATGCTCAATGTGATGTTTGATATAATGCAAATGTATGAACTAATGAATGCAGGATGCAGCATATGTGTGTGGAGAAATCGGAGCACTAGACCGAACTGACTATCCGAACAGATGGAAGAAATGTTAGTAAGAAGAAATGAGACAGAGGACAGTTAGAGACAAAGAAAAACTTGCTTTCAGTAATGCACTTTGTAGGTGAGAACCTTTATTTTAATGTAGCAAAATGGATGCGTAGCATCATGGCATTGAAGGCTAGAGCTGAAATGCAACCCTTTTTGCAAAAGACAGACACATCACAAACAAACAACAATCACAATAAAAAAGGAAAGGACCATGAACCATCCCGATCACTCTAAATCACTCGGTGACATCATCGAGCAACATAGGAACATGATCGAAGCCAAAGATAAATCAATAAAAAGATAAGATGCAAAAATTCCAACAAATCAAACAAACATCTTGATCTTCATTGTCAAAAGTTGAAAGTGCTGATAGGACGATCATGCTATCTAGTTTCAGGACATGTGGTACCCTGTCTAAGACAAGACACAGTCTGGTTTCGAGCATACCACACCCTGTATAAGACTCATGATATTGTGCCAAGGATGAATGATTTTGAGGTTGATTGATATGACAATTCTGATCAGTTTGAATGTCTGGTTTTGATTGAAAAAGGTCATCTGTTTAAGTGTGATTTCATTAAAGCACAGTGTATGATTGCATGTCATTGGAGGGATACTTAGGGATCTGTCTATGCACAAAGGGATCATTTATTTTTATTGCAAAATTCTTGTTTTTGGATTTTAATGTTTTGAAAAAAAAATTGTGTTTATTTTTCAGGACTTTATTTGATTTTTTAGGGATTTTTTTCAGGACATTATTTGATTTTTTTTTTGAATTATTTCAAGACATTTTTCAATTTTTTTGAATTATTTCAGGACATTTTTCAATTTTTTTGAATTATTTCAGGACATTTTTCAATTTTTTTGAATTATTTCAAGACATTTTTCAATTTTTTTGAATTATTTCAGGACATTTTTCAATTTTTTTTGAATTATTTCAGGACATTTTAAATGCA
Source organism: Cryptomeria japonica (assembly GCF_030272615.1). Taxonomy (NCBI): domain Eukaryota; kingdom Viridiplantae; phylum Streptophyta; class Pinopsida; order Cupressales; family Cupressaceae; genus Cryptomeria; species Cryptomeria japonica. Next base: position 474,083,680 of record NC_081411.1, on the reverse strand, counting down.
AAAGTTCCAGTGATTGATCATGACAAGGGGAATGCACCCAATGCACATTTGAAAGACATATGTACCAGGAACCGGATTATGCAAGAACATTGGGTCAAGACAAAGATAGACATGATAAATTGGCCAAGAGAAAGCATAGCTAGAGGTCATGACAGATGATGGAGCGATGATCTCGCTTACACATGGCACCTGATTGCCAGGTTTTCACCATGGTACTTTCCCAAAGCGCCTGTTTGCCAGGTTTTCACTAGAGGGAGATTCATTTTTCTTTACTTTTTTGCTCTTTTTCTCTTTTGCTTTTTTCACTTTTTTTTGTATTTTTTTTTGCTTTTTGATTTTTTTTTTTGAATTTTTTCAGGATCATACTTGAAGAAGTGCTGATAGAAAATTATGCCTAGTACTTGTGAGGGTACATGCTATTGACAGGATCAGACAAAGGTTCACCTTCTGGAGTGGCAAGCTGATATGCCCCCGAGCCATAGGCTGTAGTCACTATGAAAGGCCCAACCCAATTAGGTTCAAACTTACCTTTGATGATGTCAGTAGACTATGCATTCTTAGGGTTTGCCTTTAAAACTAGATCTCCCACTTTGAAGTGTTGCCCTTTGACCTTCTTATTATAAGAGTGACGGAGATGGTTTTGATATGCTTGCAAATGTGTCAGGGCTGTCTGACGTTTCTCATCTAACATCTCAAGCTGATGCAACTGAGAGACTTTGTGCATCTCATCATCAATCAGATGTTGCAAGGAAACATGCAAGGAAGGAATCTCCACTTCCAAGGGTAGAATGGCTTCCTCACAATACACCAAGGAATAAGGTGTTGCACCAGTAGGTGTGCGGATAGAAGTGCGATAGGCCCATAGTGTTGGATTCAACTGTACATGCCAATCTCGACCAGCATCATTGAAAACCTTCTTTAGGATCTTGATAATGGTTTTATTGGATGCTTCAGCTTGACCATTACCCTGTGGATAGTATGGACTGGAGAAACGGTGTTGGATATGAAACTTTTCACAGAGTTCCTTGACATCTTTATTCTTGAAGGGACGACCATTATCTGTGACTATGGAAAAGGGAACCCCATACCGGCATATGATATAATTCAATAGGAATTTTGAAATTTGCACAACAGTGATATAGGTCATGGGGATAGCCTCGATCCATTTTGAAAAATACTCTATGGCTGTAATGATAAACTTGTGTCCATTTGCAGATGTCGGGTGAATCTTGCCAATAAGATCCAATCCCCATTGAGAAAATGGCCATGGAGATATAACAGAATGAAGCTCTTGGGCTGGTGCATGAATACAGTTTCCATGGATCTGGCATTTGTAGCACTTCTTAACAAAATCATGAACATCCTTTTCCAGAGTGGGCCAATAATACCCAGCACAAATCAACTTTTTGGCCAAGCTCATACCAGTGAAATGGCCCCCACATATACCATCATGAACCTTGTGTAAAGCCATTTGTGCTTCATCAAAATCCAAACACCTGAGGAGGGTATGGTCAAAGGAACGATGGTAAAGGGTGTTGGCAATGATGACATATTTAGCTGTCTGTCGGATGAAGGCTCGACGTTGGTTAGTGGAAAGGTTAGGTGGTAAGGTTTGGGATTTCAAATATTGATATACATCATCATACCATGCGGGGTTGGGACCAACAAGAACGCACATCACATCTACTGTCAGAATGTCAAAAGAAGGGACAAGCAATTGTTTGACCAAAAATTCACATTTGTCCATATTGTGGGGCATATTCAACATGGAAGCAATCATAGCCATCGCATCTGCCGACTTGTTTTGCATTCTTGGAACTTGATTGAAATGGATAGCCATGAATTTTGTCTTGAAGAAATTTACCATGTGCTTATAGGGAATAAGCTTTTCATCTTTTGTTTCATACTCATCATTCACTTATCGGATGACTAATTGAGAATCTCCATAGACTTGTAAATGTGTGATATTCCAGTGGACCGCAACTCAGAGTCCTGTGACCAGTGCTTCATACTCTGCAATGTTATTGGTACAATGAAAAGTGATTTTGTAGGACTTAGGAATAGCATCACCTTGAGGGGTGACAAATAAGATGCCTACTCCAGACCCGAACTTGGTATGGGATCCATCAAAGTATAACTTCCATTCATTAGAAGATGTGAGAGAAAAGATTGATTCATCTGGAAAATCGGTCAACATGGGATGATCATCATAAATAGGAGCCTCTGCAAGTTGATCTGCTATGACTTTTCCTTATATTGCCTTTCGCTCCATATACTCAATATCAAATTCACTGAGTATCATAACCCACTTTGCTAGGTGACCCATCAAAGCTGCTCTGCTAAGCAAGTATTTTAGGGGATCAATTTTTGCAACCAGCAATGTTTGGTGATTTAACATATAGTGCTGGAGCTTCTGTGTGGCAAATACCACTGCTAAGCATGCCCTTTCAATAGTTGAATAATTTAGCTCATAGCCTACTAGTGTCTGGCTGATATAATAAATAGCTCGTTCTTTGTCATTCTCATCCTGTTGGGCCAAGAGAACTCCTAGTGCCATTTCAATTGCAGAAATATACAATATAAATGGCTTTCTTTCTATAGGAGGCATTAGAATAGGTGGCGACAACAAATAGTCCTTGAGAGCTTGAAAGGCTGATTGACATTGCTCAATCCATTTAAAAGTGACACCTTTATGCAATAGATGCTGGAATGGATGACATTTGTCGGCCAACTCAGCTATAAACCGATGGATTGACTAAAGCTTTCCTTGCAGACTTCGTAGTTGATAGAGATTAGAAGGAGGAGGCATATCCATTATTGCTTTAACCTTGGCAGGGTCGACTTCAATGCCTCTGTGAGAAACAATGTACCCTAGTAATTTGCCAGCTGTGACACCAAAGACACACTTCTTTGGATTGAGTCTGAGCTTGTAGGTCTCAATTTTGTCAAAGATTGGGCCCAAGATGGCTAAATGACTATCTCTTGTGACAGATTTGCATAACAAGTCATCAACATAGTCCTCCATCAAAGTATGCATGAAATCATGAAAAATTGTCGTCATCGCTCTTTGATATGTTGCACCTGCATTTTTAAGACCGAAGGGCATCACATTCCAACATTAGGTACCCCAAGCACATGTGAATGTAGTCTTATGCTGATCTTTAGGAGCAATGCGAATTTGGTTATAGCCGGAGAAGCCATCCATCAATGAGAGCATCTCATATCCAGAAGTCATGTCAACTATGATGTCGATATTTGGCAGTGGAAAATCATCTTTAGGGCATGCTTTATTGAGATCCCTAAAATCTGTACAGATTCTAATGCCCCCAGTTACTTTGCTAACTGGTACTAAATTTGAAATCCAGTCTGCATAATTGATGGGTCTGATAAAGCCCACATCCAGTAATTTTTTCAGTTCTACCTTGACCAAAAGAGCCACCTGGGGATGCATCTTTCTAAGTTTTTGTTTGACACGCTTGGCATCTGCTTTTAATGGCAAGTGATGAAGGACTAATTTTGGATCTAGGCCAGGCATATCTGCATAGGACCATGCAAAGCTGATCTTCTTCTCAAGAAAGAAATTGACAAAATCTCTACACGTGGTCACTTTGGTAGATGAGGATCCAATTTGCAATGGTACAAAACCTAACCCTAAAGTTGGAGGTTACATCTTGGGTATAACAGGTTCTAGCCTTCCATTGTTGTTCAGGCCTAAGCCACTGTAGCCGTCATATCCTTTCTTTTGCAACATAGTAAATCCTTTGCCATACCGTTCCACTGGCAACCTGATAGGTGGGCTCTCAGTTGGATCCTTATAAAGCCAATCTATGACATCATCATCTAAATTTTCTTTGTCAAGTTCACCCCATCTTGTAAATGTAGGGGGAGGCTGATATTGAATAACCACCTTAGGTTCCTTTTGCAACAAATGTGGTTTGCCATATGATTTTGGAGATATTGGTAAATTCCCGATGAGGAATGTTTGATCCATTGAATATTCTCCACATCCCTGGTCCTATATCTTCAATTTTCCTTTGACAGCATCTAACAATTCATTAGGATCCACATAACTATGTGATTTGGCCTCTCTATTGACATTGACTTGCTGCTGAGGGGTATCCTTTAGAGTAGCACAAAATTGAAATGGATTAGGATTTCCTGGAATTGTTATCTCAATTCCATTGTAAGGATATTTTAAACATTGATGATAGGTGGATGGAACTGCTTTCATTTCATGGATCCATGGACAGCCAAGAATCATATTGTAAGGGAGATCGAGGTCTAGGACCTGCAGGAAAGTGTTTTCTGTCACTGGACTGACTCTGATAGGCAATGTAATTATCCCTTTGGATGGGCGCTCAGCATCATCATCATATGCTTTGATTGTTATTCTTTTGGAAGCATCAATGTCATTTTCTGTATAACCAAGGCCAATAACCACTCTCAAGGTACAAATATTAAGACCCTCTTCGCCATCTATCAAGACTCATCATATTTCACAATTATGGACAAAGACTTCAAGGTGTAAAGGATCATTATGAGGGAGCTTATCAGGTGAGATATCATTATCAAAAAATGTGACATTTTGGGAAACAGCTAGATGTCCAATTCGGGCTTGAAACTGGTCAACATCAATGTTTGTCAGGACAGTGGACTCAATTAAAGCTTTATCTAGGACTGCACGATGCATGGGGGACATTTTCAACAACTCAAGGATTGATATTTGTGCAGGTGTCTTTCCTAGATGATCCAAGAGATTATACTGACTTGCAGGAGTTGGTTTGGGAGGAACTGTAGGAGCTCCTTTCAGGACTATTTTGGATCGACGAGTGGTGACTGCACAAGAAGGATATTGTCCCTTTATTCTTAGGGTGGAAACATACTCATTTGACATGTGAAAACAATTGATGACATTATTATAACCAGTATTTGCATAATTTGCTGTTTGGGTAGAGTTTGAAGAAGATGCTTTACCCTTGTCATGATCAAGAAAAGGAGTTTTGAAAATGGTATGATCAATGTTAGAGGTCGCATGGGGTGGATCTACCTCAATTACTCCTTGCTCTAACAAGTCTTGGATCATATGTTTCAATTGAAAACATGACGTGGTTTTATGTCCTTTTGACTGATGGTACTCATAGTATGCATTATCATTCCACCAATGCGGCTTTACCACAGGTTCTGCCTTGATATCTGGTAGCTTGATAGATTTTGCTTGTATTAATTGTTTCATTATTGATTCAATAGGCTCTCCCAATGGCATAAATTGTCAAGGAGGCCCATCCCTTGATCAGAAAGATTTGCGTTGTTGGTTTTGTTGTTGATTATATTGTTGATTGTATTGTTGAGTATGTTGTTGGTATTGCGGCTGTTGAGTGACATTGCTCACTAGTGTCTGATTTTGTTCCATAGTTGACATATTAGGAACACTCAATTTCTTGATTGTGAATGGGGGTTGATTTGCATTCACCACTCTTGCATCAACAACTCCATCATTAGTGACATTCTTGTTCTTATACCAAAATCTATTTCTGTCCCCTGAATTGTTCGTGTTGTCACTGTCTTTGTTAAGCTTAATGATTCCCTTGGCTACAAGAGCAGTTTCAATGTTCATCCCTTTCTTAATGAGTTTCTCTATAGTACTGGGACTTTTCAATTTTAGTTCGTACATCATTTCTGGGACCAAATTTTGGATAAATAGATTCACTTATTGTTCTTCAGGTATATCTAGGGAAGAATGACTATACAATCTTCGCCATTGTTGCAAGAAAGTCATAATGGTTCACCTTGCTTTTGCTTAGTGTTGCATAAATCTGACATGGTCACGTCACTGTCAATGTTGAATGCAAAGTGAGATATAAACTTTTGAGCCAGTTCCAACCAAGTCTTTATGTTTCCTGGCAGATGCGAATACCAATCCATGGCTTGTCCCGTGAGAGTTCGTGCAAATAAGCACATTAAATATGTCTCCTCATAACTCACTTCAGTACATGCCACAAAAAATGCTCGAATGTGATTTTTTGGATTGCCATTCCCTTTATATTTCTCAAAATTAGGTGCTTCAAAATGCTTAGGGAATGGAGGCATGTATGAGCTCTTGTCAAATGGATTAGGACATAAATCCTGATCTGTATACAACTTCTTTGTTCCTTTAGTTTCTAATGCGTCAACTTGTCATTGCAACTTCTCAAGTTGTTGCGCAATTGTATCAGATTTTGGAGGTCCATCATTAATCCCAGTGGGTACTCTTTGTCGATACATCGTGTTTTCGATCGGTTGTTGATGCTTTGAAATGGCCATTTTTGGTGTCTCCGACATATAATGTTCTTGGTACATCTCTCATTGTTGTGGTTGCGCCATGCCTTGATATTGACCTTGTTGCTGTGCTTCTTGTAGCCTAGGTTGATATTGCAATTGAGGATGTTGTTGATATTGCACAGGTGCCAATTGCGGTTGTGAAGTATGATAGCTTGTTTGCCTTGGAACATATTGAGGCACATGTTGTTGTTGATGCTAACGAATCGGAATTTGTTGACTTTGTGCCAATTGTTGTCGCGGTGTATATCCCATCATTTGCAAAAAACTTTGTTTAGGTGGTTTTTGTTGTTTCTCCTTAAGATGGGGTATGGCACTTGCATTAACTTGTTGTGTTGTTTGTCCAATCCATTGTGATGGTTGCAAGTTTGCATTAACTTGTAATGGGGCAGAAGGTGCTGCAATTTGTTGTCGAATGCGATATTGTTGTTGTTGTACATTGCTTGTTTGCACATTCGATTGTACCTTTTGTGTATTACTCAATTGTTGCAACAATTGTTGTTGGTGCAAACCATTATCCGTAGCTCTTTGTGTTACCATTATCAAAGGATCTGTCACAATAGTGTTTGGCAAATATATTGAGCTTAATGGGATATAAGAACTTTGTTGCATCATGGAATTGTTTTGGACATTGGTGATATTAGGCATTCCAGTCGTTAAGCTTTCTTGTATCTTAGATTTTGATCCAATTTTATACATGTAGGGAACCACTTCTTGTTGAGGGATAGTTGTCAATATTTGTGTGGTCTTCATTTGATCTTGTGTTACAGGTGTTGTATTGAATAATGGATTATTTATTGTCTCAAATGGTGACTTTTGAGGAATAGTCACTGTATATGCCTTTGAAGCACGTTTACTCATCAAGGTAGGTTGAGTTTCTTGTTGCGTATTTTCTTCATTTGGATGCGGAGAGAAACTTAACAGCTCACCGCCTTGTTGTCTTTGCACATTGATTTTCTCAATTGAGGAGGTCACATTACTCATCATGTTAAGATATTTTTGTGGGAACATCTTAAAGACCTTGTTCAAGAATTTATCCATCTTTCTTGTCAACTTTGGATCTTGAAGAAACATATCAACATCATCAAAAGCATCGGAATCTGATGAAGAATCTGGTTGGACATTTGGATTCATTTCTTGTTGAATGCCTTGATCTGAACCAAATCCTTGTGAAAGGGTTTGTTCCTCATGTAATGTTTGAATTTCATGTTGCAGGTTTGGTTGATCCCAATTGAAAGGTGTATTTCCTCTTGGAGTTGGTGGAACACTCCCATGTCCTAGTTTCATGGGTACAAATACTGGTTCATATAATGGAGTTGGTCCAAGTTGAACCATTCCATATGGTGGTAGTGATGTGTTTGGTAATCCTTCAATTTGTACTGTTTGACTAGTTTGAAACTATGAATTTGAAATGTTGTCAATGGGTTGATACATTGGTTCACCCATCTTTTTAGATTTTGATCTTGTCTCAACAGGCATGTCACTTATGCAAATGCAATATTTTTGGAATTTTTCAAAGATAAGGTATGATATGCAACTAACTGCAAACTAAATAAATGAGAATGTAATCTATGGCAAGAATACAACCTATGTTTTTAGTTGTTTTTCAAGATTTTGACAAACTTTTTGAAATGCAAATCTAAAAGAGACCCTTAGGAAATTGAAATGATGTCTAGACCTCAAAGGACAAAAGGACAAAATGACAATGTCTCCCCTATATGCTTGGATACTAAGCTAGGTTTGACTAAATGACAATAATGACATAAAGAGAAAAGGTTTGATAAGGTCTAGACTTCTTAACAATGACTTAGGGTTTATCAAAGATTTGGATTACTCAAGTATGACAAAACCTAGTTTTGACACTATATGCAAAGGGACAATTACTATGCAAATGACCCTAATATGATATGATAATGACCTAAGCTTAATGAAGAGACCTAGGGTATGCAAATATGAATGTATGACAATGGTATTACTCTAATGCAAGAGGACACATGCAAATGGATGACTCTTATTGATATGCAAAGGAGTATGACCTAGGTGAAACCTAACCTTGGTAATTGATAATGACTTTGCAAAATGCAAACCTAAGATGAACCTAAATCTAAGTGACATAAATGTTGAGACAAGATTTTGAAAAATGTTTGACAACCATGTTCGAAGGTGTTTTGAACTTTGTTGGATGAAATGTTCTTGTGTTTAACCTTGTTTTGAATAAATTTGCCTTGTTTTTGAAATGAGATGCAATTCAACTTTTGATAAACAAAGAAGACAAGATATTTCAACTTAGACTCAAGACAATCATGCTCATTCACACATTTCTTATGGTAGGCAAGGACATTAGGTACTTGAGAGGTAGACTTGTTATGGGATTCAAGGAGAATACATAGATGCTTGACCCCACAGGCTCCCCTCCACAGCACTCACTTCTCAGGGCAGCCAAGCATCAGTCCCCATGGAAATCTCCCCATGGCGAACTTAGTATCTCTTCCAAGCATCCGAACTTGTCCTTCTCAAGCAACTAGAAGGATTTTTGGCCTCTAAATACAAGGTGTTTAGTAAGGATTTTTGTTAAGTGTTACTCCTTGGTGTCATGCAAGTGTGATTGAGACATTAAGCCCACCAAGATACCAAAAAAATGTAGTCACGCAAGCATGATTTAGACCATGAGGTCCTACTTAGATGTTGATATGAGAAAGAGTTCAAGGGTCATCACTTCCCAAGTAACTGCAATTCCCACGTAACCCTTCCTTCAAAGCTTTCGCCCATCAGGTATTTGTTTATAGTGAGTTAGAATGCTAGGGTATTCTAGCCATAGTCACTTTGGGTCATTCCCTTCTCACGATTATCACTTGCTTGCAAAAGCAAATGGTCAGGAAGGTAGGCCCTCTAAAGGTGACACACAATCAAAGACATGAGCATGGTATCGAAGATCTGGATTTCTGATCACCCTAAGAAGGATGAGAGCATACTCTCCTACTCCGATGTCAATACTCAACAATCAAAGCAAACATATATTCATTCCATCCTATTTAAAAATCATACTAGGTGCCTAAACATTAATTGCAAACACAAAGTTTAGTTGTAATCCAAGGCAACCTACAAAACCCAAGTCAAAAGTTTGATATGTTTAGTCTTTGACTATCGAACCTACATAAAATGTCTTAGTAGTTTCATTTGTTGTCTTTGTCATGCATATACCAAGGTTCTGCACAGAGAATCAGTACCAACAAAACCAAAAAAGCAGAAACCGAATGCAAAAGAAAACAATTTGCAAGTGAAAAACACTATCTTTTACCTCTGTTTCTGGCCCTACACAGGCGTAGAATGTCTAACATAGGTGTAGAATGCTTGACACAAGCACAGAATGTCCTTGACACAGGAGCAAAATGCTTGACATAGGCACAAAATGCTTGACACAGGCGCAGAAGTTCCCAAAAAACCCTACACTACCTTGTTTCTTGGGTTTTTGACTTGCAAATCATATCGAAAGCACTCAAAAACATGATTAGGGGGTTAGTTCACATCGGGTTCACCAATTAATGTAGCTAGGAAATCGGAAATCATCAAAGCAAATATCAATGTTAGTCATAGCTCAATCACAAAGGCTCTAATGCAATTATCAATCCTAACACACTCAATAAAGACATGAAAACAAAACATTCAAGATTTGAAAATTAAGCAAACCAAGTGCAGATTTGAATGTCTCCTTCATGTGGCTCCATTGTCCTTCTTTCTCCTTCAAATAGCTTTGTTGTGGATCTCACCTACTAGTGCATGATCATGATATGAAAGCAAGTAGACAAGATGATTACTCAAGAATACTCGAAGCGTGATTGATTCGACAAAGTGGTTATTAGATCAAGATTGAAGAAATTCATCCAATTTATAGATAAATTGGAGAAAAGATCAAATTAGCATGAAGAGATTCAAATGGAAATTGCAAATCAATATGACAAATTATGACAAATTTGCACTTTCTATGCAAAATTTATTGATTGATAATTCATGACAAAATTATGACAACTTTCTATGTCAAAATTGATTGATTGTCAATTATGACAAATTATGACAAATTGAAATGTCATTCCCATGAAATTAGGAGAAAAATAGGAGGAAATTGAATTAGAAATTAGGAAAATTAGAAAATTGGAAAATAGGAATTTAAGAAATTAGAAAATGAGGAAAATAGGAATTTAGTGAAATTAGTAAATGAGGAAAATAAGAATTTAGTGAATTAATTAATAATTTTTCATTTATTAATCAATTCACAAAGAGGGAATTTAGACATTGATGAAAAATTAGGTAAATCAATTAATAATTTGTCATTTATTAATTAATTCACAAAAAGAGGAATAATTAGTTAGCCAATTAAATTAAACATTTAATCGTGACACGAAGACCTAGGATAAATAAATAAATTATTTAACCCAGAGGGAGAAATGACAAACATGGTTAAATGAAATAAAATCATGAAACCCTAAAAGATGAATTAGAAAATGCAAGGATGACAATTAGGTCTTGACAAAGGAGAATTAATACAGGATCGATTTGATCATGATTCAAACTAACAAAGGACCAATGTTGATAAATGATGTGATTGATAAATGCGCCAATTGATGAGGAACAATGACTAATTGATCCAAATTGACACAATTCAGAAAGACGACGATCGATGACAAATTGATCGCAAAATGACAAAATTGACAAGAAGACAAGGATCGATGACAAAATAGATTGCAAAACGACAAGATTGAAAATGTCAATGATCGATGACAAATCGATCACAAGACAACAAGATTGATGACAAATCGATCGCATGATGACAAGATTGAAAATGACAACGATCAATGTAAAATTGATTGCATGATGACAGGATTGATAAGAGGACAAAACCCTAATTAGGATTGACGATGTCTAAAATGATGACAAATGAATACGCACATAGATGCGACAAGATAAGATTGACCAAAATCATGACTGAAGACTATTGTCAACAAGACCAAATTCAAAAGTGAGATAGATGAAGAATGCAGAAGAAGGACTCGATGCTCGCAAATGATAAAGACCAAGTGCGAATCATAGGAGAAATGTTAATGTGATGCAAAAACCCTAAAATAAGGCAATTTGCCAATGTTAAAATACGACTCCGCAAGCGTTGACCATTTTTAGGTGTCTACAGTACCCTAAAATCATGCTAACAAATCTCACGTTTATATCAGTCACATCATTAACCCTCAGAGACCTTTTGTCTGATGTTGCACTAGTTACGTTCATTACTAGGTCATTGGAGACCTTCTTAGTCTTGCCTGGTCTGTTACCGGTGGAAGGTAACCCTATTACTGCTTTTACATCTTCCTTTGTAATTTTTTGAATTGAATCAAGCCAAAAGAATGAACCATGTACCCTTCTTAAAACTATCCTAATCACTTCCTTGGGAAATTCAGGAATGCAGAAGATTTCAGTGAATCCTAGGGTTTCAAGAAGTTTATGTTCAAGTTTTATATTTCTAGAATTGTCACATATAATAGTCTTATACATGTTTTTAATTTCTTCATCTCCTAATTCCTCCATGTTGTAATGGATGTATATTCTGGGATCTTCTGCAAAAACAACTGCTTTTGGAATTTGGGAAAAAGCACCTACATTGTCATCTTTCTTAGCTACCTCAGGAAACAGTTGAAATACGGGCCTAGGGCATTTTATAACCTCGACTACTATAGGGTTTGTCATAAATTCAGGTGCAGAGGAGGATGCCATGATAAATACCTTTTTTTGCCTTTGGATGGATTGATTTCTGAAGTGCTTTGCCTATTTGCTCAAAATGCCTTAGCTCTGGAGATTTCGCACTCTTTGAATGTTTGAATGCTCAGTGAAGAGAAATGGAGCCAAAAACATTAATTTATAGTGTCAAACTGCCAACTACAACATCATTTAATGTATGTTGGTTAAGTAGTCACTTAACATTGTCTGCTAGTATAGAAGTAATTTCCAACTTCTCACCATTAACTGAGGGAATTATAGCATATGTCTCATTGATTGCCAAACCCTCAAGAAAATTTTCTTCAATTTGATGAAGAGCTTCCTGCTGGTGGAGTATTACTTTGTCCTGCCAGTGAATCAATACTCTATCCTGCCGGTGAAGTGATGATTGGTTCTACTGGTGGAGGAGTATTCCCAACAATATTTAGGTCTGACTTTCTAATCCATTGTTTTGAGAATTCTTACTTAACCTCTTCAACTTTTTCTTTTCCTTTCAAACTAGGACCTTTGTTGTCTGTCGGTGATCCTTTACTTCTACAGAATTTTGCAATATGCCCAATCTTGTTACATGCATAATAATTTGTAGACACCTAAAAATGGTCAATGCTTGCGGAGTCATACTTTAACATTTGCGCATTGTCTCATTTTAGAGTTTTTGCGTCGCATTAACATTTCTCCTATGTCATGCACTTGGTCTTTATCATTTGGGAGCATCGAGTCCTTCTTCTGCATTCTTCATTTATCTCGCTCTCAAATTTGGCCTTGTCGATAACAATATTTGTCATGATTTTGGTCGGTCTTATCCTGTCGCATCAATGTGCAAGTTCAATTGTCATCATTTTGGACATCGTCAATCCTAATTAGGGTTTTGTCCTCTTATCAATCCTGTCATCATGTGATCGATTTGTCATCGATCATTGTCATTTTCAATCTTGTCATCATGCGATTGATTTGTCATCAATTCTTGTCTTTTGATCAATTTGTCATCAATCTTGTCGTCTTGTGATCTATTTTGTCATCCATCCTTGTCTTCTTGTCAATTTTGTCATTTTGCGATCGATTTGTCATTGATCATCGTCTCTCTCAATTGTGTCAATTTGGATCAATTAGTCATTGTTCCTCGTCAATTGGCGCATTTATCAATCAAATTATTTGTCAGCATTGGTCCTTTGTTAATCAGAATCATGATCAAAACGATCCTTTGTCAAGACCTAATTGTCGTCCTTGCATTTCTAATTCATCTTTTAGGGCTTCATGATTTTATTCATTTAATCCTGTTTGTCATTTCTCCCTCTAGGTTAAATAATTTATTTATTTATCCTAGGTCTTTGTGTCAAAATTAAATGTTTAATTTAATTGGCTAACTAATTATTCCTCTTTTTGTGAATTAATTAATAAATGACAAATTATTAATTGATTTACCTAATTTTTCATCAGTTTCTAAAATCCCCCTTTGTGAATTGATTAATAAATGAAAAATTATTAATTAATTCACTAAATTCCTAATTTCCTCATTTACTAATTTCCTAATTCCTATTTTCCTCATTTTCTAATTTCTTAAATTCCTAATTTCCTCATTTTCTAATTTTCCTAATTTCTAATTCGATTTCCTCCTATTTTTCTCCTAATTTCATGGGAATGACATTTCAATTTGTCATAATTTGTCATAATTGACAATCAATCAATTTTGACATAGAAAGTTATCATAATTTTGTCATGAATTATCAATCAATCAATTTTGCATAGAAAGTGCAAATTTGTCATAATTTGTCATATTGATTTGCAATTTCCATTTGAATCTTTTCATGCTAATCTTGTCATCTCTCCAATTTGTCTATAAATTGGATGATTTTCTTCAATCCCAACTAATCAATTTGTCGAATCAATCACGCTTCGAGTATTCTTGAGCAATCATCTTGTCTACTTGCTTTCATATCATGATCATGCACTAGTAGGTGAGATCCACAAACAAAAGATATTTGAAGAAGAAAGAAGGACAATGGAGCCACATGAAGGAGATATTCAGATCTGCATTTGGTTTGCTTAGTTTTTAATCTTGAATGTTTTGCTTTCATGTCTCTATTGGATGTAATTATGATTGATCATTGCATTTGAGCTTTTGTGATTGAGCTATGAGTAATATTGATATTTGCTTTGATGATTTCCGATTTCATAGCTACATTAATTGGTGAACCCGACATGAACTAACCACTTAACCATGCTTTTGAGTGCGTTTGAGATGATTTGCAGGTCAAAAACCCAAGAAACAGGGTAGTGCAGGGTTTTCTGGGAACTTTTGCGCCTATGTCAAGCATTCTGCGCCTGTGTCAAGCATTTTGTACCTGTGTTAAGGACATTCTGCACCTGTGTCAAGCATTTTGTGCCTGTGTCAGACATTCTGTGCCTGTGTAGGACCAGAAACTGAGGTAAAAGACAGTGTTTTTCACTTGCAAAATGTTTTCTTTTGCATTCTGTTTCTGCTTTTTTGGTTTTTTTCGTACTGATTCTCTATGCAGAACCTTGGCATACGCATGGCAAAGACAACAAATGAAACTACTAACATGTTTTTGTGTAGGTTCGATAGTCAAAGACTAAACATATCAAACTTCTGACTTGGGTTTTGCAGGTTGCCTTGGAATACAACTAAACTTTGTGTTTGTAATTAATATTTAGGCACCTAGTATGATTTCTAAATAGGATGGAATCAATATATGTTTTCTTTAATTATTGAGTTTGACATTGGAGTAGGAGAGTATGCTCTCATCCTTCTTAGGGTGATCAAAAATCTAGATCTTCAATACCATGCTCATGTTTTTGATTATGTGTCACCATTAGAGAGCTTGCCTTCCCGACCATTTGCTTTTGCAAGCAAGTGATAATCGTGAGAAGGGAACAACCCAAAGTGAGTATGGCTAGAGTACCTTGGCATTCTAACTCACTATAAACAAATACCTGATGGGTGGAAGCTTTGAAGGAAGGGTTACGTGGGAATTGCAGTTACTTGGGAAGTGATGACCCTTGAACTCTTTCTCACATCAACATCTAAGTAGGACCTCATGGTCTAAATCGTGCTTGCATGACTACATTTGTTTGGTATCTTGATGGGCTTAATGTCTCAATCACACTTGCATGACATCAAGGAGTAATGGTTAACAGAAATCCTTACTAAACACCTTGTATTTAGAGGCCAAAAATCCTTCTAGTTGCTTGAGAAGGACAAGTTCGGATACTTTTAAGAGATACTAAGTTCGCCATGGGGATATTTCCATGGGGATTGATGCTTGGCTGCCTTGAGAAGTGAGTGTCATGGAGGGGAGCCCGTGGGGTCAAGCATCTGTGTATTCTCCTTGAATCCCATAATGAGTCTACCTCTCAAGTACCTAATGTCCTTGCCTACCATAAGAAATGTGTGAATGAGCATGATTGTCTTGAGTCTAAGTTGAAATAGCTTGTCTTTTTTGTTTGTCAAAAGTTGAGTTGTGTCTGTTTTCCAAAAACAAGGCAAATTGATTCAAAACAAGGTTAAACACAAGAGTATTTCATTCAACAAAGTTTAAAACACCTTGAAACATTGTTGTCAAACATTTTTCAAAATCTTGTCTCAACATTCATGTCACTTAGATTTAGGTTCATTTTAGGTTTGCATTTTGCAAATTCATTGTCAATTACCAAAGTTAAGTTTCACCTAGGTCATACTCCTTTGCATATCAACAAGGGTCATCCATTTGCATGTGTCCTCTTGCATTAGAGTAATACCATTGTCATACATTCATATTTGCATACCCTAGGGCTCTTCATTAAGCTTAGGTTATTATCATATCATATTAGGGTCATTTGCATAGTAATTATCCCTTTGCATATAGTGTCAAAACTACGTTTTGTCATACTTGAGTAATGCAAATCTTTGATAAACCCCAAGTTATTATTAGGAAGTCTAGACCTTGTCAAACTTTTGTCTTTTTTTCATTAATGTCATTTGGTCAAACCTAGCTTAGTATCCAAGCATATAGGGGAGACATTGTCATTTTGTCCTTTTGTCACTTGGTCCTTTTGTCCTTTGAGGTCTAGACATCATTTCAATTTCCTAAGGGTCTCTCATTTTTAGAATTGCATTCATGAGTTTGTCAAAATCTTGGAAAAACAACCAAAAACATAGATTGCACTCTTGCCATAGATTGCATTTTCATCTATTTAGTTTGCATTTAGTTGCATATCATACATTATCCTTGAAAAATTCCAAAAATATTGCATTTGCATAGTGACCTATCTATTGAAACAAGGTTCCAAGCACCAATGATGCAACAAAGTTTGACATATCAACTAACAATGCAATCGCAATTATATCCAACCCAACAACAAGGCAATATCGATCAAACTTTTTATGATGAAACAAGTCTCCAAATACAAAAACTAGAGGAGAAACTAACTCAAGAAGAGGAGATATTGCAACAAAGAGTGAAAAACATTGAGAAGAATTCACAAATGTCCAAAATGTTTCAAAAATTTCTAGGTCGAAATCCAAAGATTGAGCCAATTGATGTAAGATCTCTTATCGAACGATCAGACATACCGGCTCTCCTCTCACAAATAGAGATGATGAAACAACTTCAAGAAAAGAGACAACAACAATTTCAACATTATGTGCCTCCACAACAAGAACAAGAAGGTATTTACTATCAATCAGATTTTCAACTATCACAACCAATTGTTCAACAGTTCGAACATTTCCAACAGACACAACCAATGGTCCAACTTATACAACAGACACAACCAATGGTCCAACATATACAACCAACACAACCAATGGTCCAATTTCAACAATATGTCCAACCAACTATACAATGTCCACAAATAGTTCAACCAATGGTGGAATATCAACAAGTTCAATCAACATATCAATGTCAACAACCACAATCACAAATTCAAAAACAAAGGTTGCAGCCCACACCAAGCCAAGTTTCAAACATGTCAGAACAATTGAACCAGGTCCAATATCAAAACATGACATCAAACCAACTCCTTTCCAAACAAGTTTAAATTCTAGATATAACCATGTCAAAACCCCGAAAGAAAGGTGGCTTTATTGCAATGATCTTAAGGAAATTACCAAGTGAGTTCTTTGAGGAAGATCAAGATAATACAATTATGTCTAGCAATGCCTCATCCCCCCACAAACAAATTGACTCCCTAGTGGCATCTATCCCTACACCTCTAGAAGTTTCACAAGAACCTTCCATATTGTACTCATCAAACAATACACCCAAGGATGAAATTATCCAAGAGATATCCATAATTGTTTGCCAAGATAATCCAATTCATGATGCACATCCTTGTCATGTTTCAGAAATACAAGACCCAATGCCACCATGCACTTTATTGCCATTACCTATTTTAGAGGACCCCATTCGAAGTCTCTCTTCCTCATGTTCAAGCATTGATTCCTTGCCAGATTCCATCATAAATGTTCAAAGTGCATTTCCTTCATGCGAAAACATTGATTCCTTGTCAGAATCCTCCATGCATATCCAAAGTCCAACCCCATGTCAAGAGGATAATTTAGAGTATGAAGAAACGTGTCTTCAAATAGATGAAGATCAAGATCTTGAAACCTTATCATCCCATCCAATTGTTGACCAAGATCCCATTTCCCCAGACACTCGCAATGATTCACTTATTCCTATCAATTCTATTTGAGAACACAATGTCCTTTCAAATCCCATTGACATTCCAAATATCCCTTCCATCCTTTCCGATGATCCCATTAAAAGTCAAGAGCAAAGCACCTTTAAAGAGGATTCCAATGATCTTCCTCCTTGTCAAGATCAAATCATTCCTTCAGATCTTCCACAAGATCCACTTGTTCCTCCATCTCCTTGTCTTAATCTTCCATACACACTCCAAGATCCCATTTCTTGTGATGATCCCATTATTTATCCTGTTCCATCTCTTGAAGAGCCTATCATTGATCCATGTCCACCACATAATCCTAGATCCCCTTGTGATCATAATTCCCCTAGTGATCCTAATCCCCCTCATGATTCTAACGTGTCAGTGCAAGATGTTCATGAACCCTCGACATGCATAATGGGTTCTTCCACTTTGGTGCAATCCGATCCACTTCAAGATCTCATTATTTCTCTCATATCATATCCACCTCATAATGGACTCGCATCTTCATCCCAAAGAAAAGAGTATCCTACAAGTCAAGATATTCATAAAGGCAAAGGAGTAGATCTCCATAAGCAAGAAACCCACCATATCAAAGAGGATCTTAAGGGTCATGTCTACACAACTCACTCTCAAGATGTTGGTATCCCTCCATCAAAATCAAAACATATCCCTTCCCCATCATACTTTCCATCCATCTTAGGTCCTTATATCCCTTCGTCCTCTATGCAAGGTCAGCAAAGGCACACATCCTTGAGTAAATTTCATCCATCCAAAAGAACTCCATTTTATTCCTATCCATCCATGCATTCCTTTCCCCCTCCAAGCAATTTGGATGCCAAGTGTAAAAGCCATAAGTCTAAAAATCCACATGTATTCAAGGATCAACATGTCCAATATAATTGACATGTCAAAACAAAGAACAATATGATCTATAAAGAAAAAGAAATATCCAAAAGGCCACAGAGGCCCACTGAGCAAAATCAAAAACAAAAGTCAAAATATATATGGGTTACTAAATCCCTTGTGTAAGCAATGCACTCCAAGGAACCACAAAAGCATGAAAAATCAAAAACCATGTGGATCCCTAAGCAGCTTCTTGAAGCACAAAAAGAAAAATCCAACTTGGCATCCAAAATTGCTATTCCTCCATCCAAACCTCTCAAATTTGTTCCTCCATCACCTCCTTCTTCCATTTTGGGCCCTTATGTCCCAAAATCCCAAGCTATTCCTCCATCCAAATCTCACAATATGAAATCCATGTTTCCTCCATCAGTCCATCACCCCTCAAGGTATGTGCCAATGTCGATCTTGCCTTCATTTCCATCCACAGAAGCCCAATTCTTCTAATACCCTACCTATTATCCAATGCATATTTTCCATCATTCCATCCCTTTGATCCAATCCTTTGCATAAATCCTCGCCTTAGTTTCATCTCATTTTCCATGTCCTTATCCTACCAACCTCTTTGAGCATACTTTTAAAGGTCATGGTCCATTTTTTTTCAAGGCTACTATCTAAACAAAAAGATGTTTGAGTCCTTCTTCCATCCCTTATCATGTGTCCATCTTCTATTGAAAAAGTCAAAAAAAAAAAAGAAGTGAGAAAAAAAAAAAGACAAAAGAAAAAAGTAAAGCAAAAATAATTCATCCACTGGTGAAAACCTGGTAAAAAGGCGCCTTGGGCAAGTACCGTGATGAAAACCTAGCAAACAAGCATCATGTGTAATCCATGAACTTCTTGCACACCACACTTGGGGGCAGGTTTTATCCTATCATATCCTTTTGTCCTTCATTGTTCCATTATCCTATCAAACCCATGTCATACTCCTTCATGTCCTATTACCCTTCCTTGTCCTATCATCCCTCATGTCCATTTTCCCTTTCCACCTTTGATCTTGACAAGGCTGACAATCTTCATGAGCATCATGCATCTTGTTTGCAGCTTTCAGTCTATCATAGCTTTTGGTCTTTATCCATTTTCTTATTACAACCTTTCATCCATATTCCTTGTCTTATTGCAAATTTCTGCCACTATCTCGTATCATATCCTGACCTTCAGTCCATGTCCCTTATCCATTCTTGGTCTTGCTTATCCTATCCATATCTTATCACTATCCATACACTCTTTCTATCCCTTGATCTTGATCTGACATAAGGATGCCAAATTTAAACATGGTTTCAAAAACCTCTTGACATGTCCATCATGCCATGTTCCTACTTTACATTGTCATATCCATTCGCTTGTCCCATCATGCAATAGCTCTTGAAAATTGCATCCATATTATCTCCATGATAAAAGGCCTTTGTCTTCCCTCTATCCACCAACATTTCAGAAAGCCTATTTATTCACCTGTCATATTCCTTGCCTTGCTAGACACTAGGGGCAAATCCCTAAAAATCATATAATGTCCTGAAATAATTCAAATAATTTGAAAAATGTCCTGAAATAATTTATAAAAATTTGAAAAATGTCCTGAAATAAATCATAAAAAAATCAAATAATGTCCTAAAAAAATCCCTAAAAATCATATAATGTCCTGAAATAATCCCAAAAAATTGAAAAATGTCCTTAAATAATTCATAAAAAATTGAAAAATGTCTTGAAATAATTCATAAAAATTGAAAAATATCCTGAAATAATTCATAAAAATTTGAAAAATGTCCTGAAATAATTCATAAAAAAATGAAAAATGTCCTGAAAAATCTCCAAAAAAATCAAATAACATTCTGAAAAAAATGAACACAAAAAAATTGTAAAATCTCAGAAAAGAAAAACAAAAAATAATAAATATCCCTTTTGTGCATAAGACAAATCACTGAGCATCCCTCCAACGACACGCAATCATGCATTGTGCTTTACTGAAATCATGAATTAACAGATGAACCTTTTCAATCAAACCAGACATTCAAACTGATCACAATTGTCATATCAATCAACCACAAATTTATTTGTTCTTGTCACTACTATCATGGGTCTTATACAGGGTGTGGTATGCTTGAAACCAGACTGTGGCCTATCTTAGACGGGGTACCACACTCCCTGAAACCAGACAACATGATCGTCCTATTAGCACTTTCAACTTTTGACAATGAAGATCTAGATGTTTGTTTGACTTGTTGGAATTTGTGCATCTTATCCTTTTATTGATTTATCTTCGATCATGTTCCTATGTTGCTCAATGATGTCACTGAATGATTTAGAGTGATTGGGATGGTTCATGGTCCCTTTCTTTTTTGTTGTGATTGTTGTTTGTCTACAATGTGTCTGTCTTTTGCAAAAAGGGTTGCATTTCAGCTCTGGCCTTCAATGCCCTGATGCTACGCATCCATTTTGCTACATAAAATAAAGGTTTTCACCTACAAAGTGTATTATTGAAAGCAAGTTTTTCTTTGTCTCTAACTGTCCTCTGTCTCATTTCTTCTCACTAACATTTCTTCTGTCAGTTCGGATAGTCAATTCGGTCTAGTGCTCCAATTTTTCCAAACACTTATGCTGCATCCTGCATTCATTGGTTAGTACATTTGCATTATATCAAACATCACATCAAGCATCATATCAAGCATTTTATCCATTTCATATTATCCATGCATCAAAAACACATCAAAATGCATCAATACATGTTCCACAGAAAACAGTGCATAAGTCATCCGTACATGGAAAATAATATAAGTCATAACACATTGCATCCCATCATATCGATGCATATCATATCATATGTCATAATAATATCGGAGTACAAAATTGGACTGTCTGTCCTAAGTATGGCCCGCAGGCTGACTACATAATGTCAAACTACATAATGTCATTTGTCCATCATAAGAAGCACGTGCCTCTATCACTGGGTGCTCCCTCTGTCCTCCTCATCCCTACCATGTCTTGCGGATGATGTCCCTCCTGGTCCTGGTTGTGGTGGTCTCATAGGTCCACTCACCCCCATGCTGCTCACTGACATCTGAGAGCGTGCCCTGCTCTCTATCCTCGATCGTGCCCGATATGAAGTTGCTCTCTGCTCTAGTGGAACTGCACTCTCATATAGTGTCCTCCAATGGTGTATCTCCTCTCTGGTCTCTACCAACATCTGTGCCATCTCCCGTGCACTGGCATCCCGAATCAACCCAATATACTCAGTGACTCTTTGTTCTTCTTGCTATGCCTGAGATATGGTTGTATCTCGAGCCATTGTAAGTCTAGCTATCTCAGCTCTGAACTGATCCTGATCTATCCTCAAGATGGCATTCTGTCTCTCTAAAGTTGCAATGTGATCATGCTAACTCACTATGGTAGCCCTGCACATCTCCATCTCCTCTATCCTAGCTGTCTCTGGCTCTATGGGTATATCCTGTAATGACTCCTGATTGGCTACACCTGGCTCATAATCATCATCCCCCTCATCATCTCCATCCTTGTCATCCCCCTCATCCTCATCCCTGCCCTCATCCTCATCATCCTCATCCTCATCCTCTCATGCGAGTGGGAAATCCTCCTGTCTCCTCGGTACTGGAATATCAGGATCTGTCAATGGCACTGGCCATCATCGTGCAAACCATCACTCATACTCCTCTATCATCCCAGCGTCCACCACATCTAATCTCCAATCCCACTGTCTTTGTTGTAGCTGTGTGAAGTCAACATATGCTATGTGTGGTTGAATCATACTCCCCCACTGACTCATCTCTCTGTGAGATCGGGCAAAGTGTGCAGTCCTCCTAGGTACATCCTGCCTCTCTCCAAACTGTCATCTGACTCTCTTTGGTAGGTGCATCTCAATCACTCTCTGGCAATTCATCAGTTGCCCAATCAGGTACCTCTCCTGTCTACAATACGGTAGCTCATCACTATCATCTGACCATCCCGGGCAATCATGATATGGCCTCCATGTGAACTCTCTCAGTCTGTCTAGCTCATGTCGCCAATACAATATGTATCCAAATGGACCCTATCTCAGTGCTCCACCATAGCAGTACACATATGGTCAGTGTGGTAATACCTGTCTCTCTACAATCAGTCAACATATGGATATGTGCTCAAATGCCCATACCTATAACAATGTGACTCCACAGCTCAAAGTCTGCACTCCCTGATATGCTATCTGATGCAACTGAAAATACAACATAGCCAGTACACATGGTCCCCATGCGTACACCATCCCCTCTATCGCCATCTTCTCTAGCACTCTTCCCCATCCAATAGGGAATCCATGTCCTCATCTATCTCCTACTAGTAGGCATGCTATAACCACTGCTATCACCACATATCGTCGATCATACTCTGATGCCATGGTCTCCTAACCAATCTCCCTCTCTACGATATCTAGATCATCTGTGTCGCACTCAAACAATCTGCACAAAGCATCTCTCCCTATCACTGGGTCATACTCTACCATCTTTCCATGAATCGGAATGCAGAGGATACGCCATACATCCTCTAGTGTCACAGTCGCCTCTCCAGTCGCCAGATGGAATGAGGAGGTCTCTGAATGCCATCGCTTTGCCAATGTAGTAAGCAGTCCTGTGTTTGCCCTAATCTCAGGCATGAATGTGATATAGTATATCCCCAATCCTTCTAATGTATCTCTGTCCGTGCTCCTGAGCCTATGTCGTAGCATGAAGCAGTCTGGTCTGTTCTCCCACGTGATCAATGGATACTGTCTACTCTACATCACAATTGGGGCACATTTTGTCAGTTTTAGGGTTTACTCCTATGGGCTGCATTTCCTTAGTTCATGTCTAAATCAAGGTGTTTTTCATCTATTCTGACCTATCCTACCTTTATCCCCCCTTTCCGGATCATTTGCATGTGGTTTTTGACATAACTTGAGTTCCCAGGGCACAACTGCACCTGTGTTGTGTATCCTATGCCTGTGTCACCTATCCTACACCTGTGTCCCTCTACAGAAGTGCAAAAGACATTACACAAGCACAGGATTTGCCCTACACAAGCGCAGAAGTCAGTTTCTGCATTCCCTATGGGCCCCGCAATGTCCCGCAAGCAAGTCGAATTCATAAAATTGACAACATGGGTTTTTGAGATACATACCGCTGGTCCCGCATCATCCGGTCATCTGAATGTATGTACACATTCTCCAAGGTGATCTGCCATTGGAATGTTTGCCATCTCTCTGCAAGTGTCCTTTTCCAGAGCAACAAATTCTCCTCTTTGGCTAGTGCAAATGAGCAATTTTCACTCTCTTTGCCTCATTTATAGATCTTTGTCAGTGCATAGATGGATGTGCACCCTATCCATCTTATGTTGGTCACAATCTTTTGCATCTTCTTTTGTTTTTCCTTCGTGCATCCAATCTCTGATTGTCAGTCCATTTGATCCTATCTTTTTTATTGACCAATTGGCCTCTTTTTTGCATGTTTCCGACCAATTCCTCGAGGAGGCATGCATATGTCATTGTCAGCATCTAGGGCATTTTCATTATTGTTCTTTGAAACAACGCTTAAAATTGCATTGTCTCAAAGAGGGGCAAAATGTAGACACCTAAAAATGGTCAACGCTTGCGGAGTCATACTTTAACATTTGCACATTGTCTCATTTTAGAGTTTTTGCATTGCATTAACATTTCTCCTATGTCACACACTTGGTCTTTATCATTTGCGAGCATCAAGTCCTTCTTCTGCATTCTTTATTTATCTCGCTCTTGAATTTGGTCTTGTCGATAACAATATTTGTCATGATTTTGGTCGGTCTTATCCTGTCGCATCAATGTGCAAGTTCATTTGTCATCATTTTGGACATCATCAATCCTAATTAGGGTTTTGTCCTCTTATCAATCTTGTCATCATGCGATCGATTTGTCATCGATCGTTGTCATTTTCAATCTTGTCATCATGCGATCGATTTGTCATCGATTCTTGTCTTTTGATCAATTTATCATCAATCTTGTTGTCTTGTGATCTATTTTGTCATCGATCCTTGTCTTCTTGTCAATTTTGTCATTTTGCGATCGATTTGTCATCGATCGTCGTCTCTCTCAATTGTGTCAATTTGGATCAATTAGTCATTGTTCCTCGTCAATTGGTGCATTTATCAATCAAATTGTTTATCAGCATTGGTCCTTTGTTAATCAGAATCATGATCAAAACTATCCTTTGTCAAGACCTAATTGTCGTCCTTGCATTTCTAATTCATCTTTTAGGGCTTCATGATTTTATTCATTTAACCCTATTTGTCATTTCTCCCTCTAGGTTAAATAATTTATTTATTTATCCTAGGTCTTCGTGTCACGATTAAATGTTTAATTTAATTGGCTAACTAATTATTCCTCTTTTTGTGAATTAATTAATAAATGACAAATTATTAATTGATTTACCTAATTTTTCATCAATTTCTAAAATCCCTCTTTGTGAATTGATTAATAAATGAAAAATTATTAATTAATTCACTAAATTCCTAATTTCCTCATTTACTAATTTCCTAATTCCTATTTTCCTCATTTTCTAATTTCTTAAATTCCTAATTTCCTCATTTTCTAATTTTCCTAATTTCTAATTCAATTTCCTCCTATTTTTCTCCTAATTTCATGGGAATGACATTTCAATTTGTCATAATTTGTCATAATTGACAATCAATCAATTTTGACATAGAAAGTTGTCATAATTTTGTCATGAATTATCAATCAATCAATTTTGCATAGAAAGTGCAAATTTGTCATAATTTGTCATATTGATTTGCAATTTCCATTTGAATCTTTTCATGCTAATCTTGTCATCTCTCCAATTTGTCTATAAATTGGATGATTTTCTTCAATCCCAACTAATCACTTTGTCGAATCAATCACGCTTCGAGTATTCTTGAGCAATCATCTTGTCTACTTGCTTTCATATCATGATCATGCACTAGTAGGTGAGATCCACAAACAAAAGCTATTTGAAGAAGAAAGAAGGACAATGGAGCCGCATGAAGGAGATATTCAGATCTACATTTGGTTTGCTTAGTTTTTAATCTTGAATGTTTTGCTTTCATGTCTCTATTGGATGTAATTAGGATTGATCATTGCATTTGAGCTTTTGTGATTGAGCTATGAGTAATATTGATATTTGCTTTGATGATTTCTGATTTCCTAGCTACACAATTCACATTCTTTTTTTGAATAGCCTTTCCATAACCTATGCCGAATTGTGTTCTGCATTGATTAGATAAATGTCCAAATCTTCCACAAACATAACATCTCACATTCATTCTGCAATTTTCAGGGTTGTGACCAACTTTGTTGCATTTTGAACATTGACTGGTGGGTGCATTGATATTCTGATAATTTCTAGATCTACATTCATTTTCTCTATGACCATACTTATTACAGTTAAAAAAATTTCCATTGAATTTATAAGCATTAGGTTGCCTTACCGGTTTTCTATGATCCTGTGTGTTTGTAGTACCAGAGCTTTCACCAACTTCAAAGCCAATTCTAGAAGTGTCACCTTTAGGTTTTTTATTCTTTAGCAAGTTGCCAAGTTCCTTTGAGCTTTTCTTGAATTTTTCTTTATGTTGATTTGCAATAACTAGTTCTCTTTCTAAGACTTCTTTCTGCCTCATCAGTTCATTGGAGTCATTCTGAGTGTACATTAGATTTGTCTTCAATAAATCATTTTCATAGCTAAGTCTTGTATTCTCATTTGCTGCATCACTTAGTCTTCTAGTCAGTTCTTCTTCATTCTTCTTCCTATCTTCAATTTCTTTACAAAATCTCATAGTCATATCCTACATCTCATTCTTTGTTGTCATGTTCTCTTGTTTCAGCTTGTTTATCATATCATTCAGTGATTCCTTTTCATCATTCTCATTTTGCATCTTTTCACAAAGTTCTCTTCTCTTATTTATTGCAATAGTAAGATTCTCTTGAAGTGCTTGAATGATATCCTGGGTTGCTTTTAGATCATCTTCTAGTTTGATATTTTTCAATTTCTCTACATCATAGTCTAAGAGAGCTCCTTCAAGTTGCTTCATCAGGTTTTCCATCTCTACCGGTTTCAAGATCTTCCTCAAGCTGTTAGGCTTCTAAAAATAGAGGACCAAGCTCTGATACCAATTGTTAGGATTCCCACAGATACTAAGAGGGGGGGGGGTGAATCAATATCTAACCGATGAATTGAATTTCTTAACTTAAAACATGTAGAACATATTATAATAGTGTATCAGTATGCAAGAATTAATGCAATAAAAAGAATTAAAAGTATCCACATGAAAAACACATCATGACAAAAGGATTTAATGAGGAAACCCGGTGTGGGAAAAACCTCGGTGGGATTTGTGACCCACAATATTCACTTACTGGCCAATAAGAGAATATTACTACTACAAGAGGGGCCTGCACATGTAGGAAGGCCAACTACCTAGAGCTACCACTGCTCAATTACAAAATGGGAAGTCTCACTGACTTACAATGATGGATTATATAAATCTAGTATCTTGTACTGCTTCAGAATAGCATCTATAATGCTAGATCCCATACCGGTTTTTTCTCTGCTTCTTACATAAACCCTTAACCTATATTTCGCATAATAGGTTTACCTTAATTCGCCTAAATACAATCTTCTATCTTTCTTTTTTTTTACTTTCTAATGTTCTACAATGATCTCTCTTATATAAGAGTCATTTTACAATGATGCCAAGTCAGCTTACAAAGAATTTACAATAATAAACAAAATATAATATTACAAAAATCATGTCGGCCTCTGTGTCGGTATGCTTCCTTTCTCTATCGGTGCCGATGGTCTGAGTGTCGGTGTAGAGTCTAATCTTGCCAGTGTAATGCATTGTCAGTGCCATAGGATTGTAAGGTTGCCATCAATGACAAAACCTTCAATCACCTATAATGTCTCATTGGAGTGTGCATATGCCAACAACGACAACTGTCATATCTTCCTCCTGATCATCTAATTTTCATTGATCTGCTCGACCTTTACCTTGGTTTATCTACTCCCTTTTGCCACATGTCACCACTGGTTCACTCATGAGCTCCATCACCACTTGTCTTGCCACTTCATCCGCCACTGGACACCATCACATCAGTCGCTGATTCGCGATGGGTAATGGGTGATCATCTTCGCATAGCAGATTAGCGACCACTATTGATCCATCTCGAACCTGCATACCTTTTAACCACCCCTTTTCATCATGTTCTTTGTCACTGATCCACAAAGGGTATTCATCGAGCACTTCACAACCAAAGTACAACGACCACTGTCAAATCATTTATGATCACCGTTGATATCCCCAGCTTGCTCGCTAGTTAATTTGCCTTTCTGCTGTAAAATTTGGGTGCTTTGAGTTGCGCACGCACATGGGGGCTCACCAATGCTGAGCTAGCCTTGTCAAAAGCCATTAAGCTTTGACACTTGATATGTATAGGGCTTTGTATTTAAATATTAAAACTCTCCTCCCCACCACCAATGTGGGATAAATGCTTTTGCATATTCTCCTAGTCTATTCTGGCATTTGCATTCGCCTGGATGTTTTAATGGCATTTCAACAATTCCAATTCTCACGCAGCCCCTTGCATTTGTTTGAAAGCTTTCAATTAATATCTTTCTCATTAATCATACCACGCAAGGTAGGGGAAGATTGACCTTATGCCAATTGCATTTGTTTGAAACTTTCATTTACCTTCACTTTTCATAGGCACATGAGGGGAGGATGCTGGCTTTATTTTACCCTTCTTTGAAATGGGCCTCTCAAATTGACTCAAATCTTATGAGTCCCAACATACATCTCCTTCCCAATTTGCATCAGTGTATGCACATAAATCAAAATTTTCATCCTTAGGATACCATAAACCAAGATTTGTTGTGCCTTGTAGGTACCAAAAAATCCTTTTAACTGTTAATTCATGATTTTCTTTAGGATTGCTTTGAAATCTTGAAACAATACATACTGCATTAATTATATCAGGTCTAGTTTGTGTCAAATATAGTAATCCTCCAATCCTAGATTTGAACCTTGTCGGATTAATAGGAGCTGAATCATCCTTCAATGTCAATTTATTAGTTGTAGTCATAGGAGTACTTACCGGTTTGGAATTTTATATACCAAATTTATTCAAAAGTTCCTTCAAGTATTTTGTTTGACATATAAATATACCTTTATCTGTTTGTGAAATCTACAAACCTAGAAATTTTTTTATCTCTCCAATCATAGACATTTCAAATTCTTTTTGCATCTGGTTAGCAAAGTCTTTACATAATCCATCTTCACTTCAAAAAATGATATCATCCACAAATACTTCAATAACCAAAATATCATCATTAGTGACTTTGTAATACAAATTATTGTCAGCATTACCTTTTGTGTAACCAAGCTTCAAAAGATATTTATCCAATCTAGCATACCAAGCTCTAGGAGGTTTCTTCAAACCATATAAAGCTTTCCTTAACCTGCAAACCATATCCTTATTATCTATAAAAGAAAATCCATCAAGTTGTTCAATGTAAACTTCCTCCTCTAGATCTCCATTCAGAAATGCACATTTGACATCCATCTGATAAACTTTATAGTTCTTATGAGCTGCAAATACAAGAAATAGTCTATCTGCCTCAATTCTGGCTACCAATGCAAAGGTTTCATTATAATCTATTCCTTCTTTCAGTGAATAACCTTTACAAACTAATCTTTCTTTGTTCCTGATTACTTCACCATTCTCATTAAGTTTATTTCTATATACCCATTTAGTTCCAATTACATTTTTGTCTTTAGGCCGAGGAACTAAAGTCCAAGTATTATTCTTTTCAATTTGTTCCAATTCATCTTCCATTGCTTTTATCCAATGTTCATCCTGACATGCCTCAATAACAAATGTTGGTTCAACTTGAGAAATTAAACATACCTCTTCATTTGCCAATCTTCCTCTAGTCATAACACCTTGATTCTTGTTTCCAATTATTTGATTCTTTGAATGATTCAATCTTACATACCTGGGTTTATTCTTATTTACATTCACAGGCTATTGTTCTTTAGTCACAATTGAGTTTTCTGATGAAGCCGGTGTGGCTGGATCTTCACTCTATACCGATGCAATCTGTACTGGTTCATTTATAATCATTTCAACTGTCAGTTCTATAGATCTTTGATCTCCTCCAAAATGTTCATCTATATTCACATTAGTACTCTCAATGATTTTTTGTAACCTTTTATTAAAACATCTATATGCCTTGCTTCTAGATGAATAACCAAGAAATATTCCTTCATTACTTCTAAGATCAAATTTACCAATATACCCATCTCTCCTAATATAACATTTTCTTCCAAATATTTTGAAGTACTTAAGAGTAGGAGTATTAACAAACCATAGTTCATAAGGGGTCTTACCGGTTTCACTTTTGATGTGAATTCCGTTGAAAGTATAACCTGATGTATTCACTGCTTCTCTCTAGTACACATGAGGTAGATTTGATTCCATTAACATGGTTCTTGCTACATCCAAAATAGTTTTGTTCTTCCTTTCCACAACTCCATTCTACTGGGGTGTCCAGGGTGTTGATAGTTGTCTTTTGATTCCATTCACTTCATAGAATGCATTAAATTCTCTAGATGTAAATTCTCCTCCTTGATCTGATCTCAAACATTTGATTTTCTTTCCGGTTTCATTCTCTACCATTGCCTTGAATATCTTGAATCTTTTGAAAGCTTCTGATTTCTCCCTCAGAAAAGTAACCCAACACATTCTAGAATAATCATCAACTATTAGCATAAAGTATCTATCACCTTGTAGACATCTTGTTCTTGTTGGACCACATAAATCAGTATGAATTAAATCAAGAATATTATTGGATTTCTCAGTAATGCTCTTAAATGTTGTTCTAACTTGCTTTCCCATTTGACATTCCTTACATACTGGATTATGAGGTTTCACAATCTTAGGTAAATCCCTTACTGCCTTAGTTGAACTGATCTTTATAATGCAATCAAAATTCACATGACAGAGTCTCTTATGCCATAACCAACTTTCATCAATGTGTGCAATTAAACATATCTTACCACTAGTATTCAAGTGAAAGATATTACCTTTAGTCCAATTACTGGTTGCAATCTCCAATCTAGTTTTGTTTATGATTTTGCATTTTCCGTTCTTGAATTGTAACTGAAATCCTTTTTCAAATAACTGACCAACACTCAAAATATTATGCTTTAAGCCTTCTACATAATAAATATTGTCAGTATTGTGCTTACCATCCAAGGATATAGTTCCTCTCCCTTTGATTAAACAAGCTATATCATCTCCAAACCTTACTAGATGACCATGAATTTCCTGAAAAAGATAAGAATTTTCTTTCATCACCATTCATATGATGCGAGCATCCACTATCTATAATCCATTCATCATTTTCTTCAATTTTTGCTGCCAGTGTCTGCTCTACCGGTTTGACAATAGGTGTTGGTGGATCTTCTTTTATTGCAACAAAAGCCCATCCACTATCTGCTAGATCTTCATCTGAATCATCTGTAATACCTTCATCTACATAGTAACATGTCTTATCTCTGTTTTTCTTAAATCTGTATCTCTGATATTCAAGGTTAGGCTTATATGTTCTCTTTTCTTCCTCCCTTAATCTTACATGTCTATCAGGACACCTAGAAGCCATATGACCAACTTTATTGCAATTAAAACATTTGAAAGGTGCTTTACCTTCATACTTACTTCCTACTAGACCTTTAGGCATCTTTCTTGCAAATAGTGCTTCAAGTTCTTCAAGTTCTTCATTTTCTCTTCTCATATCTTCAAGTTCTTTTGCATAAAGTGCTTTCCAATCCATTCTTTTAGATGATGATGATGATGATGATGATGATGATTCTTTGAAGGCTAACTCAGTCTTGACTATAGCAACATGACCAAATTCTTCAAGCTCAAATGCAGAAAGTTTTCCAACCAAAGTATCTCTAGAAACTGAAGTATTAGGCATGGTTCTCAACTCATTAATAGCAGTCACTTTCATTTTGTAATCCGGTGGCAAATCTCTTAAAACTTTAGAAACAATTTCATCTTCACTTAAAGATCCTCCACAACATTGTATTCCTAAAACAATTTCATTAAAATCTTTCCATAAATGCATAAATTCTTTCATCTTCTTCCATTTTTTAATTTTTATACCTGATCTGGTAACATTCTAGTTTTGCAATTTTGACAGTGGTATCTCCTTCATTCAGTGTTTCCAGTTTATCCCAAATAACTTTAGTAGTAGATCAGTCTGATAATCCCATGATTTGCTGATCTGATAATGCGCTCAAAAGTGTTTCTCTTTCTTTGCAATCATTGTCCAAGTCCTTAGCCAATATCAGTGGGTGAGGTTGATTCGGAGTAGGACCAACATATTCATTCTTAGTAACATCCCATATATCTCTTCTAATGCAGTTCAGATGTGTTTCCATTCTGATCTTCCATATGCCATAGTTAGTTTCATCAAGTTTCAGACTATCCTTCCTAAAAATATTTGTTGCCATAAGATCTCCTCAAGCTATTAGGCTTCTGCAAAAAGAGGACTTGGCTCTGATATCAATTGTTAGGACCCAGAAAGGACAACTGAGAGGGGGGGGTGAATTAGTTGTTAAACAATTGTCAATAAATTATAACCCAAAAGCAAATTATTCCAAATTTAACTTAGTGCTGGTAAACCAAACTTAAATGCCGGTATAAGAGATTAATTGTTATAGCAATACTGGTATAACTTAATGCATGAAACAGAAAGAGAAACAACATCCACAACACATGACACAAAGATTTTGACTTGGAAACCCGATAAGGGGAAAAAACACGGTGCAAAACCTTACTTGCAATTAGATGATACTACTGTAGATAGTGAGTGTATACAAATGGGGTTTGCACATGCAGAAAGGCCAACCACCTAGAGCTCACTGCTCAATCATAAAATAGGAGTCACACTGACTATAATTGGATGGTTAAATCCAATAACAATGTACTACTCAAAATAGCATCAACAATGTTGGATTCAGTACTGGTTTAAGCTTTGAACATGAGTGCCAAACACCTTCATAACCTTCCTTCAACCTTCAGATAATGTCTGCATGATTTGCACAAGGATCTGCTTATTTTCACTCTTCAATATTTGCACACACTCATCATGATGATCTTCAATAAGATCTTACAATCATATATACAAAACCTAAGACCTATACATGAGGTCGACTCACTAAAGATATTACAATTAAATCAATTACAAATAAGTCTTGATGCAATACAACATGTTGGCTCAATACATTTACCACATTATCCAATCAATAAACCATTTCCAAAATGTGTTGTGCTGATCTGGAATAGATATCATGTACCGGTCCATAACCTAGACCTATCTCTCGGTAAAGGCAAATTTGTCAACCCGATTACACCAATAAGAAAAACACAAAATCCAAACATCCAATCCATGTGTTCAACATAACCAAATGATCTCTAGATGATATTAAGTTATCATCATTGCTGGTGAATAATATAACCCATTGGTGAACATATACCGGTGACTGTGCATAAACCAATATCCATGTCGGTGAACACAATGTGCCGATTAAATAGTAAACCAATATAACCATGGTGCCAAATCAACAATGTAGACCTCCAAGAAGATAAGTGTTGACATCAATGACAAAACCAATGCAACACATGACGAAGTCATCCATAATACCAATATTTGATTTCTGTTTTATTGTGCTTTATGCATCTCCTTTGTTACAGTGTTGAATTTGTGAGTTGTGGGGTCTCCTGTAGCTTGTTGGAAGTTGTTTGTTTTTCCTTGTGACTTGTTTATTAGCCATAGACCATTTGTGAAGTTCTAGAGATGTGTATGGGATTGGAATATCCTTAGTAATGTTTCTTTGTAGCTATTATGATGTTACTATGTCTTCCCCTATGGATGTGTGAACGAGGTGCCAATCTGAGCACTTTTGGAGAGTGTATGTGACTGTCAAAGGATGATTACTCTTTTTGTGAGTATGTAATTCCTCATAATTGTGTTTCCCTTATGATTTTTTGATCTCCCAAACCTTCTGGGAGTGCTCTTGGGTCATTTGTGAGCTCTTGTGCAAATATAGGCAAGTGCCCCTTCTTCATTTGTTAGTTTCACCTGATTTTATGCACTTTAACCAAAAATGCTATCTTATCAACCCAAAACACTACCTAATTCACCTAAAAAACCATTCTAACTACGCAAAATGCTATTTTGTGTACCAAGGGTGCTAATCTAGAAACCAGGAGTGCTAATCTGCTCCAGGGGTGCCAAAATTTCCAGTTTGACTTGTATGATTGGTTTTCTAGATTTTGTGCATTTCCCAGAGGCATTTTTTGGATTGCATTAAGATTTGCTAAGTTTTTTATGATATCATTTGATCTTTCATAATGTTTTTTGAGCTCCAGTAAGAGGTTTTGTGACTTATCATTAAGGATAGTACTTATGCATTTAATTGCTCTGACAACAAAAAGGATGACTTGCTGTTGAGGAATGTTTATGAGAAGTCCAATGGGATGTTATTGCTTCACTGTTGAGGATTATATTTTCTCTTGGATTGGTCTTGATTTTATACCTATGCTTTAGTTCCTCGATTTTCATGCTTGGTGAAGGTTCTTGCTTTGTATGTCTCTTGTGAGCCTTCTTGTTGTGGTTTCGATGTTATTGGTTGTTCTGTACCTTGGTTTACTAGGTCTTGTTGGGTTGTGAGCGCACAGTCAAGTTTTGCATTGTTATGATGTTACCCTAAAGATCTAAGAGAATGCTAGGGATGAGTGGGCTTCCAAGTGAGTGATTGGGATTACATGGAGCAGAACTCTAGGTTACCTGAAGTCTAGATCACCAGAATATCTCATTGGGAGTTTATGCTTTGTAATCAAGTGATAATATAATTAATAATTCTTGGGGTTTGGGTAGAATAGTTCATCTTAATAAGATATGAAATGCTTGGTGGCCTCTCTACCTTGCCCAGTGGTAAAGATCTGGGATAGGATTGTTAAGGCCTTGGTAACCCAAGTAAGCTAATCTCACTTACTCCATAGAGGTTGAGATGTCTCTGCATGTGTACCTAAGATGGTCAAGATAAGTGCCCTAGTGCCTTGAGTTTCAATTTGATGTATTTCCTCTAGAGGAATTATGGCTGGAGATTTTATGATTTGGATTCTTGCACTTGTTTTGTATTGGTCTTTCTTTGGTCGTTAGGTGTCAGCCTAGATCTAGAATTTGAGTGGGATCTTGTGTCATCTCCTAGAACAGGAGGTGGTTCCTTATGGCTCCACATGGTCGGGTGGTATGATGTGTTCTTCCATTTGGATGTTATTTATTTTATTCTCTTGCATGGATGTGGATCTCTCATCTTATTAGCTATGGATGGATATTTGTAGCAAATTTATGTATATAATTCATATGACATATGTATGTATTGGATATGTAGTGTAATTGTAACGTGAATGAGAGTTATGTTCCTTGTTGTAAAAGGATATTGTATTCATGTATATGATAGATGATGTACAAGTAAATATAATGAAGTGTCGTGAGTATATTGGATATTGATTCATTAATGGCAATAAAGGCATTGGGAATATTGTTATGCATTTGGTTTCATGTAATATTGGAAATGTGGTAGATCATCTTGGAATTGGAGTATGATTTTAGATATTAATAAGTAAATGGGAGTTAGGAACATTTGGTTTGGTGCCCTAAAATGAACCAAAAGGATAATGGGTTATGTGAGATTATGCATTGAACATTAATGATTCCCATGCTAAGGAAGATGGTAACTAATTGGGAAAAATTTAATTGTTGTAATAGATGTTAATGGCTTCCTGATATGGATGTGTTACATGTTGATAGTAAATAATGACATTGGAGTACCCTAGAGAAAGTGTAAATGGATATATGTATGTTTTGAGTTGGTTATGGTTATGAAGTTATTTTTGCTTGCGTTATATGATGTTATGGATATGGATATGGTCATGATGTTTTATGCATATATGTGAAGTTAAACTATAATCTTATGTAGTGGTGGTTTACTATGTTGTGTTAGTAGATGTTTTTAAAAAAAAATTATCACCATTTGTTAGTTAGTTTAGTTATTTTCTCTAGGGTATTTTGGTGGGTATTACATATAGTATTAGAGCTCATGTTGCAAACACCAGGATCTCTAGTTAAGGTTGTTGCTCTTAGTCCTACATGGTGTGTTATATTGTTTTCTTTGACTTGAATTGTTCTATGAAAATTGTAATAAAATATGATAAACTTATAAAGCATTGAGAGGGGGGGTGAATCAGTGCAAGAAAAAACCACAACACAATTTTGATCACCACCTTAAATAACTTAAAGTTTAATAAACATAAAAGAAATATCACTGTAGATGCCTAAAATGTCTCATTGATCGCATACTAATTATTCGTCTATTTAATTAAGTAATTTTTTAATTATTTGATTAAACTAACTATTTCATCTAATCATTGTCCTTCAACACTCCTAATTATTCTATTTCTATTCTCAAATCATTTTAATCAGTTAACCATATCTCAATTATTAATTAAATATCAGTTATTTAATTAATTACAACCTATTCCTTAGTTAAATAAACTTTATTATTTAATTAATTCAATCTCCTAAGTTTAAATAATTTCATTTAAATTAATTAATTAAATTCCTCCAAATCCCCAAATTATAATTCCACTTAATTCCATCTAATTTCATTTCATTTTCTCCCAAATTCAAATTTCAATTAATTTCATCTAATTTCAAATCATCAAATTCACATTTCCCCAAATCTGAATTTCAGTTAATTTCATGTGCATTTCAGCATTCGAATGACCAAATTCAAATTCAAATTAAAAATGAAAATAAAATTCAATTTCAAATTCCTACAACACATGCTAAAATCATAACTAATTGATCAAATCAGTTGTCTAATTAGTTAACTCATCAATCATCCTTTTTAACTAGCAATCACCTTTTTCTGACTAATCCATTTATTCAGTCTATTGATCAATCGGTCCTTTTATCTCTCCAATCAATTCAGTCTTCTAATCAACCAATCTAGTCAACTATCTAGTTTATTCAGTCTACTGGTCAATCAATTGAGTTCACTCTCCAATCAATTATGTTAACAGATCAATCTAATGAGTTAACTAATCAATCTAAATCAGTTATCTATCAATCAACACTTAACTTCAAATCCTCACCTCCTCTATATTGAAAATCTATAAATTCAACCTCTTTGGTCAATTCATTCTAAAATCATAGTCTTCAAACAATTGTCTAATCTATGCATGATTCTGAATGCAATACTTGAGAGCCACCTACAAGCACAATTCAGAGAAGCACAATGGAAGCCACGATGTAGGATAAGGGAGTTTCATTTATTTGAATTTATTTTTATCTTGTGTTAATTTCTATTGGTTTATGTTTGAAATTGCTTTGATAGTTAAGGATTTGGTGATTCGTCCTGATTTCCTATTTCTGCATTAATGATTTTTAAGCATGAAAGATTTAGTGAACTCGACGTGAACTAACAATAATTTGACATTTTGTGTATGCCTGCAGGTTTCCATTTTTGGCAGGTTTCCATTTTTTGCAGGTTTCTATTTTTTGTAGGTTTCCAGTTTTGGCAGGTTTCCATTTTTGGAAAGTTTCTATTTTTTGCAGGTTTCCATTTCTAGAAATTTTCCATTTTTCAGGTTTCTATTTTTGGAAAGTTTTCATTTTTGGAAGGTTTCCATTTCTGGAAAGTTTCCATTTTTGGTAGGTTTCCACTTCTAAAATGTTTCCATTTTTGGTAGGTTTCTATTTTTGGTAGGTTTCCATTTCTAGAAAGTATCCATTTTTGGCAGGTTTCCATTTTTGAAAAGTTTTCATTTTTGGCAGGTTTCAATTTCTGGAAAGTTTTCATTTTTTGGTAGGTTTCAATTTTTGGAAAGTTTCCATTTTTGGTAGGTTTTTGTTTTTGGAAAGTTTCATTTTCGACAGGTTTCTGTTTCTGAAAAGTTTCTATTTTTGGCAGTTTCCATTTTTAGTAAGTTCTTCATGTAAATAAAAAAAACCTCTCTATTCTTTCATTTTTCTTAAATTCTAGTCTTTTAGTGTTTTGTTTTATAACAGATCATTGATAAACACAGAAGCAATTTTTTTGTAACCAAAGGAAGGAAATTAGGCTAGATAGCCCACCATGTGTCAACTAACATTATTTTCTCTGTAGGGTTGGAGTAGAGAACTTCTTTTGGTGCTTTTAAAAAGAACAAAATCAAATTCTTTCACGTTCTTTCACAAATTGCTATGAAGGTTAAAAATGAACACCATGTTTGTGTGGAGCAACATCTCCACTTAGAATAAAAAATCATTGCAATGGAAGGATAAAAATAAATTTTGTTTTTTGTGTCTTTGAAGGGATAGGTATTATGCTCTCCCCTTCAATGGGTGATCATAAAACTAGACTCTCTTCTTTCATGCTTTCATTTATCTTGCAATTAAATCCTTTAGAAGGGCTTCCCTCCTGAGTTGCTCTTAGGGCACCATTAAGGTCGGTGAGAGGGGAATGACCTAAGTGGCAATGGCTAAATCCAAGTAATCCAAGCTACTATAAATAAATGCATATGTGATGAAAATCATATGCAACGAGTGTTACATGTTGTCACAATGACGTAATGCCTCTCTCAGTGCCTATATGGTACATTAAAATCTATAGAGCGTAGCCTCTACAAACTGGGAGACCTCCCTCAATAGAGTGTAAAACACTGCTGATTGTGACCACTCAAACGGAATCCTTTCTAAACACCTTAGAAATTAGAAACCCAACTAAGTTAGTAACTAGACACTTTTTTTATCACAGTGAAAGGGTGGAGAAGAATCCGCCCCCAAGACACTCACTATATATCTCCTAGGATAATGGGCCAATTGAGGAGCAATCTTCTTTGGTCTAATTTTTGGAAAAAGGCAAAAAAACAGGTGCACCTTAGGGTGTGACAGGGTTGTTTGAGTTGATGAAGTATTAAGATGTGAGTTGTGATAATACTTGTGACCTTTTGACCTTAGGAGAGTATGCTTTATGTGATATCCAATTGCCCAAATACAATGAAAACAAAATGGGCTCTTGAAAAGACTCCAACATTCATGGGAATTTGAAAAAAGTTTCTTAAACAAGTATTCTTTTCATGGTTTTATTCTTTTTGATGTGTATGTTGTGTCATTTGCTACATTTCACCAAGTTCAAACATCTTAGTAAATACAAAAAACAAAGTGGAATCTCAACCAAAGTTTTGTCAAAAACATCAACAAGATCAAATCCCTCAACAAAGTCAAGTTTCAATATCAACAAGATCAAAACCCTGCAGCAAACAAGCTTGTCAACATCAACATGAAATCAAACTTATGCAACATTATAGAAATGAAGAAAACATCTTACATGTTGTGATCTTAGGTTCAAACCAATCAAGGAAACATCATGGATTGGCATTATGCATTTCGTAGGGAAGGTGAAGAATTCATCTCTTCCATTCCTATTCCATCACCATCCATAGAAACATTAGCTTAACAAATCAATACTTTGCAACAACAAATGAGAGACATGACTAATCCTAGAAACCATAGGGGCTGGTTAGAGAATATGATGAGGGAAGGGATAACCACAAGAGAACCATTATCAGGCCAACCTCCTTCTTCTTGTGAGACCATTCAAACATACCAACCTTCATTCTTCAACAAAATCATTCCTACCTCAATTCAACCAACATTAGAGTCATGCCAACCTTCTTTCAACTCAACATATCAATCATACCAATCATATCAACCCAACAGCCAAAGTACCTCTTTCAACCAAAATCAAACCCCTTTCAGTCAAAGTCCAAATCTAAATTCATTCAACCAAAATCAAACCTCTTTCACCCAAAATCATACTCCTTTCAACCAAAATCAAAATCAACCATATCTATCCACCATTTCATCATCCCCTGAAGTCACACAAGACCAATCCACACCATCTTTACCCAATAACACAATCTCTCAAGGGGTATCCATAGCACAAATCCAATCTAATTCAAGTCATGATTCAAATGATCTCATTCAAAATCCTTCCTCATCAAGTCAAAAGGTTGAAACCTTCCAAAAATCTCCCATGCAAACTCCCCCATGTCAGGAGGACAATCCAAAATCAGAAGAAATCAGTCATGAAATAAATCAAGATCAATAACAAACATTTTCATCATACCCAATTTTGGATCAAGATCCCATTGACCAAGATTCTTATGATGATCCACTCATTCTTTTCTATTCCACTCATAATAACACCCTTGTTTTGCAAGAGAAAGTTGTTCTTTCAATTACCATCCAACATCCACCTCCTAAACAAGATCCCATTATCATTTCTCCTATTCTCCCTCATGATTCCAATGCACAAGTTGTTCATGAACCCCTTATCAATGAAATCACCAATCTAGATCATACTACACAAGACAACTTGTCAACAATGGTATGTGCACTATCGTCAAATGCCAATGTCATGATAGAAACAAGCATAATACCAGCTAATGAAATCAACACCCATATTGTTACATCATCTTCTTCAAGCACAAGCATAACACCAGCTAATGAAATCAACACCCAAATTGTTTCATCAGTCTCTTCAAGTGCATCAAAAAAAATAGGTATAACACTTGCTCATATCACAACTTCGGAACCAAAATCTATTTGCCTCATTTACCCACACTTGAAAGACTGGGGGCAAGAAGGTCTACCACAACTAAATTGGTTTGAAAATAAGGGGGATATAGCAGAAACTGAACATGAAAGACTCCAAGCCGCATATCCTATTGAAAAAGAGAGGTTCATCCAACTCTTCAAACAAAGACCAATGAATTATCTACACAAAGTTCATACCAACTCAATAACAACATGCACCTAAAAAGATATTACATCTAAGGGTGGGTTCATTTCAATTTTCAGTACTATATTTGCATATTTCTTTACTGCATTGCATATCTCCATTTCATAGTGCATCATAGTTGCTTGAATATCACCATTGTACAACATATAGCTGCATATCATTATTGCTTTCTCATATAGTTGCATCAATAAAAACATGATGATTGTCTGAGTTATTCACCTATCTATATTGAAAGGAATGAAGGTTGTCTCATTTCCTAGATACTTGTTCATGAGGTCTTTAGGAGGCCTTTAGTCATTCATCTTCAACATTACATTGTGATTAAGCTTTATCCTTGGTTGGGTAGAAGTTTCACTATCAAGTCTTGTTACCCAAAATATATCAATTGATATATCTCACACATTAATCAAAAGCTCTAAGTCATTACAAATACCCAGTTGGTCATGTGGCTAGTGAAAAATCCAATATACTTCTTCCACGTCGCTGTAATTGTCATACCAAAGTAGGTTTCATTACTTAAAAGTCAAGGCAAGAAAATAAAAGAAAAAAGTGTTATGTCAATCTTAAGGCAAAACAAAAAAAAATGATATATTACTAAAATTTCATACATACAAGTGCAACAAAAAAAAGCTTGACTATGGGAACATGCAAGTAACTCCATCAGAGCTATGGATGCCTGTTGGAAATGGAGCAATATTTGAGAGATTATAGTGCATAACCTCATCGAAGCCCTAAAAGCTTGCTGGTAGCGAGGCTCTATCCAGGTTGGTTTTGAGGTCAGAATAACCCATGTAGCTAGCCACATAGGATAACAAGGGTCTTTGATGGTAATAAGAGTTAGAATGAACTCAATTGTACACACATGGGCAAAAGAAGATCAAAATTTCAAGAATTGATGGAGAAGTTTTTCGCACCTCCATTCATAAATCGTGGTTACATAGTGCATTAGGTTGGATGGCCTAAGTATTTTGAGAATGGATTGAACTCCTATCTTTGAAACATTTTGCACCTTCAATCTAATTAGTGCATTTCTGAATGAAAGACACACACACTCATCCTTGTTCGAATAGGAACTGCATTTTTGTCATGCATCCTGCATTAGCATAACTCATATAAAAAATTCATTGTCTCCATTACATTATGCATCATCATGTTATCATCATAGGTCTGCATACTTGGGGGCATAATTGAAGAAATTCTAAAAATCATAAAAAGTCCTGAAAAAATCAATAAAAAACATTTAGATAAAGTCCTAAAAAAAAAAAATCAGATAAAGTCATGAAAAAATCAATCAAAAACATTCACAAAATGTCATGAAAAAATTTAAAAATCACAAAATGTCATGAAAAAATAAAATAAATAAAAAAATCAAAGCAAGAAAGCATGGACCATCCATCAAATCAAATGAACAACAAGAAAACTTTTAAAGTCTATAATCAAACTGATCACATGTCTTGTTAATCAATTTATCGATCAAACTTTATCGAACATCAACATGTCTTATACAAGGAAGGGTATACTCGAAACCAGATAGATCGGTCTTATACGGGGTACTCATTATTTGAAACCAGACATTCCTATCAATGATCACACAAATCAAAACAATGGCATAGATTACTATGACTGCTGGATTTTTTCCAAGTTAGTCTTATCTTTATCAATTAATGACAGGTCATGTTTCATCAATAACAAAAATATTTGAAAACCATAAAAATACCAAAAACATTCACAAAAAGTCCTGAAAAAATCAACAACAAAAACATCAAATATAAAAAAAATTAATTAAAAATAAGCTAAAAATCCAAAACCATCAAAAACTTGCAATAAACATGTCTCACAAGAATCAAATATCCTAGTAGCTATCCAGCAAATACTTCGCACAAAGTTAAACAAAGGATACAACTATCTTGTCAAAAAAAATGCAATCAAGTTGATCAACTGTCTAATCTATCGAATCACTATCAAACTATCAACGTGAGCAACATCTTATCTTAAATAGAATTGGTACACTCGAAACTAGATAGATCAGTCTTAAACGGGGTCTACAACTTTTTGAAACTAGACATTATCAACTATCACATCAAGCAACCACACGAAGACATAGATCAATATGGTTGCTAGATTTTGTCCTAGTTAGTTTTTATCTTTTATCATTTGGCAACAGATTATGTTACTATGCTACTCAAGGATGTCCACAAGTGACTAGAGGAGTCATGATGGACATGATCCTTTCCTTTGTTTTCTTTTTGTGGTGTGAACCAATGAAGTTCTGGGGAAATAGTTCTAGTGGGTGTCTGTGATTGGTACGTTCATTTGGCAAGTGTCCCATGAAAGATAACTATGCTT
This sequence comes from Cryptomeria japonica, assembly GCF_030272615.1. Classification (NCBI taxonomy): domain Eukaryota; kingdom Viridiplantae; phylum Streptophyta; class Pinopsida; order Cupressales; family Cupressaceae; genus Cryptomeria; species Cryptomeria japonica. The sequence goes on along the minus strand of NC_081411.1, from coordinate 474,040,744 downwards.
GTGACTACCACAAATACCTCGACCCCTATTGTTATTCCTAGAATGGAGGGTTCACTCCTTGTCTGCTATGTGTTCATTTCTTGCAATAAAGACAAGAAGACTATTCATCATCAATCATATCATTTCATTTCTTACCAATTGTTTCTGATCTCATCATGCTGATTGTCTTTTCAGATCACTCTCTCATCAAGAATATTTTCTTGAATCAACCTTTTCAATTCTTCCAATCATTCTAACATGATCTCTCACATCACTTAATTCCAATCTTTTCATCTATGATTCTATCATTTTCTCATATCAACTATTATATCTATCAATCAATTATTCTACACTTTCATCATATTTTGATCTATTATTTGTCTTATACAGGATGTATCCTTCCTGAAACCAGACAGATCAGTCTTCTACAAGATGTATCCTTCCTGAAACCAGATGTTTTGATCATTTTGTTTTATACAAGATGTGTCCTTCCTAAAACTAGACTTTATCTTTATCAATCCAATCCTATCAAATCAATCAATATAAAAATCACTTCAACCATTTCTTTTCTATAATCAAACTCATCCATGACACCAAGTTCACCATTCTTCCATCTCTCATCTAACATCCTTCTTCTTTTGAGAGATCATTCATGTCATCAATGCACAAAAATCTCTCTAGGGGGCATTATACCCTAGTATCACCGGGGCATACTGGTAGAATTTTTTTTGTTTTCTTTGAAACAACATCGTCTTGACATTGTCTCAAAGAGGGGAAAATGTAGACACCTAAAAATGTCTCATTGCTCGCATACTAATTATTCGTCTATTTAATTAAGTAATTCTGTAATTATTTGATTAAGCTAACTATTTCTTCTAATCATTGCCCTTCAACACTCCTAATTATTCTATTTCTATTCTCAAATCATTTTAATTAGTTAACCATATCTCAATTATTAATTAAATATCAATTATTTAATTAATTACAACCTATTCCTTAGTTAAATAATCTTTATTATTTAATTAATTCAATCCCCTAAGTTTAAATAATTTCATTTAAATTATTTTAATTAATTAATTAAATTCCTCTAAATCCCCAAATTATAATTCCACTTAATTCCATCTAATTTCATTTCATTTTATCCCAAATTCAAATTTCAATTAATTTCATCTAATTCCAAATCATCAAATTCACATTTCCCCAAATCTAATTTTAGTTAATTTCATGTGCATTTTAGTATTCGAATGACCAAATTCAAATTCAAATTGAAAATGAAAATCAAATTCAATTTCAAATTCCTACAACACATGCTAAAATCAGAATTGATTGATCAAATTAGTTGTCTAATCAGTTAACTCATCAATCATCCTTTTGTTAGATACTTGATCAGTCCCAGAGACACTAAGAGGGGGGGTGAATCAGTGTCTAACCAGTATACCAAAGATTTAAACTTGTTTGCAACTTTATAACCCAAATTAATGTACCAGTAAACAAGCAATAAAGTAATAAAGAGAAATAAGAGAAACAACATCAATGCACACCATAACACAAGATATTTTGGCAAGGAAACCCAGTAGGGAAAAAACCTTGGTGGGATTTGTGACCCACAATATTTACTCACTAGCCAATATGAATAAATATTACTGATACAATAGGGGCCTGCACATGCAAGAAGACCAACAACATAGAGCTCATTGCTCAATCACAAAAGGAGTCACACTGACTACAAAATTGGATGATTAAATCCAATGACAATGTATTGCTCAAAATAGCATCTACAATGCTAGATTCAATACCAGTTTAAGCTCTGTCAAATACCTCTGCCATAAACCTTGCTTTTCTCTGCTTTGCTCTTATTTTCTCATAAAATCATTACATCAAAATGCATATACAAATATTCGCTCTCATATTCATTACCTAATTACATAATCTTCTTCTTCTTCGCTTACATACCATACTTACAAAATGACCTACAAGATCTCATACATATATGAGTCTTTACAATATATCATGTCAGCTATAAATAATTAATTACATTAAAATATAATTTGCATAAACAAAACTTTATCTTATGTCAGCCTGAGTGCCGATATGATTCATTGCCAGTGTAAATTGGATGCTGATGTGAATGAACTTTGTGTAGCTGTCGATGCTGGTATGCAAATTTTGTTGCCGGTATAATCAATAGAATCCTGTAGAACCCTGTTACTAGTTGGTTACCATCAATGACAACATCAACCATTCTCACCTGAGTGTGTAATGCCAACAATCTCCCCCTTTGGCATTGATGGCAACACTCATGAGAAAAATCAAAAACCAAAAGTGCTCCCCCTGAGAAAATGATCTCCTTCAGTATATTTTTTCTCTGTATCACTCCCTCTTTGACATAAATGACAAAGGTTGTCAAAAATAATAAAAAATTCAAAATTCTACCTCATTGCCTGTAACCTGTTATGTACAATCTGAAAGATATCTGCTACAATCAGATTAAGTCCTTGTAAAAATATAGAACTATTAGAAATGATATCCTCTATCTGTTGGATCATGTCGATTAGATGATGCATTTGTTCCTCCGGTGATCTTCCTTCTAGAATAGTAGCCTTAGATAGTCCATTCCAATGTGAATGAACTTTGTGTAGCTATCGATGCCAGTATGCGAAGTCTATTGCTGGTATAATCAATAGAATCATGTAGAACCCTGTTACCAATTGGTTTCCATCAATGACCTTTTTCTGACTAATCCATCTATTCAGACTACTTATCAATCAATCCACTTATCTCTCCAATCAATTCAGTCTTCTAATCAACCAATCCAGTCAACTAGCTAGTCTATTCAGTCTACTGGTCAATCAATTGAGTTCTCTCCAATCAATTATGTTAACAGATCAATCTAATGAGTTAACTAATCAATCTAAATCAGTTATCTGCCAATACACACTTGAGTTCAAATCCTCACCTCCTCTATGTTGAAAATATATAAATTCAACCTCTTTGCTCAATTCATTCTAGAATCACAGTCTTCAAACAATTGTCTAATCTATGAAGGAATCTCAGTGCAATACCTGAGAGCCACCTACAAGCACAATTCAGAGAAGCACAATGGAAGCCACAATGCAGGATGAGGGAGTTTCATTTATTTGAATTTTTTTTAATATTGTGTTAATTTCTATTGGTTTGTGTTTGAAATTGCTTTGATAGTTAAGGATTTGGTGTTTCGTCCTTATTTCCTATTTATGCATTAATGATTTTTAAGCATGAAACAATCACCACATAAGCTAAGACCCAATATATCAAGCTCCACATAACACAAATATTTATACGTGGAAACCTAAAAGGGAAAAACCATGGTGGGAGTTAATACCCACAAGATTCACTATCTGCAGAATAGAAATCTTTGACCGGTTAAGGTCATACAAACATGCCTGGTTAGGAGTCACCTGGTTAAGGGATTTACCTTAGCCCTGTTAAAATCTTTGCCCTGTTAGGAGCAACTTCACAAGAGGATTTAGACTCAAGTTAATGAGCTACCCTGTTAGAGGATTTACAATTTCAGGCTTGTTAGGACCTACCCGGTTAAGGGATTTGACTGCTGCAACTATTAGGAAAACAACAGTAAAGTGATTTGCATGTAGCACCTATGTGCTTAATACGATCCACTTTGGTTTCCTTTAACAATACATCAATACAGTGCTTGTTAGATTAACACATAATCAAACTCTCTATATTACTACACACTCAAACTCTCTATATTGACTAGATTTATAGAATCCATAGGAGGCTGTTAAACCATGTTGCGAATCCCCGCGAGGGACGCTGGCCCACTACCAACACCAACAACCTTGGAACATCCTAGGATCAATGAATCTAGTCAATGTTGCACTACATGCTTTACTTATGTTGACCACTGACATAACAACTCAAAAATAAAACATAATATGTACCGGTTTACCGATCTTAGTGACTATGTTCTATCGGTTAGTTGTTCTTCATGATTGACTACTTTGTACAACATAACTCGCTCATCATGTTGAATTTGCCATTACCGTGTGAAACATAGCTGCAAGTAACTATCTCCAACATTCCTGCAAAACCGCATCACCTAACTCTTCATCGATCGCTCATACTGGTTGCTTGAATACAACTCTATTCTTGTTTACCGATTGAAGTCCTATTTGTTGGTTCACTGGTAAATTGTCTCCTCTACCAGTTATGCTTTACCGGTTGGCCTAAAAGGCTTATATTACTATCAAAGCATAGTTTTCATCAATGACAACATAAAACAAGTCATCAATCAACCTATTACATCAAAACATTATCATCAAGCCAACAATAAAGGACATTGGAACCTTAGACAGTTTAGAAATCTATGCTTTGTGCTCTCTCCTTGATTCTTTCTAGAAATCATAGTTGTGTCCAATATGTTTATTTTTTTTTATGCTTGACATTTGTATGCTAGAAATGAATAAATAATTATATTATAGAGTAAGAGAAATTGTGCATGTCCCCTTTCATTAAGAATAAATGTTTAGAGTTACGTAAGAGATTGAATTGCATTAAAGATAATAAGGAATATGGATATGTAAATATACTTATAGTCTTAAATATCTTATGTGTTCTCTCTAACACATCCAGGGAATTGTACCCTTGGAGGCTGTGTAGTTGTTATTCCTTTTGATGTGACTAATAATGGTCACCTCATGATGTAGATTTGGATGAATTGGTTGTGTTTCCTTGATTACTTTGGTGATTGGATGAAGTGTCATTTGTTGGCATATGTGCAGAGTATGTTGACATGATGATATTGTATGTTGTCATTGATGTCAATATGATGAAGAGTGAACCAATGTATGAGAAAAAGTGAAGTGGTATGTTTGTCCAAGTGAACCAGTATGTTGGAATGTGAACCAGTATATGGAATGTTTTGTATCAAGGTTTCATATGGTATGACTACCGATTGGTAGTCTTAGATTCAGGGTTTCCGTTTGAAGTGTTCTATGCCTATGTGATACAACCGATGACATTGTGTGATTGTTAGCATTATAATGAAGAACAGATTGTGTTGCCATGTCAGCCTTGTATGCGTGAAGGATCTTGCATGAAGGAAATTGATCCTATCTACCTAAGGAATGTGTGAAGTCTCTATAAATGGTGGAGAACGCGTGATGGGTTATCAACCTCCAAGAAGAGGTGAAGAATGAACAATGGAGAACGTCTTGAGATCTGTTCAAGACTATTGTAATCAATGCAATATGATCAATGATTAGGATTGAACCGACTGAATTGCTTAACCTAAATGTTTAGGGTTTAGGGTCTATGCTACCGACCTATCTGTTTCCTATAAGGTCGATGTTGTTTTTCATGTTGAGGTTGTTGGCAAATGTTGTGTGTGTATTTAAGTGCAAAGATACGTGATTCTTGCCAGACCAGATAAGAGAATAGATGTCATGCCCAAACTTTTGGGCATGAACGGAATAATTTTTTTTTTTTTTTAAATCACAACTTAATAACATTAAATTTGCTAAAATGAAGTGCACTAGCTTGTTTGTCTTAACTATGTGTGAGTTAACTCTACCCACTAACTCAAGTAAGTGAAAATAATATTTAACTTAAATGCAGAATACAAAAATGATTATTTATTTTCTCATCGATTTTAATTAATAAATTAATTTAGTCAATTAATTGGCATAGATAAAATTAATCTCCAATAACTATTAATTATTTTTTTATAGGAACTAAATAAATTAGCCCTAGCACTTAGTTTATAATGACTAAAATTTATTTTAATAATAATTAAAATATGATTACACTAAATTGACATAGGGTCAATTAAATTCATAACGAAAATCATCCTATAAGGTTTAATCTCCAAAATCTATATCAAATTAAACTACAAAAATAATAATAATAATAAAATATTAAACATCATTTAAAATATACCCTTATGTTTATCAAAAATCATATATTTTCCCATATGTTTATTATCAACATATATATAGATTAAAAACACTTAATAAAATATTTTATCTATAGTTTGCCCTATCCCTTCATATTTTAAACTATATATATATATGTGTGTGTGTGTGTGTGTGTGTGTGTGTGTGTAAATATATATATACATATAAATATATATTTATAATAAATATGTTTTCACTTTATTAAAAGTTATCCATGCAAACCTTAACTTTATAATTATAATAATAAAGTCTTATTTATTCCTTTCATTCCTTATATTTCTTTCTTTACCTTTCGAATACCCTAATCCCAACCAGGTTAGGGTTTCGAATTTTCTTATCATATAGGGGGCCTAAGCGCATGACAGTGGAGAGGCGGGCGGCTGAAGTTTTTTGATGAAGAGGGGAGGCAGAGGCCATGGGGGGTGCTCCTCGCAAGGGCAGCCACTGCCGAGCTTGCGGGTCGCGGCCCACAGTGGCGGCCTAGGTTGCCGCTATGGAAACCGGGCCGCAGCCCCGGTAACGTCGCTGCTGTGAGGCATCGCCCACAGGGGGGGCAAAGCCTCCCCACTGTGGGTTGTGGCCCACAGTGGCAGCTGCGGCCGTCGCTGGGGTCGCTACCCACCGTGCGGAGGGGGGGGCCACCCTGTGAGAAAATCCGTAGGGGCTGAGCCCCTTGCCATGGTATTTTTTTTTTTTTAATATTTTTTTTGTTTAGTTTACTTAATTTTTTATTTATTAAAAATATAATAAATTATATATATATATATATATATATATATATATATGTATATTGTATAAATAAGTATTTTTTTTAAAAAATGAATTCATTTAAAACATATATATATATTTTTTAATTGCATATTAGATCTAGGGCATTTTTTTTTGTAAATATATGATGATACTTTTATTTTGAAACATTTTCAACAGATAAGTTAAAGTCATCAAATTTAAATCAAAGTATATATTTTTTTTTATTTTAAATGCCATGCAGCTAAAATAAAATCAGATAGTTTACTTAATCCTTAGATTTATTTTCTGCAATTAAATGATTGATAGCATTCCATAAAATTAAATAGCAACTATATAAATAGGATATTATCTAAATTTAATAGACTATTTAAGTCTAGGTTTTATTTTCTGCAAATTAATAGAATGACAGAATTTTCAATAAATCTAAACAACAACTATATAAATGACAGAGTTTAATAAGATGTATTCAGCAACTACATTAACCTAGATTCTTTGAATTAAACTTAGAGACATGCATGAGGAAATAAATTGAACATTTAATTTCAAAGTGACATGCATGCAATCATTAAACTTTTAAGAACAATACAAAACATAATACTCCACATAAATAATTCATTTTGCAACCAAATAATACTTAATAAAACAATGTATTTCCTTAAGGTATATTTAAAATACATTATAGTCAACTTTTACAATGGACCTCTCATTACTATTTAATGAGGACCTTAAAAATAATAGATACATTTCTTTTCGAAAATAAATACAACATAGTTTCCCCTTTACATTGCTGCAACTTAAAACATAAATATTCCATTTTCCAATATCTTTTTCTGCAAACAATAAATCCAGCATCTCTACTTGTCCTTTTCTTTTCTTTCAACATCCTGCAATTAAATCAAAAGGGCTATGACCATGGAGTGCTCACCTCCCAGCCTAGGCTAACTAGTAGCCACCCCCAAGCTTGGAGAACCAAGCCCTAGACAGGTTACACACATGCAAACACAACAAGCAGGGGAAAACAATCACAAATATATTCCTAACTAAGGCTACACTACACCACACAATACCCTGAGGAGGCTGTAAATCTGGTAAAACACAAAGCCACCTCATGGAAAACAAAGATATATCATAAGTATAATAATCCCCACATCCTTATGGCCCCCCAAGGCATTCATGCCTTATTTCCCTCCATATGGCCCCCAAATGCATAAACAAGCCATGTAGCAAGGGTCACATAAATATCCCTTGAGATCACTCTCATAATGAGAGCCTCTCACTCGAGGGCTATCATACTTCTACCACCCACAAGAACATCCTCTCTCCCAAGAGTAGGAGGTCTTGGTTACTCCCAAAACACAGAATGCATACAAGAAAACAAAGACATAACATGTAATAATTTTCACAAACTAAAATGCAAGAGAACAACTTTTTCCACACAACTAACCTTTCCAAACTAACATGCAACATGAAAGAAAACAATACAAAGGAAATTTTAACCAACCTTCAACTACCTAAAGGTATGCTAGATCTAGTTGAGGATGAGCAGCTCAATTCCACAATTTCTTCCTTCTCTACCCTTAGCCAAATTCCTATACCACATCTATTTTTCTTTTCAAAATTGCCTTGTCTCCAAAAATGGAGAGTGGGTGATTACTTGCAAAATCTCTCATTCTTGCCTAAGAAGACCTCAGTGAGAGTTCTCACAAGTTTCTAAAATTGAAAAAGGAAAAAGTCCAAAAAGATCAAAAGGATCTCTCATCAAAAAGGAAAGTTAACTAGCCTAGATGATGCCTTCTAAATTCAATTTTCGCACATCTTAGAAAACTCACTTTTTAGGGTGACTAAACAGCCACATGGGAGTTGTCACATGCCTAAAATTACAGCTAACCCTTAGGTATACCTTATGGGCTTTAGGAAACACCTTTAAACTACCCCTATGAGTCCATTTAACCCCTTTTAAACCCATGTGAAGTTAACTTTCGGGTCAAACCTAAGTTGACCACCCCAAAGATTCTCTACCCAAGGAAAATATAGAACCACATTAACTTATTTGAAAAAACTATGGTTAAAACAACTCCCTCCAAGAGACAATTCAAAAATCAAGACATAAATCAACACATGTGTCAAGTGACACAATAAAATACTTTTACAAAATTACACATGAAATTTTGTCTCTTGTTGGATTTACACAATTTATTTTATTCAATTTAACACACATGCCACGTTCACTTTCACAAATTAAATATGATACAAATGGGGTGTTGTCTCTCCAAATAGACAAACCCTGGTTTTACGAACGTACATAGGTCTAGGTTTGGTTCTCCATAATATTTCCATGGTCACATGGATAATTTTTCCTACGCATCTCAATTACACATTAGTAATTCCAAATAACCTCATATAATATAAAACACATGAATAAGAATACACATCAAACACTTCGCATACAAATTTACATTTAAACAAATCAGTATATCTTATATCCAAATAAATCCACATAAGCATTTATCATAATCCACATAATTTTGTTCCATACATAAACATGCATCCTATTTCTATCATCATAGTAAAGTCCTACAATTCCAATAATGACATACATCATCACAAAGTAATCCTATTCTAGAATCATGCATAGAAATGAAGCATCAATATATATCAATGTTATCCAAATCATGAAATCATATAAGTTCCAAATCCATAATGTATAAAAATAAAGCAACCATAATAGTCTCAACATGAAAAATACTGAAATGCTAGGACGAGTCAGGGTAGGGCCTCACAATAGATACCCGTAGAGTGTGAGTGCAGAAGGAAGGAACTAAAGTGGATCTGCATTGGCATCGAGTGCTGTTACCAGATCAATGTAATACCTATTGACCTCTAACCACTTCAACAATTGGAAAATCCCTTAACATGGTAGCTTTAACTGGCTTGTTGTAAATCCTTTAACAGGGTGACTCAAAATCATTGAATTCTAAAAATCCTCTAACAAGGTAACATTTAACAGGGTTTAACCCTTAACCAGGTATTTTAGCCATCCCTTAACCAGGTAATCTCTAGTAGGATTGGTTCTTAACAGAACCTATTGTAAAGTCTTTAAGTACCAGGATCCTAACAGAGTGGACTTCAAAAGGGTTCAAAAAATAGCTTGTGGGTATTCATCCCCACTGTGGTTTTTCCCATTTGGGTTTCCACGTGAAAAATATGTGTGTTATGTGTGATGCTTTTCATGTGAAGCTTTGTTATTCTTTGTTAAGAGGTAAAGCATGTTGAACCAGTAAATCTTTACATTTCAGTTGAAGTATTACTAGTGTATGCATATGGGTGAAGTGGAAATGAGATGTTAGATTGTTTGCAAAGCTGAGTTACCAGTTTATGTCTTTCACTATGCTTAACCAGTAGTAATCTAGTTTAGACCAGTGTTATTTCTTTCCAATCAAAGTGTGGTGTTCTCAGTCAAACCGGTTCAAGGAAAAGTGTTTTTATCAGTACTGATTCACCCCCCCCTCTCAGTACCGGTTTTGTACTAACTGTTCATCATTGATTCATCAATTGGTATCAGAGCATCCTTCAGGTCCTCTATGTTGTAAGCTTAACCACTTGAGGTAAAGATCCTACTCTAATGATGAAGAGGGAAGGTCCAAAGTTTAACAGAGACAACTTTAAAATATGGAAGGACAGAATGAAGATATACATCAGAAGCATGGGTGCTCAACATTGGAGCTATGTTGAGAATACTTATGTTATCCCTACCGATACTCTCATTGATGATCAAAAGAGAGAGATTTGAGAGAATGGGCAAGTCATGGAAGCCCTAATTAGCAGTTTATCTGACACTGAGTTTATTGATGTTCAGGACAAAGAGAATCCCAAAGAAGTATGGGATGCCCTTGAGAATATCTATGGCAGTGATGAGCATGTGAAACAAGCTAAGGAAGAAAGCCTTAGGGGAAAGTTTGAAGACATGTGGATGGTTGAAGGAGAGACCATTCAACAATATGGAATAAGAATCAAAACTGTTGTTGGAGATATCAAAAGTGGAGGTGGTAAAATGGAAGATTCCACTATTGTTAGCAAAGTTATGAGATCCTTATTATTAGTCTATGCAATAAAGGTTGTTGCTATTCAGGAGTTGAGGTCTGTAGACAAGACAAAGGTATCCCTAGACTCCATCATTGAAAAGTTAACAACTTATGAGCTAAATAATTATGATGGTAGTATTCAAAAGACTGAATCAGCCTTCAGAGCATCTGCTGCACCATCTAGAAAGGGCAAAAAAGCTAGTACCGGTGGTGAACCAAGACAAAGTAGAGAAATGGATGATGAGGAGATCCTAATGGAATTTGAAGCTCTTCCTACCAAGAGAATTCCTAAGGGAACCAATAAATACAGAGGTAAGCTTCCTTTGAAATTCTTTTCTTGTAATTGGATAGGACACATTGTTGTAAACTGCCCTAATGGTGACAACAAGGACAAACCAAAGAGGTTCAAGAAGTTCAAATGAGGAAATTGGAGAAACTGTTTTGTAGCAGTTGATGAAGGTGTCACTGATGAGGAATCAGAAGATGAAGAAAATGAAGATATTATGTTTTTAGAGGTCAAGGAAGATGTTTCAGACAAGAAGGCTCTTGTCTCCCGCTTTGATAATTCCAATATGTGGATTATTGATAGTGGCTGTTCTCACCATATGACTGGTGACTGGAGTAAGTTTCTATCTTTGGAAGAGTATGATGGTGGTGTGGTTCATTTTGGTAATGATGCACCATGTATGGTAAAAGGTAGAGGGTCCATCTCTCTAAATGGAAGAAGAAGTGCTGACAATGTGTATTGGGTAGAAGGTCTCAAGCACAACCTTTTGAGTGTTGCTCAGCTGAATGATAATGGACTCACTCTGAAATTTAGAAATGGAGTGTGCAAAATCAAAGGAAAGAATGGTGAACTGATGGCTACTGATATGAAAACCAAAGGTAACTTATTTCAGCTAAATGCTAATGTCAGTACATGTCTAATGGCTAAGTTTGAGGATAGCTGGATATGGCATAGGAGACTCTGCCATGTAAACTTTGATAATATTGTGAAGGCCATCAAGATCAAGGCAGTTAGAGGATTGCCTATGCTGAGCAAACTGGAGAATCCTTTGTGCAGAGAGTGCCAACTGGGGAAAATTTCTTCCTCAACCTTAAAGGTAAACCTTTCACTACAGACAATTTACTTGATATTGTGCATACTGATTTGTGTGGTCCTATGAAAACTAGGAGTGTGCAGGGAGATAGGTATTTTATGATTCTTACTAATGATTGCTCAAGAATGATGTGGGTCACATTCTTGAAGGACAAATCTGAAGTTTTGTAAAGTTCAAATCCTTCAGAGCACTTGTAGAAAAAGAAAGTGGTAAGAGGATTAAGTGCTTAACAACTGATCAAGGAAGAGAATTCACTTCCGGTGAATTCAAAAAATACTGTGAATAGAATGGAATCAAGAGGAAATTGTCTACCCCTCAGACTCCACAATAGAATGGCCTAGTAGAGAGAAACAACCAGACTATGGTTGAAGTAGCTAGAACTATGTTGATCCAAGGAAAGGTTGCTCACACCTTTTGGAGAGAAGCGGTGAGCACTACAGTCTACACAATGAACCGGGTACTCATCAAAAAGGGCAAGGATAAAACACCTTATGAGTATTGGATTGGTAAGACACCTGTGGTAAGCTACTTCAGAGTGTTTGGTAGTAGATGTTATATCAAGAGGAGTGAACATCAGAGCAAGTTTGATGCTAAATGTGATGAGAGAATATTCCTAGGGTATTCCACAAAGAGAAAATCTCTCAAATGTTTCAACAATAGGACTCAGAGAATTGTTGAAAGCATCAATGTTAGAGTTGATGGAACCTCTAAGAAATCTGAGGAAACTGACAGTGATGAAGTAGTAAATGAATTGGTAGTAACCTTTTGGGAACTAGTTGCAAAACAACCAAGCACCAATAACAGTGCTCCTACACCGGTAGATGCTGATACTGATGGAGATGAGGATGAAGAAGAAAAGCAAGAGGAAACAACTAAGATCATTCCTAGGTATGTAAAGCTGAATCATGATCCAAAGAAGATCATAGCAGACAAGGATGCATGAATTCTTACAAAAAGAAAGATCAAAGAAAACTCTTGCATGATCTCTGAATTTGAGCCTAAAACATTCAGAGAGGAACATAAAGATGAAGACTAGATCAAGGCAATGGAAGAGGAACTTGACCAGATAGAAAAGAATGGTACATGGTCTTTGGTACCCAGACTAGAGCATAAAAATGTCATTGGCACCAAATGGGTTTTCAAAAATAAGCTAAATGAAGATGGCTTAATGGTTAGAAACAAAGCCAGATTGGTGTGTAAAGGATATGCCCAAGAAGATGGAGAAGACTATGGAGAAACCTTTTCTCCAATAGCCAGATTGGAAGGAGTTTGTATGCTTCTTGCATAAGAAACATTCAAGGGATTCAAAGTATATCAAATGGATGTAAAGTTTGCATTCCTAAATGGAATACTAGAAGAGGAGGTGTATATAGAGCAACCAAATGGGTTTTCCCTATCAGAAGACAATGACATGGTGTGCAAGCTACATAGGGCCTTGTATGGACTAAAGCAGGCACCTAGAGCATGGTATGAACATTTGCACTCCCATCTTGTGAAGATTGGATTTGAGAGAACAAACAAGGATAGTAATATCTACCTAAAGTCAAAAGGAGATCGGATTCTAATCTGTGAGGTATTTGTTGATGACATAATCTTTGGAGGAGATGACAAGATGAGTCATGATTTTGTAGAAGAGATGAAAAAGGAGTTTGAGATGTCACTTATAGGGGAGATTAAGTTCTTCATTGGACTATAGATTCAACAAATCAAAGATTGAATCTTTATCACCCAGTCCAAATATGTCAAAGAGGTGTTGAAGACCTTTGGCATGGAAGATAACAAATTGGTTGGTACACCGATGGTGACTGGTTGTAAATTATCCAAAGAGGATGACTCAGGGTTCGTAAATGAGAAGGAATACCAATCAATGATTGGTAAATTGAACTATGTAGTACATAGAAGACCAGACATTGCACATGCAGTGGGCATTGCTGCACGGTTCTAGAAAAGTCCAAGAAAATCCCACTTGGTAGCAGTCAAGTGGATTCTGAGATACCTAAAGGGAAATATTGACTATGGATTATGGTATCCATACAGTAATGATTTCAACCTGAAAGTGTTTAGAAATGCTGACTAGGCCGGTAATGCGGATGACCAGAAGAGCACAACTGGTGGTGCATTCTTTCTTGGTGAAAGACTAGTCTCATGGATGAGTAAGAAATAGAGTTGTATCTCTCAGTCTACAATAAAAGTGGAGTATGTTGCAGCATTTATGAACTGCACCCAGACAATTTGGATGAAGCATGTATTAAATGGCTTCAAAGTTCCTATATCTAAACCGGTAAGTATATTTTGTGACAACACAAGTGTGATTAACATCTCCAAGAATCTGGTTTTACATTCTAGAACCAAGCAATTTGAGCTTAAGTATCATTTCTTAAGGGAAAAGGTTCAGAACAAAGAAGTTGTACTGGAACATGTTTCTAGTAAGGAGCAGTTAGCAGACATATTCACCAAGCCTCTACTGAGGGCTACCTTTAACTATTTGAGAGGTGAATTAGGGGTGTTGCCCCTTCAAGAGGTGAACTAAAGGTGTGTGCTCCACATCAGTCAGGACTTACATTGATATATTTTTCTCAGGATTGGTGTGTTGAAGGATGCTACTCCTTGGGGGAGCAACATAGTAGAACATAGATGCTTATGCCTTCACTTTGGCATTATTGTCAAAGGGGGAGAATATGTGAAGTTCAGAGATATCTTTGTATATTGCCATCAATGCCAAAGGGGGAGATTGTTGGCATATGTGCAGAGTATGTTGACATGATGATATTGTATGTTGCAATTGATGTCAATATGATGAAGAGTGAATCAGTATATTTAAGTAAGCACTTGCAAGAGAACCGGCATATGTGAAAAAGTGAAGCAGTATGTCTATCCAAGTGAACTGGTATGTTGAAATGTGAACCCGTATATGAGAAAAAGTGAAGCGGTATGTTTGTCCAAGTGAACTAGTATGTTGGAATGTGAACCAGTATATGAAATGTTTTGTATCAATATTTCATATGGTATGACTACCGATTGGTAGTCTTAGCTTCAGGGTTTCTGGTTGAAGTGTTCTATGCCTATGTGATTCAACCGATGACATTGTGTGATGTGTTAGCATTGTAATGAAGAGCAAATTGTGTTGCCACGTCAGCCTTTTGCACATGAAGGATCTTGCATGAATAAAATTTATCCTATCTACCTCAAAAATGTTGGAAGTCTCTTTAAACGGTGGAGAACATGTGATGGGTTATCATCCTCCAAGAAGCGGTGAAGAATGAACAATGGAGAATGTCTTGAGATCTGTTCAAGATTGTTGTAATCAATGCAATATGATCAATGGTTAGGATTGAACCGACTGAATTGCACCTAAATGTTTAGGGTTTAGGGTTTATGCTACTGACCTATCTGTTTCCTATAAGGTCGATGTTGTTTTTCATGTTGAGGTTGTTGGCAAATGTTGTGTGTGTATCTAAGTGCAAAGATACATGATTCTTGCTAGACCAGATAAGAGAATAGATACCTACAGAGTGTGAGTGCAGAAGGAAGGAACTAAAGCAGATCTGCATTGGCATTGAGAGCTATTACCAGATCATTGTAATACCTGTTGACCTCTAACCACTTCAATAGTTGGAAAATCCCTTAACAAGGTAGCTTTAACCAACTTGTTGTAAATGCTTTAACAGGGTGACTCAAAATCATTGAGTTCTAAAAATCCTCTAATAAGGTAACATTTAATAGGGTTTAACCCTTAACTAGGTATTTTAGCCATCCCTTAAGCGGGTGATCTCTAGCAAGATTGGTTCCTAACAGAACCTATTGTAAAGTCTTTTACCAGACTAGGATCCTAACAGAGCAGACTTCAAAAGGGTTCAAAGAACAGCTTGTGGGTATTAATCCCCACCATGGTTTTTCCCAGTTGGATTTCCACGTGAAAAATATGTGTGTTATGTGTGATGTTTTTCATGTGAAGCTTTGTTATTCTTTGTTAAGCGGTAAAGCATGTTGAACCAGTAAGTCTTTACATTTCAGTTGAAGTATTACTAGTGTATGCATATGGGTGAAGTGGAAATAAGATGTTAGATTGTGTGCAAAGCTGAGTTACTGGTTTATGTTTTTCACTGTGCTTAACTGGTAGTAATTTGGTTAGACTGGTGTTATTGCTTGCCAATCAAAGTGCAGTGTTCTCAGTCAAACTGGTTCAAGGAAAAGTGTTTTTATCAGTACTGATTCAGTCCCCTTCTTAGTACCGGTTTGGTACTAACTGTTCGTCATTGATTCAACAAGTACCCTTGGAGGCTATGTAGTGGTTATTCCTTTTGATGTTACTAATAATGGTCACCTTGTGGTGTAGATTTGGATGAGTTGGTTGTGTTTCCTTGATTACTTTGGTGATTGGATGAAGTGTCATTTTACTTAATTGATTTTGGATTTCTCTAATTCTTCCTTCATCTATTTTTTCTCTATGTGGTGGAACTTGTCACACTTTATTTCTTGTTGATATCGCCAAAAAAATTTTGTGATTTGATGTTGGATTCGATGATCTTTTCTTTTGGACTTTTCTATTTTGTTGTTGGTGTCTCTAGTGGTCATTTTGAATGAAGAGTATTATGGGCCCTTCTTTTGTGTTAAGTGTAGTCTCTATCATGTTCACTACGAACCTCTGATAGTGTGTGCAAGGGAGAACATTGTGGAGAAGTGCACTAGACTTAGTGAACAATTAGATAATGTTGATATGAGTTGAGTAAATGAAATATGTTAATAGGACAAAATGTATTGCTAATTATTTGGATTTTATGAAATATTGGATACAAGTGCATCTAGATTTGAGAAATTTGTAATAGTTAAATGTAAATGAACCATAAATTTCCTATCTCTAATGAGTGCTTATGTGTAAAATGTTGTGTAAAATATATATGACTTATTAATTGCATAAAATTAGATGTTAAGTGAAGGTTTCCATGCTTGAATGGTGTGAATTATTGTGATTATTGCTTATAGAAGCTAATTCGGTGTTAAGAAATCATAGATTGGTCTTGTAACATATGGTTAAATGGACTACTTTTGAAGGTATGCTAATGATCTAACATGCTTTTTGTAACAAGTAATAGTTTTGTGACTTGTTTTATCTCTTGTCTAATACTTTTAATTTGAATAACTAAAGCATAGTAAGAAAACTTTTGTTGTCATTACCTTATTTTGAACTATAAAATTATTGAACTGAGATGGTTTATTGAATGACGAATCCTTAAATGAGAAAGATTAGGTATATTGTTTGTAATTGCCCTAAAGGAAAGATTTTAATTTGTCTATGTTTAGGAAGGTCTGGATTAATGCATGTATGTTTTCAACCTAGCCTTTGTGACTTTCAAGAGTAAGTCAAGCCCAAGGGGGGTAGAATGAATTGCCCATCCTTGACTCATCTTGATCCTTTGTACAACAATAGATCATATTGATATAGCTTGGTCTAATTTAAGATGATATGATGGTATCATATTATGTACTAACCCTATTTCATGATGATGATTATGATAGTTCTTGATTGTCGTGATTGTCTTCTAAGTGTATTTTTTATACAAATGATATCATATCACTCATTGTGAGTATGATGTGATGTTGTGATTCTCATCACTTGCCTGCTTATTTACAATATATATTATTATATATGTTGTTGAACTTGAGTTGGTGATGACAAGTTTGTAGGACATCGACTCCACCTGGCTTCACAAGTCTGAGTGTGTCTTGTCTCAATGGCAAGTTAATTTAAGATGACATGATAACCCACTCTATATTGTAGGTTTAAGTTGATTACCCTTGTCAGTATAGTGTCTTGGTGTGAGTTTTTGTTTAGTATCTAGTGATTCCTTAGGTTATTCTTGTTGTGTAGTATTGTGATTATTGTTTGATTTAATTATTAATTAATTAATTAGACTGATTTATATAGTTTAATAACAAAATTAAATTAATGGATTAATATACTTTTGTTGGTTACCATATTTGTCCTTAATAAAAATGAAATAATCACAACCCTATCACCCCTTTGAAGAACAAAATAGTAACCAAATAGTTGGGTAAACTTATGAAAGTTTTCCTCTAAATTTTTTGAGGTACAACTCCCTCTTAATATTTTCAATGAATGAAAACAAGAAAATAAAATACGCATATACTTTTAACTAGAAAGTACGAAAGGCATTTTCACATCTACACATCACTATTCTGTAAATACAATTTTTTGAAATATAGTTCTTAAATGACAAAGCTCACAGACTTTGTTATGTTTCACACTTCTCATTCAAAGAAATTTTTAGACTAAATTCTTTCTCAAATGCATAACATTCCTTAAAGAGACAAGAGACTATTTTGACATGAATGAAATTCAACAAAAAATTGATTTTATTCATCAAACACACAGATTTGAAGCACCAAAATATTCACTTTCATTCATTCACAGATAAAACAATATTTATTTTTTAAAGAGCATTATGCAACTACAAATAAGATGTATCAAGTCTAAAAGCCAAAAATTATCGGACCTTCACATAGTCTTTTTAAAACATATAAATAGCCATAGATCGACTAACTGTGGTTTAGGGAAACACGGAGTTACATAACCCTACCCTTGAGTGAAGATTCAGTTTTTAAAACATAACTATAAAACTAATTTTTAAAATTGTCCTATAATTCATCACTAAATAATTTCAAAGGGCCTGCACAACCGAGATTGCAGCTATGGAACATGATCCTTAGGCTAGTTATGCACTATGTTGGTGACACATTTCCAATCTAAATGAACAGCTGAAAAGTTTTGTATAACAAAAAAGTTTGGAAGTCCGATGTGAGCAATTCTTTGACGCGACATTTACTTATCTCATCAGACCTGGGCCACAATATCCACATGACTTCCCAAGTGCTCTATACACAAGAAAAGGAGGGACTTGATCTTCGCCATAGTTGAGAAGTCATTTGTTGTTAGAGTTTTTGCTTCTCTAAAATAATTAATTTTCCCTTCAAAAGACTGGGTAATGACTTCTAGACTTTCTATCATTTTCTCGTCCTCCTTCAGACACTTCATTCCTATGCATTTCAAATGATTCTACATAGATAGAATGAGTTGAACTAACTCATCCCGTAGTTTAGTAGATTCTTCACATCCCTATTCTACTACAGAATTTTGCCACTCAATTCTTTTCTTGCATACATAGAGGATATTATCATCCAAGCCCTAAACTAGTTTTTCTGACAAAAACTTAATGATGTCATACTTTTGTACATCAACCATTTGAGCTACCACATCTCTCCACTTGGTTTTCTCCTTCTTCCAATTGCATTTTTTTGTCTCTATCTATCTTACAGTTATGGCATTTTCATACACCTTTCTTAGATTCTTGAAGTATTTCATGCCAGATTGAGTGATCCCCTCCAACCATTCTAGGAAAATCTTTGTCACCATCTTACTTTTTTAAATTTTACCTAAATTTTTTTGATTAATAGGTGACTTAGGATCAAATGACATGGACAACTATGAAATTGGTTGGGCATTAGGATTACGAATAGCATCTATGTACTCTTCCATATGCCTCAGTATTTCCTTGAGATCTTGTTTATCCCTTTCATCCTTCTGTGTCCTTCTTATTATTATTTTGGTGGAGGCCTCCAAATGGTGTGTTGGAAGTGTTTAAAAAATGACTTAATTTGTGCCCTTCTTATGTGTTGGAGCTTGGGGAATAGGTTTTTTAAAAGGGGGAGGTTTTTAAGGTTTTCCCTTTGCTTCCCTAGGCAATGTTATGTTCTGTTGTTGACTTGTATCTATCGATGACATTGTTTTAAGTCATGGTCACTAGGCCCTTTTGTCATTCGTTCATCAACCCCGCACGTTAGGAGTCATTGCTTGAGGCCCCTTTGCATGATCAGTTTACCCTTGGTAGGTTTCCACGTGCTCAAAATAATCCACTTAAGTGCCCTCTTTAGTGTCATAGTTGTGTGGGATAAGCATGCCAAAGGAAACATAGAGAAATGTTATCCCACAAGCTTTTCAGTGAGAGGTCTCGACCCCGTAGGATAAGGACTTCACAAGGCTCATAGAGAAAAGCTTGTTCCACAATGCATTTGAAGTGGTAATCAAGCCTAGTGAGATAAGATGGAGACAGAGGTAAGAAAGGGATCCTTATCTTGTGCTCGCACGGGATAAGGAGTGATCACAGGTATGATAGGAGTTTTCAATATGTGCTAAGCCACGTGGGATAAGAAAAGATAAGAAGCAGAGATGAAGGCCTTATCCCACGATGGTTCTAGGACACCTTGATTACCCAATGGGACAAGAGATAATGCGGAGTTGCAAGGTAAGGTTATCCTGTAGGGATTTTAAGTTGACAAAATGATGGTGCGGGATAAGATATAATGAAGGATTCTAAAGAAACCTTATCCCATAGCGGATTTCTTCTACTCAAAGATGGGCACGGGATAAGGGTGCAAGCCGAGATCTAGAGGATCTCTTATCTCGCGTGTTCCCACAGGGTTAAGAGATAGATCATGGGATAGGAGGGGATAAGCGTAAAAGGCTTATCCTGAGTGAAGAAAACATATAAGGGATAATGTTATCAAGCGGGAGATAGTAAGGAGTTATGAGAAACATGAGATAAGAGGCTAATCAGAGGACATACAAAGAGCCTTATCCCACGAGAAAAAAACAATGTTGACAAATGCACTATGGGATAAGGAGAAACACATGTCGATAAAGGAAAGGAAATAGGGCCTTATCCCATGAGGGTGAAAGGAATGCTTTCGAGTGCTGCAAGATAAAAAGAAAAGGTAAATACATAGGGACCATTTCCCGTGGGGATAGTCAAAATAAAAAATATGGTGTGGGATAAGGAAATAAAGAGAAATCCAAATAAAGATTATCCCATAGAGATGACAAAAGTCATAAAATGATAAAAGCAATTTAAACGACATAAATTTTTTAAGTCTAAGGTGTCCAAGAGAGTCTATTGAATTCCATGTCATCATTCGAGGGTTGTCAAAGGCAATCTTGATCGTTTATTTCCTAATCAATGGATGCAATTCAAATTTGGCTCCAATGACTAGCTCTGTCTGACACAAATGAATTAATGACGTTGCCATAAAGGAGAAATTCATTGATTTTCTCCCTTACCTTGTATCCAAAGAAGAATTCAAAGCATCCCTGAGCAAGAAGAAGAGTGAATTTCAGCAAACTAGTGTACCCTCCAGCCAATTAAGTTGAGCAAAGAAAACTAGTGAAGAACAAATCAGGAGCTTAGAGGAGTGGAAGAAAGGCTTCTAGGATGCCATAAATGCAGTTTTGACTTCCTTGGCTACTGATCTGTCCCAAAGTGATTCATATTTTAATATTGTTGATAAAATCATGGAGGTGGATTTTATGTACCATGGATTTACTTTAGAGGCCATAACTCTACCAACACACAAAATAAAGGAAGCAATAAATAGGTTGCAGAGTTTGAGGGGTTTCACTTGACCATTGGACGAGATTGAAGCCCTGCATAGAAAGTACTGCTCCTTGGAGGAAGAGAAGCTTAAGGGAGAAGACTAGTCTTTTTATTTCTATTTTGTTACTTTGAATTTTGTGTAGGTTACTAATTTTGAGGAGGACTAACAAAAGTGTCCAATCATTAAGAGCTATTCTCCAGGTTACTTGTTGCCAGACATCAAGGTGTACTTCAGGTCTTGACAGAGGTATGTGTGAAGGTGAAATCTTGCAGACTTGCAGTCTAAAGTTTCTAGGATGATGCCCTCTCAACCCCTCACTTTTAATACAACAGAGAAGTGTGCACGTATGTTGGAAATAATATAAGGGGGATTTATGGTGAATTGTAGTGCATGGCACTTTTGACATGTGTCTTCTTGGCTTGAAGCTTGTTTTTATCCCTTGTGTTATAAAAGGGAATTCAAGGCCAAGAAGAAGGATTCTGCAATTTTTATTAGTATGTACTAGGATAGCCTTGAAGCAATATTATGGTAGTTAGTCCTTTACAGATTTATTGAGCACAACAATCTATCATGAATGTATTAATTTTATTCTAAAAATCAATAAAGAGGACATTCATTTTCTTGCTCATATCTTTTGTATGGTGTTGTATGAGTTGTTATGTTAATGACATGTTCAATTTGTCTTCTCCAATGGAGAATGTGTATGTCTTGATAGGTTTCATTTCATGTAAATGAATTAAATTTTGTCTTGAATACTGCAACATTTGTGTGAGAGGTATTGTGAGGAAGTTGTGAATACATTCTCAGCCTGAACATTTTAAGCAAGCCTTGAATGTTTAGTTTTTTATTTTAATGTTGATACTATGATATTGTTTGTCTTTGGGCCTGTTATTTGACTCTGTATCTCCCTTAAAAAGGCACTCGTCATACTTTTATGGGTTTTAGGATCACTTCAATATTCTTATTTCTCCTTTTATATTTCATTTCTTAGTTTTTCTGCATTAGGAGTAGAATAGATTAGAGCTAGTTTTCAATACAGGAAAAGTGATACAAGCTAAGGTTCAAGCTAGAATTCATAGTATATCATACTTTTCCTTGGTATATTTTCATTGAAAGCATCTGCTATACACTGTAATGACTATTTATATAAAGTTAAAATGTTGTAAAACATTGCAATAGGGGTACCCACCTAGGTCTTGCAGAGCCTAAAGAGCAAAAGATTACAACCTTTGTGCTAAATCTTGTTCGTTGGCCAAACCCAATCCTAGATCAGTTTATGAGTCAGTGGTTATTTATATAGGATTTAGGATCTATTGATTTGGGAACCAACAGATTGGCAACTCTACTGGGGATAAGCTTTTAAAGCTTGTCATGATACCCAAGAATTTCTGGTTAAAGAAAAAGGTTTTGTAGAAGCCTTTGTGAAGAAAGATTCAAATGATTCTACTAGTGAAGAAAGGGCCGAGACTATTAAAACACTTTGAATAGCTTCTTGTTGTTCAAATAATATTCCTCTGCAAGGAGGTGGTGACTCCATATAAAAAGAACCTCACACAAAGTTGAAGACTCTATTGGAAGAACTCAGAAAGTGTATATCTCAGAAAAAAATTCTTCATTCAAGGTTGTATCAGCTGGAGGAAAAAAGGTACATAAGTTTCTTCTGGTTCTTTCTTTTTGGCCCTAATATGTCAAATGTAACTATTGTTGCACTTAAATGTGTGTCTGTTCATTTCTCTAGGATTTATTAATAATGGTTGAATGTAATAGATTTGTTCATCTCATGGGTATTTCTTCTATTGTTTATGATTAGAACCTTGGGTATTGCCATAATGATATGTATCCTTGTAGTACTTTGTTGCATTGTAGTTATGTTTATGCACCTCTCGTAAACATAGATATGCAAATGAATGCGCATAACCATGATAGAATGGCCAAAATGTTAGAATCCTTGGACCAAATAGATAGAAAGATTGAGGAGCTAACTAAGTTTCAGATTTTGGGATCTCAAAATATCATGCATCCGAATGAGAGGTTGATACCTTCACTAGCTCAGTTGAGTTTTAATCATGACATGCCTCCCACTGAAGCAGTTGAACCCCCTATTTATTCTCTTGATCCATTGTATGATCAGTTGGACCTATCATGGGTAGAGAATGAGTTCTAAAGCATGCTAGATCAAATTTATAGTCAAATGCCAAGATTTGATGGTTTCAACATATGTGAGGGGAATGGACATGTCCAA
This sequence comes from Cryptomeria japonica, assembly GCF_030272615.1. Lineage (NCBI taxonomy): Eukaryota > Viridiplantae > Streptophyta > Pinopsida > Cupressales > Cupressaceae > Cryptomeria > Cryptomeria japonica. The sequence continues at coordinate 474,017,190 of NC_081411.1, read as the reverse complement.
AGGTTTTATAGTTTCATGAAGAAACATTCACTCAGAGAAAAAGACATGTGCGTGAGATTTTTTGTTAGATCTCTTGATGCAAGCGCTAAGGATTGGTACTTAGGTTTCCCTAAGAAATCCTTTACTTGTTGGGGTGAACTAGTGGGTGCATACATGGAAAAATTTGCGAGAGAACCTGCTGATCTTGTTAAAGAATTATCTCAGATTACGAGGCAAGATGAAGAAACTAGCATTGCTTTCAGTCACAGGTTTGCAAGTGCATTGTCACAAATACCTGAAGCTTTTAGGCACAATACCCTAGCTTGCATAAGTATGTATTTTGAAGCCTTTGAAGAAGGTTCTAGTACACTGCTAGAGGATCTCAAAATAGTCAATATGCAAATGGCCTATGATTCTGTGGACATCATGGATAGAATGAGACATGAATACATGACAAATTTGTTATCTACAAGTCTCAATGATGGTGACAAGTGTGCTGAAGTTGCAAACAAAAACATGAATGTGTGTACCTAAGAGATTTCAACTTCAAAAGAAGAATACTGCATGGTCGACATACTAAGGATCAAAGAAGAAGAAAACTGCAGCCTTGAGATTACTGGTGACGCAAGTGTTTGTGCCCAATCTCAAGAAGAATACCTACCAGTAGATAACACAAATAAAATGCACAATGATGGTGTTTCATGCAGTGAAGAACATTAGCATGATGAAGAATGCAATCAACCCATTAAAGATCAATGTACAAGCATGACCCACAACCATGAAAAGTTAAGTATGGATCAACATCGATGCATAGAAATTTTTCTTTCTATGGTGGGCTATGAGTCTTTTAAGGTTGTTGGAGATGCAATCTCCTATGATGATGAAGTGATACTTTGTGATCAGCCCTTAGTTTTCATAGTTTGATGATGGTAGCATTATTGATCATGAGTTGCAGCTTGAGGATACCACCACCAGTAATGAGGATCAAGAAGAAGAAGAGGTAGAAGACATAGATCAAAGCAATGTCTTATTAAACAGTGATCAAATTTTAGATTTGTTGTTAGTTGAGTATCAGAGACATATGGGCATAAGTGGTTCTCTATCCTTGTGTTTTTCTCATGCCAAGGATTACACTTTTGGTGAGGTCGTATATGACACAAGCATTTATAATTTTTCTTCTACTAGTGAGTGGGTTAGCATGCAAAATGATAATGCACATGATGGGGACATGGTGTTTGAGTGCCATGATCAAACTTATGATAGGATTGATGAAAGTGATGATGAATCCAATTTATCAGGTACATGCCAAACTTTAGCCCCATGCATTGAATCCCAAGGTGATGAGTTTTCTTATGAGTTGAAGTATTATTCAAAAAACCTTCATATAGATGTGGGAGTTGATCTTGAATTTGAGCCATAAATTTCCAGTGAGTGAGAATTACACTCTTGTGAGTGTATATGGGATTCAGATGGTGCTTCCACAACATTCTTGGAAGATGAAGAAATGTATGAACCTATGGGTATGCTAGAGAATCCAAGTGTTCCTTTTTTCTAGAGTAATGAGTTGTTGTCCCAAAGTGAACCAATATGTGACTCTTTGCCAGTTAATATATCGGAGGAATGTTTGAAGGAGACAAAGTTTGCAAGAATGTCCTCTTGAGTCTTTTTCAGTTTGACATGCAAACTTGTGATGAATTTTTTTTAAATGATACCAATTGCATGCTTGTGCAAGAGTTTTTCCATTTTCAGTTGGATGATTTTCTTACAATGTGTGATATTGGTTTCAGTTAGGATATATGTTGTGTTTAGCATGACACATGTATGTCACATAGTGATTAGAATTTCCAGTTATTGCATGGGTTTCAAATGTTTAATGACATTGGATGCAATGATAATTTTTAATATGGTAGCTGGGTAAGAGATGCCAACATGTTTGATCAATGGTATCCCAACTATATCATCAGATTGGCTTCAATGCAGTCTGAGGAAAACAATGTATATGACAGACAAAAGCATTGGCCAATTTTTTCAGGTGGCCTTGGACCATCACATGTGGTTTGATCCTTAAGCCACAAGTAGTTTAGGGAAGAGAAGACCTTTTTTGACTCTACACCCAATGGAGTAGGCACTTGTTCTACTTCAATTGAGATTTTGGATCCTTGCTTCATTCTAAAGGAATGAACGTTCTCAACTAGAGCCACTATTATGACCTAAAATTGTGTCCTGTATAGTTTTGGTCGCCTGATTAAATTTGCTCATATATGGATAATTTGGGGTCCCTTCTTTGCTTTCCATGACATAGGGTTTAGGGTTTTATTTCATTTGGCAAGCTTTTATTCCTAAACCCTAACCATCTTATGTTTTGTCATTTCCTTTTTGAGCCTTTAAAATGACTTTATGTCACTGACTTCATTGACAGGGCCATGTTATGTCCCTAGGTTTTCATTTTTGTGCCCCAGTCCCTTTTATTTATTCTTCCTAAGTCATATTTTTGCAACTTAGGGCTTTCAGCAGGAGAACGGTCCTAGGGTGGGCCCCTTTGCCTTTTTCTTTTGAGTGTTCTTTGTTTAGCATTCCTGCAATACTACATTGACCTTTGTTGTCCATCCTAATCATCGCAAAATCTCAAGGATCTTCCATCTATTAGTTGTCATATGTTCTGAGGGTTTCCATCTATCCCAGAGATGCCATATGTCACAATGTGGGTGGCCGAAGCAGGCGGTAAAGGGATTTTAATTTTTTGATTTGTCAAGGTTGGTGGAAATGGGTAATGCTTGGGCAACTAAAGGTGTATCTTTTTTGCATGTGCTAAAAATGGATGATGATCTTTTAAGGCTGATCAAAAGGTACTCGAGCGTTAGCGGCCTAGGCTAAGTGGTTACCTGAGTAGACAGGTTAAAGATTACTCTAATCTGACGGTCCTTGTGATCACATGATCAGAAGATGTAAGGATGTTAACCATTGTGGCATCGCAGGATGATGCCATGTGTCCACACCAGGGGTCAAAGCTAAAGGTGGGGCCACAAGGATAAGTTGTAAGGTAGTTTTGATGTGGAGTTTTCTTGTTGGCTAAAGGTGGGGTCTTCTGCCAGCACGGAGGTCAAAGTCAGATTGACTATTGTGGAATGTTCGATTCACCAATGTGGAGGTAGATCTATGATGGAGATTTAAAAAAATTTCACATGTTTCATGCCATTTCTTTTCTTGCATGAATAGTAATGGCGGAAGAGATGCAGGTCTACTAACAAAGGGTTTTCCTTATCTTGTGCATTCCTGTGGGGATAAGGAAAAGGCCGCAAGATATGAAGACAAGGAGGTAACAAGAAGAGGTCGACGATGCTTATCCCATGACACATTTGAAGGTAGAAGGTTAGCTCACATGATAAGTAAAGATGCTGCTACAAGAGGAAAGGCTTATCCCATTGGTTCAAAAGGTGACTAGAAAAGTCATGTGAGATAATGAAAGGTGTGATGGATACTAGCAAAAGGCTTGTCCCATGAGGGGCAAGCATGATGCAAATGAAGGTCACGGGATAATAAAAGGTGAGGTCGATAAAGAAAAATCTTAAAAGGCTTACCTTGCAGGAGTAAAGGCTTTGTTTCACAAGGTCGTGGGATAAGAAGCTAAGGCATAGGGAGTCAATATTGTTATCCCACATAAGGAAAATGAGCATAGAAAGAGCCCGCGAGATAAGGAAAGATAAAGGACAAAGAAGTAAGGGCTTATCCTGCATGGTCTTCAGGCATAAAAGGAGTAGAGAAACAAGACCAACGTGGGACAAGGGAAAAATCTTTGGTAGCATAGAGAAAGATTCTCGTGAGGTTGAGCAGGGTTAGAAAGTATAGTGTGGTATAAGGGGGAAGGAAGCCAATGATGTCAAGACAGTGGGTATTTATCCCATGATAGTGAAAGATATTCTCTTGGGTGTCACAGGATAAAAAAAAAGGACTAACCAAATACATAAGAACCTTATCCCGCAGGGATGGTTAAGGTAGTGAAAGACGATGCGGGATAAGACTACAAGCCAAAGATGAAAGGATTTCCTTATCCTACGCATTCCTGTGGGGATAAGGAAATAATTGCAGGATAAGGAAATGATTAAGGTGATGGATAAAAGGCTTATCCCATGATGTTGAAGGCCAAAGGATGGAATCATAGGGGCGCATAACATGTGTGTCATGTGATTTGCAGAGCACAACCCGATGGTCAAATTTTCCATGAGGAGGGTTGACAGAGGTTGACCACAAGATAGAGGGGGGTATTTTAGGATATGACATGTGCAAATTGGCAAAATTCCATCTCTCAAAGGGAGAGACGTTGCTGATAAATAATTGTTGTTTCGACGCATTACAGATAGAGTTTTTTGGTTAGATCAGATCAGATCATAGCGACAGAGCCCAAGAGGGAGCTCACATTAAATGAGGATCAGAAAATAAATCAATTGAGTGGCTCCATGAAATTAGAAGATCAGTTGGTGGGATTTCAATGCCTCAAACACGCCACAGGGTCACCAATCCAGAAGATGAGAAGGACATAGAGAAGGTAGATTACTAAATATGGTAATCTAGATTTAGTGGCCGGTCAATGTGCAGCAAAGGATGAACTTAAGATTGATTGTGTGCAGAGTAGGATGAGGGACACATAATGATGTATTTGGTCCCACACAATTAGCTTTGGACAAGTGTATCTCACCTAGCCTATAGCTTGTTTTTCTCCCTTGTTCTTATAAAAGGGAATTTAGGGCCAGTGAGCAGTTTTTTAGGGAAGATTTTGAATGTAATTTTTTCTAGAAGTAAGTCTTCCATGTGTATAGTGTTGGCATTGTGTTGTCATTGATGTCAACCAGTATAGGATGTTACTGGTATCATTGACATTGATGTCAACTAGTGAACAAAAGGTTGTTGGTATCAGAGTTTGATGTCAATTGAAAGAGAAGATGGACCGGTATGGGAGAAGTATTATTGTGTTGTCATTAGTGATAACCAGGTGACTATCTTGATGCAGAAGGAAGAATCGGTGTGTACCGGTATGCTGGAGATGCAGTAAAGTGACCAGTCTGAAAAAGGGTTGTTGATATGGTGTTGCATACAATCGGGATGAATAAATTACATGATGAGTATTGGTTATGCTGAAGTGGTAGAATACTATTTGGTTCACATCAACACTAGAGGGGAAGTAGAAGAATGAGAAGGCCACCAGATTGCTAGTGTAAGGTTAACTAGCAAGACTCCCACCAGATGAAGGAGCTATCACAGGCTAGGTGATAGGTTGACAAAGTATGTTCCCTTTGTGTGCAGGATGACATATGTCATGTGGATGATGTATCCTCCCCTTAGTAAAGCCACACTTGTACCAACAGAATGATTCCTTGAGATAGGCAGGTGAGTGAATGCAAAGACCAGTTGTACAAGAGGAAGATGAGGAAGCCTCCAGAGCATGAGATCAGAAATACACATCGGATAAGCAAGGTGTGCTACCAGGACAATGAACAATGAATGAGGAGTTGAGATGGCGTGTCTACCATCTTGAAAAACCAAATGAGAGTAAAACTAGTTTGATGGAGAAGAATGTTGGTGAGTCTATAGGAATATACATGGGATACTGGGATATTGAAGAAAGCTTGATGCATAATAGTTGGAGTGTGATGACTTGGTGTCATCAATGTGTCTCACCGGCAAGAAGGAAAGTTTTTTGCCCACTGGTAATATGGACAAGGTGCAGATGCATAAGGCTCCTACCTGATGAGAATGTGCATGGTTTGGATTGACATGTCTGGAGACCAGTTTGAGTGTTCCACCGGTAGTTCAGCATAGTGCAGACATGGTGAGGTAAATGGTAGAGTGTGAGACACTGGCAGAGTCGTGAAGTGCAGACACAAGGGTTACACCGACAGATTATAAAAGGTCATGACAAGAAGGACAACCAGCAAGGTGGTCAGTGTCGGTAGGGTTGATGAACTGGTATGGTCGTACCGATTATGTGTGTGGTTGGTGACCAAGCTAAATTGACAGAGTAGTTCTATGAGGAGGATACAGACTGTGATGCCACACGGAGCTGAGATGGAAAATGTGCAGAGGATAATGATGTCTGGTGTCAAAGAGGTAGTTGTGATTGGTCCAACATTAATGGTGACTGTGAAGCTTGAGTTAGAGTCAAAGAGGTGTACGGCTCAAGATCTATGATAAATTGATTGTGCAGATCGGAGTTGGCGAAGGAAACAACTGAGCCATTTATGGCAGTTGACTGAGATGTGCCAACAGACTGGAAGCAGTTTGCCAAAGATAGAAGGAATGATCAAGAAGGCTCATTAATGGCAGAGGTGTATAGTTAGCTATCTGAGAGATCAGATCGAGCATGATCTAATTGGATTTGGTTTTCCTTGAGGATGATGAGGAAACCCTAACTGCCTAGAATTTGAATACGCTTTTGGTGAGAAAATCAGCCTATAAATATGTAGGCCAAGGACATAGTTAAGTGCTATTGAATAGAAGAATATTGTGCTGCTGTGAAGTTTATTAATTCTACATATGAGATCAAATCAACCAAGTTCTCAATGACTATCTGAGAAAAGAGTAAGAGTGAGGGAGAATATGGTTGAAGTGTTCAACTGATAGAAGAGCATAATCGATAGTGTCCATATCGATAGAGCAGAGGTGAATGAAGCTGCAAAGTAGGTAGACATAGAACCAACAAAGTGTAGTACCAATCAAGAGCATAGCAGTGAGGAGGAGATTCAGTTCTTAGACACAATGCAACACTAAGAGGGGGAGGGGGTGAATCAGTGGTTCTCAAAACTTTCCCCTTTAGCTATCCTTTGTAAGCAACACTAGTTTGTGAATCAAGCATAGTGCAGACTTATCGGTTAGTAATGACACTACCTCAAATACACACACACACAAGGAGACATCACATAACTCCGACATATATGAGGAAAACCCAAGATGGGAAAAACCTCAGTGAGCAATGTTGCTGGAGTCTACTACTCCAATCCAACCTCACAGTAAAACATAGTTACAAAGTTTAGGGTACCAACCCAAGGACCACCAACCCCTACCTAATTTATGGGCTACAACACAAAGGAGCACCAACCCCTGACTTTAGGGCACCAACCCAAGGAGCTACAACCCCTATACCGAGCAACAACCTAGTGTTCACAATTTAAACTTCAAATACAAGTTGTTATCATGTTACAAGTGAATCTTGCAACCTTATCAAATGTCTTACTCTATCGGTGAAGTACCTTCTCTCCTTTACCGACTCACTCTTCTTCCTACTCTACACCTGTTGCTTCTCTGTTGGATCTACACCTCACTTCTCTACACATCACCAGTATCACACTATATCGGTATTACCGGTTCTTATCTCCAACCATTTGAAGGCTTCAACCAGGTTCACTCTCACTCTCTTCTTGGATGTTCATTAAGAACTTGGCTGATCTTCTTATTTGCATAAGTCTTCCACTTTGCAACAACACTATATTCTTCTCTCTTTAGCAACAACAAACAATCTCTTTGGCCTTTTTACTTATAGCCCAGATTTCCCGCCAAAGGCCAATTTAAAAATCAGGAAGTTAGGGTTTCCTCACCATCCTCAAGGAAAACCAAATCCAATCAGATCTTGCATAATCTGATCTTTCTAACATCTGAATGCACATCTCTGCCATAGTCGCATCTCCTCGATCACACCTTTCATTCCTAGTGATTTGCTTTTTACCCTTATAGCTAATCCTTCAGTCAATCACAAAAGATTTGATGGGTTGTTTCCTACATTGCCTCGATCTTCTCAATTTCTCTTTGTTGGCTCGTAGCTGTCTTCCTGACCTCAAGCCTCAAACCCCTGCAATCTCTCTACAACAAGTCTCATGATTTGTGTGGTCTTTCATTGAAGCTGACCAACCCTACAAATGACCTTGTCAATTTACATTCTATCTTTATCCAAACTTGGGTTTGCCATGTTGACTCCATGTTGACTATCTGCCAGCTTGGCACTTCAAGTCGGTCCAAGTAGGATCGCCGACCAACCACCCTAATGATTTCTTACTTCTTCTAGTTTGGTAACCCTTCTGGTCTCAACCATTCTACCAGTTACCTTATCATATCTTCTCTCATCTTGAACTGTCGATGGAACTCTCAAACCGGTCTCTAGATTGGTAAGTCCTAAGTATACTCATTCCCACAAAGAGGAGGTCTTCTACAATTGCACCTTTCTTATATAACTAGTAGACTTACATACCAGTTACCACTCTTGATGACACCATGTCATCATTCTTTCTCAAGGCTCCATCTTCTTTTAGTCAGGTCAGATTCCACTATTTGCATCTACTCAGCCTTTCATTTTCCTTGATTAGCTTTGACCATATCACAACTGGTTTGTCAAGATGACAAACACTTCATACTTCCTCTATACTGGCATCATACCTTCTCTTCTGGTCTGATTCATAACCCTGATCTCATGCACTTAGGGCATTCCTTCAAGTCACCGGTAGATTCGGTGTAATCTTTCAAGTGTTTGCCTTTACCTTTTCACTTTTATCTCTCCAAACTATGATGCACTCAATGCATAATAGGAGATAAGATCCACTTGCTAGATGAGGTAACGCCTTGTCTTTTGCATCCAGCAATGCTCTTCATGTGGTCTGATGTGAGCATATTTACTATCAGTCATTGCTTCGCATGATGACTGCTTCTTCACTTGGTGGGAGTCCTATTGTTCTAGAACCTTACAACATACCGGTTCATTTTGTTCTTCTAGTGTTGAAGTGATTTGGATAACATTCTGCCTTTTCATCACAAGTAACCACTCAAAACACTTCTCCATCTCATCACACAAGTCAGGCGCTAACTTGTGTACAAATGACCTCTGAGATCATCATCTTTACCTTTACCGGTGTTTTGAAACACAAGGTGATGTCCAAGATATCACATCCTGTACTCCTTCATAACAGTGTTTCCCTTACATCTCATCTACCGATGGTCATCCCATACCAGTTGACATCAATGACAACACAATGCCAACAATCTCCCACTTTGGCATTGATGTCAACACATGTAGTAGCTAACATACTACAAAATTCTTCTCCCCCTTTGACACAATAGAAAAGGGCATTGTGAGGCTATTATTTCTCTTTGTATGTGTCAGTCACTGACATAATACTTTCTCCCCCTTTGTCTTCATTGGATGTAACATTTCCTTTGATACCACTTGTTATCTTATCTCTGGTTGTTACATCTTCTCAAGTTACAGCACTTGAGGTGGGGAACATAACCATCAAATGACACCAATATGCAAGTCTGATGGTATTGAAACTCAATTTTCTAAAACACTGATACCAATTGCAGATGTGTCAGTGAATACTACTCACCAATCTTCAACACCTCTACAATTTCCTTCTCCTGCAGTCTAGACAGTCAGTATCCTCCCAAGTTCAATCAAACCAGCTCTTGATTATGAGACTCTTCATGATGAGCACTTGCACTCCCCTTTAATCATACATCTCAAGTCCTCATCTCCAGTTAGGTACAATACCGAAACTCCATTCTTCACCATATACTAATTGAGCTATGTATGTGTGATCACCAGATGATCCTTCAACTACATTGTATCCACCACAACCTATGACATGATCCTGGTCTTACACAATGCCAAACAATGTTATCATCAGGCCAAGAATAAAAAATGATTAGCCCAAAAGCATGCAAGCCTACATGATCAACCACTAGGAAAACATATGTCATTAAGGGAGTTTCCAATACCTCCTGAGACATAAACTCAACATTCCCTGCTACTGGGGTTATTGCAACAATTTCCAACTTTATTGTCTTACATAACCTATTTTGTATTCATGTCGGTAACATCCTGCACATACTGGTTAACACCTGATACTAATTGTTAACCTTTACTCATTGATTCATGCAGTAGTGATCCATCACTAACTTGCATATGTGTAGTCAAGGAAACACCTAAACACTCTTGTCATCTTCTTCCTTTATGCCAACAACAACATGATTTTCCATGTTGCCTTCATTACTGAGGGGGTGAATGATAAATTTGATGTGGTACTCCCCATAAGATTTTGCATCTCCTTTAGCCCTTAGGAGATATCACTTGTGCCTTGAATGTGATGAATCAATGATGAATAGTTAGTACCAAACCGGTACTGAGATGGGGTGTGAATCAGTACTGAGAAAAACACTTTTCCTTGTACCGGTTTGACTGAGAACACTGCACTTGACTGGCAAGCAATAACACCGGTCTAAACCAGATTACTACCGGTTAAACACAATGAAAGACATAAACCAGTAACTCAACTTTCCACATAATCTAACATCTTATTTCCACTTCACCCATATGCATACACTAGTAATACTTTAACAAAAATGTAAAGCCTTATAGGTTCAACATGCTTTACTACTTAACAGAGAATAACAAATCATAAAATGAAAAGCATTACACATAACACACATATTTTTCATGAGGAAACCCAGCTCGGAAAAACCACGGTGGGGATGAATACCCACAAGCTATTCTTTTAACCCTTTTGAAGTCCTCTTTGTTAGGAGCCTAGTTCGTTTAAAGACTTTATAATATGTTCTGTTAGGGACTGATCCTGCTAGGGATCACCCGGTTAAGGGATGGCTAAAATACCCGGTTAAGGGTTAAACCCTGTTAAAGGTTACCTTGTTAAAGGATTTTAAGAACTCAATGATTTTGAGACACCCTATTAAAGGATTTACAAGCTGGTTAAAGCTACCCTGTAAAGGGATTTTCCAACTATTGAAGTGGTTAGAGGTCAACAGGTATTACAATGATCTAGTAACAACACTCAATGCCAGTGCAGATCCACTTTAGTTTTGTCCTTCTACAATCACACTCTGCAGGTATCTATTCTCTTATCTGGTCTGGCAAGAATCACGTATCTCTGCACTTAGATACACACAGAACATTTGCCAACAACCTCAACATAAAAAACAACCTCAACCTTATAGGAAATAGATAGGTCAGTAGCATAAACCCTAAACCCTAAACATTTAGGTTAAGCAATTCAGTTGGTTCAATCCTAACCATTGATCATATTGCATTGATTACAACAGTCTTGAACAAATCTCAAGACGTTCTCCAATGTTCATTCTTCACCGCTTCTTAGAGGCTGATAACCCATCACACGTTCTCCACCATTTACAGAGACTTCACACATTCCCGAGGTAGATAGGATCAATTTCCATCATGCAAGATCCTTCACATGCACAAGGCTAACGTGGCAACACAATATGTTCTTCATTACAATGCTAACTCATCACACAATGTCATTGGTTGAATCACATAGGCATAGAACACTTCAACCAGAAACCCTGAAGCTAAGACTACCAATAGGTAGTCATACCATATGAAACCTTGATACAAAACATTCCATATACCGGTTCACATTCCAACATACCGATTCACTTGGACAAACATACCACTTCACTTTTTCACATATACCGGTTCACATTTCAACATACCGGTTCACTTGGATAGACATACCACTTCACTTTTTCACATATACCAGTTCTCTTGCAAGTACTTACTTCAATATATCGGTTCACTCTTCATCATATTGAAATCAATGACAACGTACAATATCATCATGTCAACATACTCTGCACATATGCCAACAATCTCCCCCTTTGGCATTGATGGAAATATACAAAGATATCTCTAAGCTTCACATCTTCTCCCCCAATACTCCAGATATCTTCTGCTTCACATCTTCTCCACCTTTGACAACAATACCAAAGTGAAGGCATAAGCATCTATGTTCTACTATGCTGCTCCCACTAAGGAGTAGCTTCCTTCAACACACCAATCCTGAGAAAAATATATCAATGTAAGTCCTGACTGATGTGGAGCACACACCTTTAGTTCACCTCTTGAAAGAGCAACACCCCTAATTCACCTCTCAAATAGGTAAAGGTAGCCTTCGGTAGAGGCTTGGTGAATATGTCTGCTAAGTGCTCCTTACTAGAAACATGTTCCAGTACAACTTCTTTGTTCAGAACCTTTTCCCTTAAGAAATGATACTTAATCTCAAAGTGCTTGGTTCTAGAATGTAAAACCGGATCCTTGGAGATGTTAATCACACTTGTGTTGTAACAAAATATACTTACTAGTTCAGATACAGGAACTTTGAAGCCATTTAATATATGCTTCATCTAGATTGTCTGGGTGCAGTTCATAAATGCTACAACATACTCTGCTTCTGTTGTAGACTGAGAGATACAACTTTATTTCTTACTCATCCATGAGACTAGTCTTCCACCAAGAAAGAATGCACCACCAGTTGTGCTCTTTTGGTCGTCCACATTACTAGCCTAGTCAGCATCTGTAAACACTTTCAGGTTGAAATCATTACTGTATGGATACCATACTCCATAGTCAATAGTTCCCTTCAGATATATCAAAATCTGCTTGACTACTACCAAGTGGGATTCTCTTGGGCTTTTCTAGAACCGTACAGAAATGCCCACTGCATGTGTAATGTCCGGCGTGCTATGTACTACATAGTGAAATTTACCAATCATTGATTAGTATTCTTTCTCATTTACCAACCCTGAGTCATCCTCTTTGGATAATTTACAACCGGTCACCATCGATGTACCAAGTGGTTTGTTGTTTTCCATGCCAAAGTTCTTCAACACCTCTTTGACATATTTGGATTGAGTGATAAAGATTCCATCTTTCACTTGTTGAATTTGTAGTCCAATGAAGAACTTAATCTCCCCTATAAGTGACATCTCAAACTCCTTTTTCATCTCATCTTGTCATCTCCTCCAAATATTATGTCACCAACAAACACCTCACAGATCAAAATCTAATCTCCTTCTGACTTGAGGTAGATATTACTATCCTCACTTGTTCTCTCAAATCCAATCTTCACAAGATGGGAGTGCAAGTGTTCATACCATGCTCTAGGTGCCTTCTTTAGTCCATACAAGGCCTTATGTAGCCTACACACCATGTCACTATGTTCTAATAGGGAAAACCCATCTGGTTGCTCTATATACACCTCCTCTTTTAGTATTCCATTCAGGAATGCAGACTTTACATCCATTTGATATACTTTGAATCTCTTGAATGCTGCATATGCAAGAAGCATACAAACTCCTTCCAATCTGGCTACTGGACCAAAGGTTTCTCCATAGTCTTCTCCTTATTCTTGGGAATATCCTTTAAACACCAATCTGGATTTGTTTCTAACCACTGAACCATCTTCATTCAGCTTATTTTTTAAAACCCATTTGGTTCCAATGATGTTTTTATGCTTTGGTCTGAGTACCAAAGACCATGTATCATTCTTTTCTATGTGGTCAAGTTCCTCTTCCATTGCCTTGATCCAATCTTCATCTTTATGTTCCTCTTTGAATGTTTTAGGCTCAAATTGAGAGATCATGCAAGAGTTTTCTCTGATCTTTCTTCTTGTAAGAATTCCCACATCCTTGTCTCCTATGATCTGCTTTGGATCATGATTCAACTTTACATACCTAGGAATGATTTAGTTGTTTCCTCTTTCTTTTCTTCTTCATCCTCATCTTCATCAGCATCAGCATCCACCGGTGTAGGAGCAATGTTACTGGTGCTTGTTTTTTTTGCAACCGATTCCCAGAAGGTTACTACTTGTTCATCTCCTACTTGCTCACTGCCGATTTTCTCAGATTTCTCAAAGGTTTCATCAACTCTAACATTGATGCTTTCAACAATTCTCTGAGTCCTATTGTTGAAACATTTGAGAGCTTTTCTCTTTTTGGAATACCCTAGGAATATTCCCTCATCACATTTAGCATCAAACTTGCTCTGATGTTCACTCCTCTTGATATAACATCTACTACCAAAAACTCTGAAGTAGCTTACCACTGGTGTCTTACCAGTCCAATACTCATAAGGTGTTTTATCCTTACCCTTTTTGATGAGTACCCGGTTCATTGTGTAGACTGCAGTGCTCACTTCTTCTCTCCAAAAGGTGTGAGCAACCTTTCCTTGGATCAACATAGTTATAGCTACTTCAACCACAGTCAAGTTGTTTCTCTCTGCTAGGCCATTGTGCTATGGAGTCCAGGGGGTAGATAGGTACCTCTTGATGCCATTCTCTTCATAGTATTTTTTGAATTCACTGGAAGTGAATTCTCCTCCTTGATCAGTTCTTAAGCACTTAATCCTCTTATCACTTTCTTTTTCTAAAATTTCTCTGAAGGCTTTAAAATTTCCAAAAGCTTTAGATTTGTCCTTCAAGAATGTAACCCACATCATTCTTGAGCAATCATTAGTAAGAATCATAAAATACCTATCTCCCTGCACACTCCTAGTTTCCATAGGACCACACAAATCAGTATGCACGAGATCAAGTAAATTGTCTGTAGTGAAAGGTTTACCTTTGAAGGTTGAGGAAGACATTTTCCCTAGTTGGCACTCTTTGCACAAAGGATTCTCTGATTTTCTTAGCATAGGAAATCCTCTAACTACCTTGATCTTACTAGCCTTCACAATATTATCAAAGTTTACATGGTAGAGTCTCCTATGCCATATCCAGCTATCCTCAAACTTAGCCATTAGACATGCACTGACATTAGCATTTAGTTGAAATAGGTTACCTTTGGTCTGCATATCGGTAGCCATCAGTTCACCACTCTTCCCTTTGATTTTGCACACTCCATTTTTGAATTCCAAAGTGAGTCCATTATCATTCAGTTGAGTGACACTCAAAAGGTTGTGCCTGAGACCTTCTACCTAGTACACATTATCAACACTGCTTCTTCCATTCAGAGAGATGGACCCTCTACCTTTTACCATACATGGTGCATCATTACCAAAATGAACCACACCACCATCTTACTCTTCCAAAGATAGAAACTTACTCTGGTCACTAGTCATATGGTGAGAACAACCACTGTCAATAATCCCCTCATTGGAATTATCAAAGCAGGAGACAAGAACCTTCTTGTCTGACACATCTTCCTTGACCGCTACAAATACAATATCTTCATTTTCTTCATCTTCTGATTCCTCATTAGTGACACCTTCATCAACTGCTACAAAATAGTTTCTCCGGTTTCCTCCTTTGAACTTCTTGAACCTCTCTGGTTTATCCTTGTTGTCACCATTAGGGCAATTTATAGCAATTTGTCCTATCCAGTTACAAGAAAAGCATTTCAAAGGAAGCTTACCTATGTACTTACCGGTTCCCTTGGGAAGTCTCTTAGCAAGAAGAGCTTCAAATTCCATCAGGATCTCCTCATCATCCATTTCTCTACTTTGTCTTGGTTCACCACTGGTACTAGCTTCTTTGCCTTTTCTAGATGGTGCAGCAGATGCTCTAAAGGATGATTTAGTCTTCTAAATACTGCTATCAAAATTATTTAGCTCATAAGTTGTTAACTTTGCAATGATGGAGTCCAGGGATACATTTGTCTTGTCTACAGACCTCAACTCCTGAATAGCAGCAACTCTTATTGCATAGACCGATAATAAGGATCTCAAAACTTTGCTAACAATAGTGGAATATTCCATTTTACCACCTGCACTCTTGATATCTCCAACAATAGTTTTGATTCTTATTCCATATTGTTGAATGGTCTCTCCTTCAACCATCCGCATGTCTTCAAACTTTCCCCTAAGGCTTTCTACCTTAGCTTGTTTCACATGCTCATCACCGCCATAGATATTCTCAAGGGCATCCCATACTTCTTTGGGATTCTTTTTGTCCTGAACATCAATAAACTCAATGTCAAATAAACTACTAATTAGGGCTTCCATGACTTTCCCATTCTCCCAAATCTCTCTCTTTTGATCATCAGTGAGAGTGCCAGTAGGGATAACATAAGAATTCTCAACATAGCTCCAATGTTGAGCACCCATGCTTTTGATGTATATCTTCATTTTGTCCTTCCATATTTTAAAGTTGTCTTTGTTTAACTTTAGACCTTCCCTCTTCATCATTAGAGTAGGATCTTTACCTCAAGCAGTTAAGCTTACAACACAAAGGACTTGGACGATGCTCTGATACCAATTGATGAATCAATGATGAATAGTTAGTACCAAACCAATACTAAGAGGGGGGGTGAATCAGTACTGAGAAAAACACTTTTCCTTGTACCGATTTGACTGAGAACACTGCACTTGACTGGCAAGCAATAACACCAGTCTAAACTAGATTACTACCGGTTAAACACAATAAAAGACATAAACCAGTAACTCAACTTTCCACACAATCTAATATCTTATTTCCACTTCACCCATATGCGTACACCAGTAATACTTTAACAGAAATGTAAAGACTTATAGGTTCAACATGCTTTACCACTTAACAAAGAATAAGAAAGCATCACATGAAAAAAATCACACATAACACACATATTTTTCACGTGGAAACCCAATTGGGAAAAACCACGGTGGGGATGAATACCCACAAGCTATTCTTTGAACCCTTTTGAAGTCCGCTCTGTTAGGAGCCTAGTCCAATTAAAGATTTTACAGTAGTTTCTATTAGGAACCAATCCTACTACGGATCACTCAGTTAAGGGATGGCTAAAATACCCAGTTAAGGGTTAAACCTTGTTAAAGGTTACCTTGTTAGAGGATTTTAAGAACTCAATGATTTTGAGTCACCCTGTTAAAGGATTTACAACAAGCTAGTTAAAGCTACCCTGTTAAGGGATTTTCCAACTGTTGAAGTGGTTAGAGGTCAATAGGTATTACAATAATCTGGTAACAACACTCAATGCCAATGCAAATCCGCTTTAGTTCCTTAATTCTACAATCACACTCTACAGGTATCTATTCTCTTATCTAGTCTAGCAAGAATCATGTATCTCTGCCAAATCCATTGTAGTTATGACAAATAATCTTTGTATAACCAGGAGAAAGGACATGCATGTATCTACTTTTGGATACATCCTTCCTGTCAGCATGATTTCTATGAAATCCTACATTATCCTTTCTAGATCTCATTCTACACTCCCTTTCCTTATGACCATAAATATTACATGTAAAACAATAACCAGGAAAGGATGGCATATGACTTACATATTTGTTCTACCATGCATGAGAGGATCTTGCTAGTTTTGCATCCCCATCTTTTCCCTTTTGGAAATGGACCCCTGGGTGTCCATTCTAAGCACCTCTCTCATATGTGCTCTTCTTCTTCTCCCACACATTCTTCCCCCTAAGGGTGGTAGCATTTCTTTTCCCTCTACTAGTGGAGGGTCTCCTTTGCTGCTTCCTCATCTTCCTGCTTTCGATGATGTTTTCTTCTCCTATCTTCCCCTTACCTCTGGGATCTGTATGAAGATTCCCCCTTGCAGCATTGATCTTTACTTTTGTCTGCAAGTCCACACCAGTTGTGGTCAGATCAACCTTCTTTTGAGGAGCACATCTAACTAGAGAGCTCTAGCCTTTATCTTCTTCAAGCAGCCACTGAAGTTTTTTGTCTTTTATCTCTAGCTGAGAGGCTAGATCTTCACACCGGCATACCTTGGTGTCTTTTTCCTGAGCCTTCAACTCTGAGATGCATTTCTCTGATTCTTCAAGGCATTTGACTAACCATTTCTGTTCCACAATAGCAGCATTCTTGAATAGCTTGTATTCTCTTTTAACTCTACTAAGTTCTTCAAGTGTATTTACAAGCTCTCCTTCAAGGTCAACTTCTTCTGCTTCTTCATCATCAGAGGGATCTTGATGGAAAGAGCTATCTACCATATCTTCCTCTTCTTCATCATCACTGCTCAGCACATCTTATTGAGGAGAGGTGGTTGCCCACCCATTTTTAGATTCTTGGGCCACAAGAAGTTGAGCCCCTTCTTCTTCACTGCGGTGGCTGCAAGAAGATCTATCTTCCTCATCCAGATAAATATGAGATATATTTCTCACATTTCCTTTAAATGTAGGATCTACTATTGAGGGTTCATTTCCATAGAGCTTCTTCAATCTTTTCCATAAGCTCTTTGTTGTTTTACACTTGTCCACCTATGAAGAGACATCATCGATGAGTCCATTGAAAATAGCCTTCATGGCTTCTTCTTTGCACATGTTTCTTCTTTCTTCTACAAATCTGGTAGGAAGACTGTCCTTTCTAGGGAGACCATCTACTACTAACATCCATACATCAAATCCTAAAGAGGATAGGAAAACTTCCATTTTGTGACTCCAAATAGAAAAATTTGAGCCATCAAATACTGGAGTATAGATAGATACTAAACAAACCATTGTGTCCTTAGGTTGGAATCTACCCAAGTTGGAGAACACTATTCTAACTAGGAACCTACACTCTGATACCAATTGTTAGACACAATGCACCACTGAGTGGGGGAGGGGGTGAATCAGTGGTTCTCAAAAATTTCCCCTTTAGCTATCCTTTGTGAGCAACACTAGTTTGTGAATCAAGCATAGTGCAAACTTACCAGTTAGTAATGAGACTAACTCAAATACACACACACACACAAGGAGACATCACAAAACTCAAGCATTTACAAGGAAAAACCAAGATGGGAAAAACCTCGGTGAACAATGTTGCTAGAGTCTACTCCTCCAATCCAACCTCATAGTAAAACATAGTTACAAAGTTTAGGGAACCAACCCCTACCTGATTTATGGGCTACAACCCAAAGGAGCACCAACCCCTAACTTTAGGGCACCAACCCAAGGAGCTACAACCCCTACACTGAGAAACAACCCCGTGTTCACAATTTAAACTTCAAATACATAAGTTGTTATCATGTTGCAAGTGAATCTTGGAACCTTATCAAATGTCTTACTCTATTGGTGAAGTACCTTCTCTCCTTTACCGACTCACTCTTCTTCCTACTCTACACCTGCTGCTTCTCTACTAGATCTACACCTCACTTCTTTGTACATCACCAGTATCACACTCTATCAGTATTACCAGTTCTTCTCTCCAACTAGTTGAAGGCTTCAACTAGGTTAACTCTCACTCTCTTCTTGGATGCTCATTAAGCACTTGGCTGAGCTTCTTCTTATTTGCAAAAGTCTTCCACTTCGCAACAATACTATATTCTTCTCTCTCCAACATCAACAAACAATCTCTTTGGCCTTTCTACATATACCCCAGATTTCCTGCCAAAGGCCAATTCAAAATTTAGGTGGTTAGGGTTTCCTCACCATCCTTGAGGCAAACCAAATCCAATTAGGTCTTTCCCAATCTGATCTTTCTGACATCTAAATGCACATCTCTGCCATAGTCGCATCTCCTTGATCATGCCTTTCATTCCTAGAAATTTTCTTTTTACCCTTATAGCTAATCCTTTGATGAATCACAAAAGATCTAACAAGATGTTTCCTACATCACCTTGATCTTCTCAATTTCTCTTAGCTAGCTCATAGCTATCTTCCCAACCTCAAGCCTCAAACCCCTGCATTTTCTCTACAGCAAGTCCCATGATTTGTGTAGTCTTTCATTAAAGCCGACCAATCCTGCAACAACCCTATCAATATACATTCTATCTTTATGCAAACTGGGGTTTGCCATGTTGACTCCATGTTGACTATCTGTCAGCTTGGCACTTCAAGTCGGTCCAAGTAGGATCGTCGACCAACCACCCTAACGGTTTCTTACTTCTTCTGATTTGCTAACCCTTCCAGTCTCAACCATTCTACCGGTTACCTTATCATATCTACTCTCATCTTGAACTGTCGATGGAACTCTCAAACCGATCTCTAGATTGGTAAGTCCTAAGTATTCTCATTCCCACAATGGGGAGGTCTTATACAACTGCACCTTTCTTATATAACTGGTAGACTTACATACTGGTTACCACTCTTCATGACACCATGTCATCATTCTTTCTCAAGGCTCCATCTTCTTTCAGTTAGGTCAGATTCCTCTATTTGCATGTACTCAGCCTTGCCTTTTCCCTGATTAGCTTTGAACATATCAAAATTGGTTTGTCAAGATTACAAACACTTCATACTTCCTCTATACTAGCATCATACCTTCTCTTTTGGTTTGATGCATAACCCTGATCTCATGTACTTAGGGAATTCCTTGAATTCACTGGTAGATTCGGTGTAATCCTTCAAGTGTTTGCCTTTACCTCTTCACTCTTATCTCTCCAAACTATGATGCACTCAATGCATAAAAGGAGATAAGCTCCACTTGCTAGATGAGGTAACACCTTATGTTTTGCATCCTGTAATGCTCTTCATGTGGTCTGATGTGAGCATATTTACTGTCAATCATTGCTTCACATGATGAATGCTTCTTCACCCAGTGAGAGGCTTGATGTTCTGCAACCTTACAATGTATCGGTTCATTCTGTTCTTCCAGTGTTGAAGTGATTCAGATAACATTCTGCCTTTTCATCACAAGCAACCACTCTAAACACTTCTTCATCTCATCACACAAGTCAGGCACTAACTTGTGTACATATGACCTCTGAGATCATCTTCTTTACCTTTACCATTGTTTTGCAACACAATGTGATGTCCAAGATATCACATCCTATACTCCTTCATAATAGTGTTTCCCTTACATCTCATCTACCGGTGGTCATCCGATATCAGTTGACTGTTAGGTCCCAGAGACAACTAAGAGGGGGGGTGAATCAGTTGTCTAATAAATTCAAACCAAAAAACTAATTAACCAACTTAATGCTTAATACCAATAAACTAGTTAAGTATGTCGGTAGATAGTGTTAATAGTAAATTACTATACCGGTAAGGATTAATGCATGAAACATAAACATAAAGTCATCCACAACACATAACACCAATATTTGTATGTGGAAACCCTGTAAGGGGAAAAACCATGGTGAGAAACCTTACCCACAATTAGATGATACTACTACAGATAGTAAGTGTACATAATGGGGTCTGCACATGTAGAAAGGCCAACAACCTAGAGATTACTGCTCAATCACAAAATGGGAGTCACACTGACTACAGTTGGATGGTTAAATCCAATAAGAATGTACTACACAAAATAGCATCTTCATATGCTGGATTTAGTTTTGGTGTAATGTTGATATGCTTCTACAAAAACCTACCTTCACCTTCAAATGATGTCTTCATGTATTCCTTTGATTGGTCTCGCATATACCTTCACACAATTTTTCTTCGCATTCCACACTTGATCTTACAAATAAGATCTTACATATATACCATACCCTAAGACCATTATTAGTAGGTCGGCTCTACAAGATATTACAATAAAAACATTTTACATACAATATCATATCCAATGCAATAACTGATTGAACATGTCGGCTTAATGCATTTACAACAATAAAAAATCATTTCCATAGCGTGTCATGCTAATCTGGAAAAGATAAACCTGCCAGTGTAACCCTAGATAACCTAGACCTATTTGCCGGTAAAAGAAAATATGCAAATATGAATATACCAATGATTAATTCTTCAAAACAAAGTATCCACACGATGTCTTTGACATTACCAAGTGTCTTCCATATCATTCTAGGTATTGGTGAACATTATATCCTGTCGGTGAACCATGTACCAGTAACTATTGCACAGTTTACTTGCTTGTTGGTGAGTGTTGTCAGATCTCCAAAGTGCTAGTTTTCAGTAGGTGTTGACATCAATGACACAACCATACCAAAATACCAACAATCTCCCCCTTTGGCATTGATGGCAACACAAGATGGAAAAACCATCAAAGTGCCAAAATAGAAATGCCAAATATCAAAAACCAACAATCTCCCTTAGACAACAATTTCTCCCCCTGGGAGCAACATGTGTTTATCCAAAGATTTATTTTCAATACCAAACTCTCCTTAAAAGATAATGTGTTTTTCCATAGATATCTCTCCCCCTTTGACATCAAATGCCAAAATTCAAGTTCATACAAAATAGCAACTAGTCCCCCTAAGTAGTAGCTTCCTCATAAGAGATCGAAATAAAAGATTTGTCTTTTAATTCTGTCGGTTGATGACAATCATCAACTGTCTATGTCTCTATCGGTGGTGGTATGACTCCAAGCTTATCTCTTAGATATTCAAAGGTCTCCTTAGGCAAAGGTTTTGTAAAAATATCTGCAACCTTTTCTTTAGTATTCACATAAACCAGTTTTATCTCTTTTTCTTCAACTTTTTCCCTTAGAAAATTCAGTTTGATAGAAACATGTTTTGTTTTAGAATGTAATACCGGATTCTCAGATATATAAATTGCTGTAGTATTATCATAGTAGATAGTAATAGGTTCCTTGCATTTTACCTTAATGTCTTTCAACATTTGCTTAAGTCATAGTACCTGTGTATAGTTAGTTGCTACTGCAACATATTCTAATTCTACTGTTGATAAAGATGTACAACTCTGTTTCTTATTCAACCAAGAAACTAATCTTTTTCCAAGAAAGAATGCTCCTCCAATGGTGCTTTTTCTATCATCCACATCTCCTACCCAATTTGCATCTATGTATGCACATAGCTCAAAATTTTCATCTCTAGGATACCATAATCCAAGATTTGTTGTGCCTTGTAAGTATCAAAAAATACCTTTTACTGTTGATTCATGATTTTCCCTAGGATTACTTTGAAATCTAGAAACAATACATACTGCATTCATAATATCAGGTCTGGTTTGTGTCAAATACAGTAAACCTCCTATCATAGATTTGTATCTAGTTGGATTAACAGGTGTAGATTCATCCCTTTGAGATAATTTGTCATTTGTAGTCATAGGTGTGCTTACCAGTTTAGAGTTCTCCATCCCAAATTTATTTAGTAGTTCTTTCAAGAACTTGAATTGACTAAAAAATATACCTTTATCAATCTGAGAAATCTGCAAACCTAAAAATAATTTTATTTCTCTAGTCATAGACATTACAAATTCTTGCTGCATTTTAAGAGAAAATTCCTTACATTATCCATCTTCTCCTCCAAAGATTATATCATCAACAAATACTTCAATAATCAAGATGTCATCATTAGATATTTTGTAATATAAATTGCTATTTGCATTTCCTTTAGTAAAACCAATCTTCAAAAGATACTTATCCAACCTTGCATACCAAGCTCTTGGGGCTTGTTTCAATCCATATAGAGCTTTTCTTAACCTACAAACCATATCATTGTCATCTGTCAAGGAAAATCCTTTAGGTTGTTTAATATATACTTCCTCTTCAATATCTCCATTCAAAAATGCACATTTAATATCCATTTGATAAACTTTGTAATCCTTGTGAGCTGCAAAAGCCAAGAATAATCTAATTGCCTCAATTCTAGCTACTGGTGCAAAGTTTTCATTGTAATCAACTCCTTCTTTCTGAGAATATCCCTTACACACTAGTCTTGCTTTATTTCTGACAACCTTACCTTCTTCATTAAGTTTGTTTCTAAATACCCATTTGGTTCCAATTACATTTTTATCTTTAGGCCGGGGAACTAATGTCCAAGTATTATTTTTCTCAATTTGTCCTAATTCTTCTTCCATAGCTTTAATCCAAAATTTATCTTCACATGCCTCATTGATAGATGATGGTTCAATTTGATAAATAAGACATACCTCTTCATTTGCCAATCTTCCTCTTGTCATAACTCCTTTAAATTTGTTTCCAATTATCTGATCTTCAGAATGATTCAATTTTACATACCAAGGTGTCTTTGTTTGTTGTTGTTCTTCAATTACTATGGAATTCTTTGATGATACTGAGGTAACTGGATCTTCATTCTGTAACGGTAGATTTAGTGTAGGTTCATTTGTCACAATTTCTATTGCCGGTTTAGAGTCTATGTACCTTGAAGTTCCTCTAAATTGTTCATCAATCTTTACATTTGTACTCTCAACAATTTTCTGTAATCTCTTATTAAAACATCTATATGCCTTGCTCTTAGATGAATAACCAAGAAATATTCCTTCATCACTTCTAGGATCAAATTTGCCAATATACTCATCTCTTCTAATATAACATTTACTTCCAAAAATTCTAAAATACTTAAGAGTAGGAGTATTACCAAACCATAGTTCATGAGGGGTCTTACCGGTTTCACCTTTGATGTGAACTTTTTTGAATGTATAGACATCACTGCTAACTGCTTCTCTCCAATACACATGTGGTAGATTTGCTTTTGATAACATACTTCTTGCTGCATCCAAGATAGTTCTATTTTTCCTTTCAACAACTCCATTCCGCTGAGGTGTTGATAACTGTCTTTTGATTCCATTCACTTCCCATAATGTATTAAAGTCCTTAGATGTGAATTCTCCTCCTTGATCTGATCTTAAACATTTTATTTTCTTATCGGTTTCATTTTCAACCATTGCTTTGATCAATTTGAACTTTCCAAGTGCTTCTGATTTTTCTCTGAGAAAAGTAACCCAACACATTCTAGAATAATCATCAATAATTAGCATGAAATATCTATCACCTTGTAAGCTTCTAGTTCTAGCTGGACCACATAAATCCGTGTGAATCAAATCAAGAACATTATTGGATTTTTCTGGAATACTTTTGAAACTAGCTCTAACTTGTTTTCCAAATTGACATTCCTTACAAATTGTATTATGAGGTTTCACAATTTTAGGTAGATCTCTAACTTCCTTAGAAGTACTGATTTTTACCATGCAATCAAAGTTTACATGACATAGTCTCTTATGCCATAACCAACTTTCATCTATATGTGCAACCAAGCATGCCTTTTCACTATTATTCAAATGAAAGATATTATCTCTAGTCTGATTACCGGTTGCAATTTCCAAACTAGTTCTATTCATGATTTTTCATTTTCCATTTTTAAATTGTAACTAAAATCCCTTCTCAACTAATTGACCAACACTTAAAAGATTATGCTTTAATCCTTCAACATAGTAGACATTGTCAGTGTTATGCTTACCATCAAGAGATATTGAACCCTTACCTTTGATTGAATAGGCTTTGTCATCCCCAAATCTTACTAAACCTCCATTGTATTTGTAGACATCT
Organism: Cryptomeria japonica; assembly: GCF_030272615.1. Classification (NCBI taxonomy): domain Eukaryota; kingdom Viridiplantae; phylum Streptophyta; class Pinopsida; order Cupressales; family Cupressaceae; genus Cryptomeria; species Cryptomeria japonica. Next base: position 473,992,291 of record NC_081411.1, on the reverse strand, counting down.
AAAAATGGTCAATGCTTGCGAAGTCATACTTTAACATTTACGCATTGCCTTATTTTAGGGTTTTTGCATCGCATTAACATTTCTTCTATGTTGCATACTTGGTCTTTATCATTTGCGAGCATTGAGTCCTTCTTCTGCATTCCTCACTTTTATCGCTTTTGAATTAGGGTTTTGTCCTCTTATCAATCTTGTCATTTTGTGATCAATTTGTCATCGATCCTTGTCCTTGTCAATCTCGTCAATTTTGCGATCGATTTGTCATCGATCCTTGTCCTCTTCAATCATGTCAATTGGCGCATATCAATTTGGTCTCTTTATCAATATTGGTCAATTTGTCAACCAATTTCAATTGTTTATCAATCAAATCATTTATCAAGTCATAATCATGATTAAATCGAATCTACATCAATTATCTTTTGTCAAGACCTAATCTTCTAAGGTTTTATGATTTATTCATTTAATCTTGTTTGTCATTTTCCCTCTAGGTTAAATAATTTATTTATTTATCCTAAGTATTCTTGTCACAATTAAATATTTATTTAATTGGCTAATTAATTCCCCCTCTTTTTGTGAATTAATTAATGAATGAAAAATTATTAATTAATTCACCTAATTTTCTAATTTCATCAATTTCTAATTTCCAATTCATCATTTCTAACCTTATTTCTAATTTTCCTAATTCCTAATTTCCACCTCATTTTCTAAATTCAATTTCCACCTAATCAATTCCTCTCTAGTCTCTCCCTATTTTTGTGCTTCGGTGGAAGCATGAATTTCTCATGCGTCATACTGTTGGCATAGCAAGATGTCATAAAGCTTTTAGTCCTCTAACCTTTGCATTGGCAATATGTCATAATTCATGACATAGAAGGTGTCATAACCTTCTTTCTTCAACTCAAGTTTGCTATTTTTGAAATCAATTGCCTCTAATATCAATTTCATGCTAATCTTGTCCTCTCTCCAATTTGTTTATAAATTTGATGAGTTTCTTCAATCAAAGGATCTGGTCGAATCAATCATGCTTCTAGTACCCTTATGTTGTCATGCTATCTTGTCAATCTTGCTTTCATCTCATGCGTATGCACTTGTAGGTAAGATCCACAAAACAAAGCAATTTGAAGGAGAAAGAAGGATAATGGAGCCACATGAAGGAGACATCTGCATTTGGTTTGCTTAGATTTCATTTAGAATGTCTTGTCTTCATGTTTTCATTAAATTTTTTTAGGATTGTTATCACTGCATTTCAGTTTTCATGATTGAAGTAGTCCAATTTGCTATTGCTTGTGATGATTTCCACATTTCCTAGCTACATTAATTGGTGAACCCAACATGAACTAATCCCCTAACCATGCTTTTGAGTTGATTTGCAGGTGAAAAACCCAAGAAACAGGGTAATTCAGGGCTTTCTGGGCACTTTTGCGCCTGTGTAGGAGAGTTCTATGCCTGTGTCAAGCAATCTGTGCATGTGTCAAGGACTTCTATGCCTGTGTCAAAGGGATCTATGCCTATGTTACTACATTCTGTGCCTGTGTTACTACATTTTGCGCCTGTGTGAGACATTCTGTGCCTGTGTAAGGCCAGAAACAGAGGTAAAAAGCAGTGTTTTTACTTGCAAATTGCTTTGTTTTGCATTCTGTTTCTGCTTTTTGGTTTTTCTTTGGTACTGATTCTCTATGCAGCACCTTGGCATTATGCATGACAAAGACAAAAATTGAAACTACTAACACATTTTATGCAGGTTCGCTAGTCAAAGACTAAACAAATTAAACTTATGACTTGGTGATTTTGTAGGTTGCCTTATACTCCAACTAAAGTTTGTGTTTGTAATTCATAATTAGGCACCTAGTATGATTGCTATGTAGGATGGAATGAACATATGTTTTTTTTTTTTGTCGAGTTTGACATTGGAGTAGGAGAGTATGCTCTCATCCTTAGGGTGATCAGAAATCCAGATCTTTGATACCATTCTCATGTTTTGGATTGTGTGTTACCTTTAGAGGGCCTACCTTCCCGACCATTTGCTTTCTTTTGCAAGAAAGTGACAATCGTGAGAAGGGAACGACCCAAACTGAGCATATCCAGAGTACCCTGGCATTCTAACTCACTATAAATAAATACCTGATGGGCAAAAGCTTTGAAGGAAGGGTTACGTGGGAATTGTAGTTACTTGGGAAGTGATGACCCTTGAACTCTTTCTCATATCAACATCTAAGTAGGGCCTCATGGTCTAAATCATGCTTGCATGACTACATTTGTTTGGTATCTTGGTGGGCTTATGTCTCAATCACGCTTGTGTGACACCAAGGAGTAGCGCTTAACAGAAATCCTTATTAAACACCTTGTATTTAGAGGCCAAAAATCCTTCTAGTTGCTTGAGAAGGACAAGTTCAGATACTTGGAAGAGATACTAAGTTTGCCATGGGGAGATTTCCATGGGGACTGATGCTTGGCTACCCTGAGAAGTGAGTGTTGTGGAGGGGAGCCCATGGGGTCAAGCATCTATGTATTCTCCTTGAATCTCATAATGAGTCTACCTCTCAAGTACCTACTGTCCTTACCTACCATAAGAAATGTGTGAATGAGCATGATTGTCTTGAGTCTAGGTTAAAATATCTTGTCTTCTTTGCTTGTCAAAAGTTGAGTTGTGTCTCATTTCAAAAAACAAGACAAATTGATTCAAAACAAGGTTAAACACAAGAGTATTTCATTCAACAAAGTTCAAAACACCTTCAAACATGGTTGTCAAACATTTTTAAAAATCTTGTCTCAACATTCATGTCACTTAGATTTATGTTCATCCTAGGTTTGCATTTTGCAAATTCATTGTCAACTACCAAGGTTAGGTTTCACCTAGGTCATACTCATTTGCCTATCAATAAGGGTCATCCATTTGCATGTGTCCTCTTGCATTAGAGTAATACCATTTCATAATTCAACCTTAGGTTTTGCCTTAGGTTGACATTGTCATACATTTGCATTTGCATCCTTGTCCTCATAACATTAGGTCACATTTGCATACCCTAGGTCTCTTCATTAAGTTTAGGTTATTATCATATCATATTAGGCTCATTTTCATAGTAATTGTCCCTTTTCATATAGTGTCAAAACTAGGTTTTGTCATACTTGAGTAATCCAAATCTTTGATAAACCCTAAGTCATTGTTAGGAGGTCTAGACCTTATCAAACCTTTTCTCTTTTTTGTCATCAATGTCATTTGGTCAAACCTAGCTTAGTATCCAAGCATATAGGGGAGACATTGTCATTTTGTCCTTTTGTCACTTGGTCCTTTTGTCCTTTGAGGTCTAGACATCATTTCAATTTCCTAAGGGTCTCATTTTTAGAATTGCATTCATAAGTTTGTCAAAATCTTGAAAAAAGAACAAAAACATAGGTTGCATTCTTGCCATAGATTGCATTTCTGTCTGTTTAGTTTGCATTTAGTTGCATATCATACATCATCCTTGAAAAAGAAAAAATTCCAAAAATATTGCCTTTGCATAGTGACATGTTTGTTGAAATGAGGTCTCAACCTTCTCACAAAGCCATGTCATCACAATTGAGCAATCAATCATGTCAATCCAATCTCTACATGTCTCAGAACTTGGATCAAACTTATCATGATGATGTAAATGTCCAAATACAAAAACTAGAGGAGAAACTAGCTCAAGAAGAGGAGATATTGGAACAAAGAGTGAAAAACATTGAGAAGAATAGATCACAAATGTCCAAAATGTTTCAAAAATTTCCAGGTTGAAATCCAAAGATTGAGTCAATTGATGTAAGATCTCTTCTTGAACGATCATACATACCAGCTCTCCTCTCCCAAATAGAGATGATGAAACAATTTCAAGAAAGGAGACAACATCAATTTCAACATTATGTGCCTCCACAACAAGAACAAGAAGGTGTTTACTATCAATCAGATTTTCAACCAATACAACCAATGGTTCAACCAATTGTTCAACATATACAACCAATACAACCAATGGTCCAATTTCAACAATATGTCCAACCAACTATACAATGTCAACAAATGGTTCAACTAATGGTGGAATATCAATTTCAACAACCACAACCATACATTCAAAAACAAAGGTTGCAGCAAACACCAACCCAAGTTTCAAACATGTCGGAACAATTGAACCAAGTCCAATATCAAAACATGACATCAAACCAAAAACAAGTTCAAATTCCAGATCGAATCATGTCAAAACCTAGAAAGAAAGGTGGCTTTATTGCAATGATCTTAAGGAAATTACCAAGTGAGTTCTTTGAAGAAGATCAAGATAATACACTTATGTCTAGCAATGCCTCATCCCCTCACAAACAAATTGACTCTCCAGTGGCACCTATCCCTACACCTTTAGAAGTTTCACAGGAACCTTCCATATTGTCCTCATCAAACAATACACCCAAGGATGCAATTATCCGAGGGCTATCCATAATTGATTGCCAAGATAATCCAATTCATGATGCACATCCTTGTCATGTTTTAGAAATACAAGACCCAATGCAACCATGCACTTTATTGCCATTACCTATTTTAGAGGACCCCATTCGAAGTCCCTCTTCCTCATGTTCAAGCATTGATTCCTTGCCAGAATCCATCATAAATGTTCAAAGTGCATTTCCTTCATGCCAAAGCATTAATCCCTTGCCAGAATTCCCCATGCATATCCAAAGTCCAACCTCATGTCAAGAGGATAGTTTAGAGCAAAAAGAAATGAGTCCTAAAGAAAATCAAGATCAAGATTCTGAAAACTTATCATCCCATCCAATTGTTGACCAGGACCCCATCTTCCCAGACACTCACGATGATTCCCTTATTCTTGTCCATCCTATCCAAAGTCCTATTGACACTCCATTCCCCAAGCAAGATCAAGATATCCCAATCCATCTAATCCCAAATGATCCCTTTCCATTTCATGAAAAAAATGTCCTTTCAAATCCCATTGACATTCAAGATATCCCTTCCATCCTTTTCGATGATCCCATTGAAAGTCAAGAGAAAAACACCTTTAAAGAGGATTCCAATGATCTTCCTCCTTGTCAAGATCAAATTATTCCTGTAAATCCTCCACAAGATCCTTTTGTTCCTCCATCTCCTTGTCTTAATGCTCCATATACACTCCAAGATCGCATTTCTTTTGATGATCCCATTATTTCTCCCATTCCATCTCTTGAAGAGCCTGTCATTGAACCATGTCCACTACATGATCCTAATTGCCCTCATGATCCTAATCCCCCTCATGATTCTAACGTGTCAGTGCAAGATGTTCATGAACCCTCGACATGCATAATGAGCTCTTCCACTTTGGTGAAATCCGATCCACTTCAAGATCTCATTATTTCTCTCATATCATATCCACCTCATAATGGACTCGCATCTTCTTCCCAAAGAAAAGAGTATCCTACAAGTCAAGATATTCATAAAGGCAAGGGATTAGATCTTCATAAGCAAGAATCCCTTCATGTTAAATAAAATATTAAGGGTCATGGCCTCAGTGAAATTCCTCAAGACATGGGTACCCCTGCTAAATCCAACATCCCATCAAAATCAAAACATACACCTTCCCCATCATACCTTCCATCCATCTTAGGTCCTTATATTCCTTCATTCTCTATGCAAGGTCAGCAAAGGCATACATCCTTGAGTAAATTTCATCCATCCAAAAGAAGTCCATTTCATTCATATCCATCCATGCATTCCTTTCCCCCTCCAAGCAATTTGGATGCCAAGTATAAAAGTCATAAGTCTAGCAATCCACATGTATTCAAGGATCAACATGTCCAATATAATCGACATGTCAAAACAAAGAAAAATTTGATCTATAAAGAAAAAGAAATATCCAAAAGGCCACAGAGGCCCACTAAGAAAAATCAAGCAAAGTCAAAATATATATGGGTTCCTAAATCCCTTATGCAAGCAATGCACTCCAAGGAACCACAAAAGCATGAAAAAACAAAAACCATGTGGATCCCTAAGTGGCTCCTTGAAGCACAAAAGCCTAAAGAAACAATCAACTTGGCATCCAAAGTTGCTATTCCTCCATCCAACCATCTCAAATTTGTTCCTCCATCACCTTCTTCATCCATTTTGGGCCCTTATGTCCCAAAATCCCAAGCCTTTCCTCTATCAAAATCTCAATATCCAAAATACATCTTTCCTCCATCAGTCCATCACCTCTCAAGGTGTGTGCCAATGTCGATCTTGCCAACATTTCTATCCACTCAAGCACAGTTCTTCCAATACCCTATCCATTATCCAATGCATATTTTCCATCCTTTGATCCCTTTGATCCCATCCTTTACATAAATCTTTGCCTTAGTTTCATCTTATTTTCTATGTCCTTATCCTACCAGCGTCTTTGAGCATACTTTTAAAGGTCATGGTCCATTTTTTTAAAGGTTACTATCCAAAAAATAATATGCTTGAGTCCTTCTTCCATCCCCTATCATGTGTCCATCTTCTATTGAAAAAGTAAAAAAAGAAAAAAAATTTAAAAAAAAAAAAAAATCAAAAAAAGGTGAAAATAAAAAGAGACAAAAAAAGAAAAAAAGTAAAGCAAAAATAATTCATCCACTGGTGAAAACGTGGCAAACAGGCACCTTGGGCAAGTACCATGATGAAAACCTGGCAAACAAGCGTCATGCGTAGTCTATGAACTTCTTGCACACCACACTTGGGGGCAGGTTTCCTCCTTCATATCCTATTGCCCTTCATTATCCTATCATACCATGTCATTACCCCTTCATATCCTATTGTCCCTCATGTCCAGTTTCCCTTTCCACCTTTTGATCTTGACAAGGCTGAGGATCGTCATGAGCAACATGAATCTTGTTTGCAGCTTTTAGTCCATCATAGCTTTTGGTCTTTATCCATTTGCTTATTATAACCTTTCATCCATATTCCCTAGCTTATTGCAACTTTCTGCCACTATCCCTTAGCCTACCCCGACCTTCAGTCCATGTCCCTTATCCATTCTTGGTCTTGCTTATCCTATCCATATCTTATCACTATCCATACACTCTTTTTTTTTGTTCCTTGATCTTGGTCTAACATAAGGACGCAAAATTTAAACATAGTTTCAAAAACCTCTTGACATGTCCCTCATGCCATGTCACACTTGAAAATTGCATCCATATTGTCTCCATGATAAAAGGCCTTTGTCTTCCCTCTATCCACCAACATTTCAGCAAGCCTATTTATTCACTTGTCATATCCTTGCCTTGGTAGACACTGGGGGCAAAATCCAAGAAAATCAAATAATGTCTTGAAAAAATCCAAAAAAATCAAATAATGTCCTGAAAAAATCCAAAAAAAATCAAATAATGTCCTTAAAAAAAATCCCTAAAAATCATATAATGTCCTAAAAAAAGTCCCTAAAAAGTCATAAAAAGTCCTGAAAAAATGAACAAAAACATTATAAAACTCGAAAAACAAAACAAAAATATCCCCCCTGTGCATAGACAGATCGCTGAGCATACATCCAACGACAATCGATCAAACATTTGTGTAGACAATAAACACTACGCTTTACTGCAAATCACGCATTAATAGATGAACTTTTTCAATCAAACCAGACATTCAAACTGATCACAATTGTCATATCACTCGAACATCAACATCAATATCATTTGACCTTGTCACTACTATCATGGGTCTTATACAGGGTGTGGTATACTCGAAACAAGACCGTGTCCTGTCTTAGACGGGGTACCGCATGTTCTGATACCAGACAACATGATCATCTTATCAACACTTTCAACTTTTGACAATGAAGATCAAGATGTTTGTTTGACTTGTTGGAATTAGCGAGTCTTATCTTTTTATTGATTTATCTTTGGCTTCGATCATGTTCCTATGTTGTTCGATGATGTCACTGAGTGATTTAGAGTGACCGGGATGGTTCATGGTCCCTTTCCTTTTTGTTGTGATTGCTGTTTGTGGAATGTTTGTCACAAACTAGGGCAACTATATCATTCGGTGTCTGTGATAAGTACGTTCACTTTGTGAATGCCGCACATACCTCAACCCTTGATGTATGCACCCTAGGATGCTTCACTCATTCCTTGTGTGCGATGTGTCTATCTTTTGCAAAAGGGGTTGCGTTTCACCTCTAGCCTTCAATGCCATGATGCCCTGCATCCACTTTGCTACATTAAATAAAGGTTCTCACCTACTTATGTGCATTTGTGAAAGCAAGTTTTCCTTCATCTCTAATTGTCCTCTGTCTAATTTCTTCTCACTAACATTTCTTCTGTCAGTCCGTTTAATCCATTTGAACCTATCATCTTCTGTCATTCTTATCGATCACTTGGCCTCTTTTTTGGATTTTTCCAGCCAATTCCTCGAGGGGGCATGCATATGTCATTGTTATTGTTTGGGGCATTTTCATATGTCATTGTTATTGTCCGGGGCATTTTCATTATTTTTCTTTGAAACAACGCTTAGAATCGCATTTTCTCAAAGAGGGGCAAAATGTAGACATCTAAAAATGGTCAACGCTTGCGGAGTCATACTTTAACATTTGTGCATTGCCTTATTTTAGGGTTTTTGCATCGCATTAACATTTCTTCTATGTTGCGTACTTGGTCTTTATCATTTGCAAGCATCGAGTCCTTCTTCTGCATTCCTCATTTTTGTCACTTTTGAATTAGGGTTTTGTCCTTTTATCAATCTTGTTGTTTTGTGATCGATTTGTCATTGATCCTCGTCCTTGTCAATCTCGTCAATTTTGCAATCGATTTGTCATCGATCCTTGTCCTCTTCAATCATGTCAATTGGCGCATATCAATTTGGTCTCTTTATCAATATTGGTCAATTTGTCAACCAATTTCAATTGTTTATCAATCAAATCATTTATCAAGTCAGAATCATGATTAAATCAAATCTACATCAATTATCTTTTGTCAAGACCTAATCTTCTAAGGTTTTATGATTTATTCATTTAATCTTGTTTGTCATTTTCCTTCTAGGTTAAATAATTTATTTATTTATCCTAAGTATTCTTGTCACAATTAAATATTTATTTAATTGGCTAATTAATTCCCCCTCTTTTTGTGAATTAATTAATGAATGAAAAATTATTAATTAATTCACCTAATTTTCTAATTTCATCAATTTCTAATTTCCAATTCATCATTTCTAACCTTATTTCTAATTTTCCTAATTCCTAATTTCCACCTCATTTTCTAAATTCAATTTCCACCTAATCAATTCCTCTCCAATCTCTCCCTATTTTTGTGCTTCGATGGAAGCATGAATTTCTCATGCGTCATACTGTTGGCATAGTAAGATGTCATAAAGATTTTAGTCCTCTAACCTTTGTATTGGCAATATGTCATAATTCATGACATAGAAGGTGTCATAACCTTCTTTCTTCAACTCAAGTTTGCCATTTTTGAAATCAATTGCCTCTAATATCAATTTCATGCTAATCTTGTCCTCTCTCCAATTTGTTTATAAATTGGATGAGTTTCTTCAATCAAAGGATCTAGTTGAATCAATCACGCTTCTAGTACCCTTATGTTGTCATGCTATCTTGTCAATCTTGCTTTCATCTCATGCATATGCACTTGTAGGTGAGATCCACAAAACAAAGAAATTTGAAGGAGAAAGAAGGACAATGGAGCCACATGAAGGAGACATCTGCATTTGGTTTGCTTAGATTTCATTTAGAATGTCTTGTCTTCATGTTTTCATTGAATGTTTTTAGGATTGTTATCACTACATTTTAGTTTTCGTGATTGAAGTAGTCCAATTTGCTATTGCTTGTGATGATTTCCAGATTCCTATCTATAGTATTCTTGAAAGTTCAAGAATTTACCTTTGTCTCCAGTCATATGATGTGAGCATCATGAGTCAATGATCCATTCATCCTTTAATTTAACTTTGACTGCTAGGGCTTGCTCTACCGGTTGAGCAGTAGGTGTCAGTTGATCTTCTGTTATAGCAACAAAAACCCATCCATTGTCTGTTGGATCCTCATCAGAATCATTTGTCACACCTTCATCAGCAATGTAACAAGATTTGTCTTTGTTCTTTTTAAATCTGTATCTCTGATATTTAGGATTAGGCTTGTATGTTCTTCTTACTTCTTCTCTTAGTCTAGCATGTCTATCAGGGCATCTCAAAGCCATATGACCAATCTTATTGCAGTTAAAACATTTAAAGGGTGCTTTACCTTCATACTTACTTCCAATTGGACCTTTTGGCATTTTTCTTGCAAATAGTGCTTCAAGTTCTTCAAGCTCTTCATTCTCCTTCCTGGTTTCTTCAAGTTCTCTTGCATAAAAGGCTTTCTATTCTGATTTGTCAAATGATGGAGCAGATGATGTTGATGCTTTAAAGGCCAAATCTGTCTTTATAGTAGAAACAGGACCAAATTCCTCAATTTCAAAGGTTGAAAGTTTTCCAATCAATGTATCCCTAGTTACTGATATATTAGGCATTGTTCTCAACTCATTTATAGCAGTAACCTTCATTTTATATGCTAGTGGAAAACCTCTTAAGATTTTTGAAACAATTTCATCCTCACTCAAAGTTCCTCCACAACATTCAATTCCCAAAACAGTTTCATTTACTCTTTCCATAAAAGCATAAATTCTTTCATCTTCTTCCATTTTCAGATGTTCATACCTGACTCGGAAGCTTTCAAGTTTTGCAATTTTGACTGTGGAATATCCTTCATTCAGTGTTTCCAAATGATCCCAAATAGCTTTAGCAGTAGACCTATCTAATAATCCCATGATTTGTTGATCTGATAATGTGCTCAAAAGTGCTTCTCTTGCTTTGCAATCATTCTCTTCATCTTTAGCTAAGGTAGTTGGAGCAGTCTAACCAGCTACAACAGCATTATAACCATTCTTTGTAACTTCCCAAATGTCTTTACCAATGCAATTCAGATGTGTCTCCATCCTGATATTCCATATCCCATAGTTGGTTCCATCAAGTTCAGGACTATCCTTCCTGAAGTAATTAGTAGACACTGGATCTCCTCAAGTTGTTAAACTTTTGCAAAAGAGGACTAAGCTCTAATACCAATTTTTAGGTCCCAAAGACAACTAAGAGGGGGGGGGGTGAATCAGTTGTCTAATAAATTCTAACCAAAAACTAATTAACCAACTTAATGCTTAATACTGGTAAACTAGTTAAGTATGTTAGTAGACAATGTTAATAGTAAATTGCTATACCGGTAAGGATTAATGCATGAAACATAAACATAAAGTCATCCACAACACATAACACCAATATTTGTATGTGGAAACCCTGTAAGGGGAAAAACCATGGTGGGAAACCTTACCCACAATCAGATGATACTACTGTAGATAGTAAGTGTACATAATGGGGTCTGCACATGCAGAAAGGCCAATAGCCTAGAGCTCACTACTCAATCACAAAATGGGAGTCACACTGACTATAGTTGGATGGTTAAATCCAATAAGAATGTACTGCTCAGAATAGCATCTTCATATGCTAGATTCAGTACAGGTGTAATGCTGATATGCTTCTACAAAAACCTAACTTCACCTTCAAATGATGTCTTCATGTATTCCTTTACTTGATCTCACATATACCTTCACACAATTCTTTTTCACATTCCACACTTGATCTTACAAATAAGATCTTACATATATACCATACCCTAAGACCAATTTTAGTAGGTCGGCTCTACAAGATATTACAATAAAAACATTTTACATACAATATCATATCCGATGCAATAACCGATTGAACATGTCGGCTTAATGCATTTACAACAATAAAAAATCATCTCCATAGCGTGCCATGCTAATCTGGAAAAGATAAACCTGCCAGTGTAACCCTAGATAACCTGGACCTATTTGCCGGTAAAAGCAAATATGCAAATATTAATATACCAATGATTAATTCTTCAAAACAAAGTATTTACACAATGTCTTTGACATTACCAAGTGTCTTCCATATCATTCCAGGTACTGGTGAACATTATATCCTGTCGGTAAACCATGTACTAGTAACTGTTGCATAGTTTACTTGCTTGTCGGTGAGTGTTGCTGGATCTCCAAAGTGCTAGTTTTCAGTAGGTGTTGACATGAATGACAAAACCATACCAAAATACCAACATTGACATCAATGACAACACAATGCCAACATCAGTAAGATCATAATAGAAGAGAGGTGAACTGGTAGAGTTTACTAGCAAGCAAAGTAGCAGATGAGAGCAGCAGAAGAGTGAGTCGATGGAGGAGAGAAGGTATCTCACGAAAAAAGTAAGGTATAACAAATGGTTGCAAGATTTACTTGTAACAAGATAACTACTTTTGTAATTGATGTTTTCATTGGGTTCACTCAGTTGTATCTTGGTGCAGGGGTTGTAGCTCATTTGGTTTGTAGCCCATAAACAAGTCAGGGGTTGGTACTCCTTGGGTTGGTGCCCTAAATCAGGGGTTGGTGCTCCTTGGGCTGGTGCCCTAAATCAGGGATTGTAGCTCCCTGGGTTTGTGCCATAAACATTGTAACAATTTTTGATTGTGAGGTTGGATTGGAGTAGTAAACTCCACAAGCATTGCTCACCGAGGTTTTTCCCATCTTGGGTTTTCCTCATACATGCTAGTGTTATGTGATGCCCCTTGTGTGTGTTTACATTTGAGTTAATCTCCTCACTAATTGGTAAGTTTGTTCCTAGTTATATATAACAACCGGTATGCACACATAGGATAGTAAAAGGGAAAAGTTTGAGAACCACTGATTCACCCCCCTAGCAGTGGTGCATTGTGTCTAACAATTGGTATCAGATCCTAGGTTCCTAGTTAGAGGAGCTATCTCTAGCTTGGGTAGATTTTGGCTTAAAGACACAATGGTTTGTTTAGTGTCAATCCCTACTCCAATGTTTAATGGATCTAACTATGCCATTTGGAGTTGCAAAATGGAAGTCTACCTATCCTCCTAGGTTATGATGTCTGGATGGTGGTTGTTAATGGTCTCCCTAGGAATGTTAGTCCTCTCACTAGTCCTGAAGAAGAAAGAAGATGCAAGTGCAATGATGAAGCCATGAAGGCTATTTTATGTGGACTCACTAGTGTAAATTGGCAAAAATTCTGTGGGACAAACTAAAGAAACTCTATGGAAATGAACCCTGTACCACTAAATTAGCTTGTGAGAGTGAGAAGAACAATACAATAGATACATGTGCAGATGATGAAGGCAGTTTAGAGTGTTGTAGTAGTATTGGTGATATAGAGACTCATCTCTTCATGGCCCATGAGACAGACATTGAGAATCACACATCAAAAGGGGATAATGCAGATGGATCCCATCGATATGATGTATTTGGCAGCAACCTTGAAGATGGTGAAGAGGGAGGAGACAAGGTAGATAGATCTAGTCAGCAAGATCTATTTGGAAGTGATGATGAAGAAGAAGAAGATACAAAAGTAGATCTTGAATGTGAATTGGTAAGTGCTCTAGAAGAGATGCAAAATGTTAGAAATAAATTTAAAAACTACAAAAGATCAGTTCATGAGGATTGCAGCTAGTTGAGAACCTGCCTTAAAGAATCAAACCAAAAAGTTGGTTTATTGACCACTCAACTAGAAGAGGAAAAACAATTGACTGATGACTTGAAATCAGTCTTGGACTCCAAGGAAAGTGAAATGGAGATTCTAAGGAAAGAATACAAGATGTTCAAAAATGTTGCTATTATGGAACAAAACCGGTTGATCAATAGTCTTCAAGAATCAGAGTTAGCCCTTGCCAATTTGAAAGAACAAGTGGTTGGTGTTAAGAATGTGAATGTGGAATCCAGATCGGATCCAGATACCAATAGGTGTAGGTGCAAAGTGTTAGAGAAAGACATGGAGACTAAAGGAAAGGAGTGTCATGCTCTCAAAGATGAAGTTTCAAAGCTCACATTAGAGTTGGATAAGTGCCAAGATGAGCTTAAAATGAGAAAAAAATATGATGGTGGCACTGAAGCCTTGGATAGGATGTTAAGCCTGCAAAAAAATTCCAAGGACAATGGAGGATAAGGATGTGGTACCGGTGAATGCTCTACAAGCAAGGAGACCTCCCACAGGGATATTCAATTTGTCTCCTCAAATGAAAATGGCAAAAAGCCAAACCTTCACAATCAAAGATACTCCAAGAAAGAAGGTTGACTTGTCTTCAACTAGCAAAGACATGAAGAGGAAAACTGGTGCTGCATGGAGAAACAATGCAGATCTGAAAGGAAAAGGAAAGATGAGGGAAGATAGTGTCACTAGTAGCATGAATAGGAGAATACCTCCTACCGGTAGAAGACAAAGAAATGTTTTTACCACCAAGTCAATACAAGCATGGAAGAAGAAGGGATTAGATGGAAGATCTGTAGAGCATGGACAACCCAGGATCCATCCCCAGAGAAGGAGAAACAGAGAGGCCAAACTGGTAAAAACACCTCATGTTTGGCAGAATAAATTGGTAAGTAATAAGCCTCTTTTCTCCAGTTATTGTTTTGGATGTAAAGATTATGGTCATAGGGTAGAAGAGTGTAAAATGAGGTCTAGGAATAGATAGTGTGTGCTTCCTAGGTATAATAAATCAGATGGCTATACATTCAATGCATATGAGCATAATGCATCTAGGGGAAAAAGAATGCATACCCTCTCTCCCAGTTTTGCAAATGTTGTATGTTATAACTGCAATAGACCTGGCCATAGAAGTTATGATTACATGAGGAAGAACTTGTAGTCCTATGGAAACCAAAGGATTAATCATGCTTAGAGTGAGAGAAGCTATAGGGGATATGAGCAACATAGACCTACATGGAACATGAGGAGAAATACTCCTACACAATCAAGGAATTCAAGGAAACTAGTAACCAACCAAAATGGCATGGTTAGAAAAGGAAGATAAAATTGGTATGTTAGAAGGTTCCCCAATCATGAGATTGACATGGATGTTGTATGTCACTATAGCACTATCTACAGAGAAAGGACCAAGGAGGAGAAGAAGGTCAATCCTACTACCAAGATTGCAGATGTGGAAAGGAAAGAAATCAAGCAAACATGGAGGAAGAAGCTGGAAGATAAGAGAATGGACCGGAATTGTGCATTCAATGCACAAGTGATATCTCCTATGGCTTAAAGGAGATGCAGGACTCAAGGGGAATTATATATTGACCAAATCAATCACCCTTTAGTTGAACATGGATAAGGAGATGAACAAGCTGCTACTCATAAGAGGAAGAAAATATGATGGCAGTATGTGTAGTTACCTTGACTACTCATGGAAGATGGTTTACTGCTACAGATGAAATGAATAGTAGCAGAGGAAATTGGAACCAGGAAATAAAGGTAAAAAGGAAAGTGTCCCAGTAGAGACAAGAGACCAGTATGAGAAGCATGTTACTAGCACAGATGTTAATCAGTACTGCAAAATATGTAAGTCAATAAATTGAGGGATCTTTGCAGTAACTCTGATAAGCTTGGTTGGATGTGGTTATGTCGAAGGTGTTATTGAAAAGGGCCTAAATGGCATGTATTGGTCCGATAGCTGATCTTATGTGCATACACCTTTATGAGTCAATCGGTTGGATATGTGACCTATAGTTGGTAGTGTGGTTATGATGGTAGATGTCACAAGTATTGAGGTGAGTACCATTTTTGAATTTGGTAGATGAGAAATGAAGACCAGAGATCTATGGTTTAGGGGGAGTTCAAAGTTATATCCTCAGATTGATATTAGATATACCAAACACATAAGCAGATCAAGCGGATGCTCAAGAAGGAGAGAGACCCGTGTTAGCTGTTAAGGGTTGTTTGGTACCTAAGCTTTCCATCTCAAGTGTTGATGATTGAGATGATGTTGTGCATAATCTTCAAAGGGGGAAATGCACCTAGTAACAAGGGGAGAAATATTCCTGTCAATGCTTGGTAGATACAAGGAGGACTATTATCCTGATAGTGTCCTTTGCCATTATTGTCAAAGGGGGAGAAACATATAGTAGTATATCGGACACTACACGTGTTGACATCAATGCCAAAGGGGGAGATTGTTGGCATTGTGTTGTCATTGATGTCAGCTGGTATAGGATGTTATCAGTATCACTGACATTGATGTCAACTAGTGAACAAAAGGCTATTGGTATCAGAGTTTGATGTCAATCAGAATAGAAGATAGACCGATATGGGAGAAGTGTTGTTGTGTTGTCATTAGTGACAACTAGGTGACCATCTTCATGCAAAAGGAAGAACTGGTGTGTACCGGTATGCTGGAGATGTAGTAAAGTGACCACTCTGAAAAAGGGTTGTTGATATGGTGTTGCATACAATCGAGAAGAAGAGATTACATGATGAGCATTGGTTATGCTAAAGTGGTAGAATACTATTTGGTTCACATCAACACTAGAGGGGAAGTAGAAATATGAGTAGGCCACCGGATTGCTAGTGTAAGGTTAACTAGTAGGACTCCCATCGGATGAAGAAGCTATCACAGGATAGGTGATAGGTTGACAAAGTATGTGTAAGGAAAGAACAGTACAAAAACACCTTCCTAATGTCAATTAGTAGGGGAAATCATACAAGAATGCAGTTTAAAAAATTTATAAAATGTTAAGAATAGCATAGACATAACATATAGAATCAACATAGAGACATAACACCCATAATTATGTGGGAAAACCCTCTTGGGAAAAAATCCACCACCAACTGTTGAACAATTTATTTCCAGTAAATGAATTTACAATAAAGTTTCAATATGCAACTACAGGCATTCGTTCTCAGATTCTAAACAAAATGGTCACTACAATTGGCTCTTGATTATTAGTCATGACTTCTCAACAAAACTACCTCTCATTGAGTTTCCTCTTGTCTTCCTATACCACATTATCAATCGTTCATCTGAGCAACTGCACCAATGGCTTGAAGTCTAACCATCTGCATTGGTCTGCATTCATGAGAAACACAATATCCCACATGCACCAGGAAGAAGGGTTGGTTCATATTCATATACACTAGTAGGAACTTCTAATGTGACCACAAGCTCATCTTTTGGACTTTAGTTTGAAGTGAGCATCCGCGGTTGATGTCTACTCCATCGGCCATCAGACAGACCACAAATACGTTGCTCCAATCTCCTGATGAACCAGTAGATGATTCCACTAATGCGGCTCCAAATGAATTGACTCCATCGGCTCATTGGAATAACACTCCAATAGATAGACCCAAGCTCCCGATGATACCCGATCATTGAAGGCGACTCCATCGGGTCGTCAGCAAGACAACCAAATTGGCTACCCTGATCCTCGATACCAATAAAGGCAGACCCATTGGGTATCAGTGTAGCAACCAACCGTGTCACCTCGATCACTGATAGCACTTAGTCAGTTTCATTGTGTCATCAAAAACACACCCGAACTAGTTACCCCGATCCTCAAACACCAAAGTCAACCAAAGTGGATCCATCAGATATCGGTATAGCATTCAACAAGCTCCTCCGATAGCTGATGACATCTTGATCGCCTAAGGCAACTTCATCAAGTCATCGGTATAACGACCAAATAGTTATCCCGATAGCCGATGCTACCTCGATGATCGAAGATGACTTCGTCAGGTCATTGGGATGACATCAAAAATGATTCTTCGAGCACCCAATGAGAGAGGATAAGTCGACAAGAGTCATACCGATAGAGCTCACAGATTTCCTTCACACTATTTCATCGGCCAAAGTCAACCTGATCAATATGAACAAAGGGTCAAGTGAATTAGAGGCACATTTCCAACAAACTCCCACTTGACGAGGAATTCACTGGACCGATTACCATTCTAGATGTTACTAAGAATCATGGGTATCAAGAGCCATATAATTAGAACACCACATGAAGTTGTGAGTGCTAACCGGTTTCGTCAAGGCATTTGCAACATTTTCTAGAGTGTCTACCTTGTTAAGATAAACTTTTCCATCTTCTACCATGTCACGAACAAAGTGATACTAAACATCAATATTCTTCATTCTGGCATAGAAAGTAGGGTTCTTTGCTAGATATATAGCACTCTAACTGTCACTCCAAATTTCAATCTGCCCTGCATCAAAACCAATATCTGTACTCAAATGCCTAAGCCAAACAACTTCTTTACAAGCATGTGTGGCTACCATGTATTTTGCCTTTGTAGTGGAAAAAGTGACTATAGACTATCGCTTGCTCATCCAACTTATTACCCCACCATTCTAAACAAAAATATATCCACTAGTGGATCTTGTGCTATCAATGTCTCCTGCCCAATTAGAATCCACATATCCACAAATACTTAGAGTCCTCTTTGAATCAAGTAAATTACCATGAAAACACAAGGCAAAGTCTGAAGTTCCCTTCAAATATCTAAAAAATCTCTTTACAGCATCCCAATGCAATCTTCCTGGGTTTGACATAAATTTGCTTAGTACTCCCACTAGTTGGGCAATGTCTGGTCTTGTACAAACCATAGCATATGTCTAGCTGCCAATAGCACTTGCATAAGGGATGTTCTTCATGTCAGCAATCTCTTTTGGAGATTTTGGACTGTCAAGCACAGACAACTTAGTTTCCTGCAAGATGGGAACAACCTGTGATTTACAGTCAGACATATGAAACCTGTCAAGAACATTGGTTATATACTTTCTCTGGCTGAGCCAAAGTTTCCTCTTAGATCTATCCCTTTTGATCTCCATTCCCAGAATGTAATTTGCTGCTCCTAAGTTCTTCATTTCAAATTTCATAGATAACTGAGATTTTATATATGACATCAAACCTTTTGTATTTCCTATGAACAACATGTCATCTACATACAAAGCTATGATAACAATCCTATCACCTTCAGTTTTATAGTAAACACAATGATCATTTTTTGATCTCACAAATCCCAAGGACAAAACAAATGTATCATACTTTTGATACCACATTCTGGGAGACTATTTCAAACCATACAAAGACTTCTTGAGTCGGCATACCAAATGTTATTTACCTTTTTCCATAAAGTTCTCAGGCTAAGACATATAAATCTCTTCTTCAAGATCACCATGAAGAAACTTTGTCTTCACATCAATCTATTCAATCTCCCAATCATATGCTGATGCAAGTGATAAGAGAAATATGATAGATGTCATCTTAGCCACAAGAGAAAATATCCCTCCATAGTCAATACCTTCCTTTTGAGAATACCCCTTTTCAACCAATCTTACTTTGTATTTGTCAATGCTGCCATCTAGACCATACTTATTTTTGAATACCCACTTGCAACCTACAGGATTTCTACCTTTAGGTAATGGCACCAAATCCCAAGATTTATTTTTATCCAATGATGACATTTCATAATTAATGGCTTCCAACCAGGATCTAAATCAGGCATCGTAATAGTTTCTTTGATAGTCCTAGGCTCATCAGTATTTGCAAGTAAAGCATAAGCACAATTAACATTCAACATAGAGTGATTGTACTTATTAGGTGTATAACTATCAGGTTGCCGCCTCTCTCGAGTAGATCTTCTCAACTCTAGTGTTGAGTCTTCTTGCAGTTCAACAAGAGGCTCATCATCATGTTCTTCTTCAGAACTACTCAAACTTCTTGAACTCTCCTCATCTTTAGGTATCTCTAGAGATTCTTCCTTAGCTGGAGGAATTTCAACCTCAACTTCTCCTTTCTTTCCTATGTTGTGATCTAGTGACATAGGTTACAGCTCATGAAAAATCACACTTCTGTTGTACATAACCTTACCAGTCACTGGATTCCAAAGTTTGTATCCTTTCACACCAACTCCATAGCCAATGAAGATACATTTCATAGCTTTGTTATCCAACTTAGATCTATTAACATCAAGCACATGAGCATATGCCTCTGCACCAAAAACATGAAGGTGCCTTAAAGAATGTTTCTTACCAGACCATGCTTCCATAGGTGTTTTGTCAACCAATGCTGAAGTAGGAGAATGATTCAGTAGGTAACATGTTGTAGCAACTGCTTCAGCCCAGATTTTTTGTTCCAACCCAGCTCCACTCAACATGCTTCTTTCTTTCTCCATTAGAGACCAATTCAATCTTTTAGCAACTCCATTTTGTTGTGGAGTGTAAGGTACAGTCTTATGTCTCTTAATTCCATGATCAACATAGTATTTGTCAAAATTTGCACTACAATATTCACCACCATTGTCTATTCTTAAACATTTAATCCTTCTCCCAGTCTAATTTTCAACAATGTTCTTAAACTCCTTAAATCAATTGAACACTTCTAATTTACTTTTAAGAAAGTACACAAATGCCCTTCTTGAATAATCATCTATAAAAGATACATAGTACTTAGACTTAGACAAAGAAGGAACATCCACTGGACCAAACACATCAGAGTGAACATAATCCAGAATGACAGAAGACTTATGAGAACTGGAATAAAACTGAACACGATTATGTTTTCCATATATGCAGTGTTCACAAAAATTAAACTCAAAACTACAATCATCTACACCTTCAACCAGATTCTTATTCTTCAAGGATTTTAAACCTTTTTCACCTATGTGGCCTAACCTATTACACCAGAGTATTGTTTTCTCAGCAGGAAGTTTAGCTTCCAATGAATTAGCATTATGCATCATTACAATTGTCTTAACAGACTTTTTAGAGGTTACATTACAACATATAGGTTCAGCATTTAACTTATACAGTGTACCAATGTGATAACCCTTTGCCAAAACAATAGAACCCCTAGTCATCTTGCAACCACCAAATACAAAAGTAACTTGTACTCCAACATCATTAAGTTTACTTACAGAGAGAAGATTTCTTG
The DNA here is from genome assembly GCF_030272615.1 of Cryptomeria japonica. Lineage (NCBI taxonomy): Eukaryota > Viridiplantae > Streptophyta > Pinopsida > Cupressales > Cupressaceae > Cryptomeria > Cryptomeria japonica. The sequence goes on along the minus strand of NC_081411.1, from coordinate 473,971,517 downwards.
CCAGACCTGGTATATGAAGAACTCCATTGATCCCCTTCACTCTACCATCTGGGAATTGAATTTTAATTATGACTCTCCCTACAATCTCCAACATATAATCACTAGCCAAGTATACCTTTCCACCAGCATACGGTTCATACTTTGAGAACCACTCCTTATGGGAGGTCATGTGAAAAGATGTGCCAGAATCTACTAACCAGGTGTCATCTGAGGTAGGTACTACTAGGGCTACTACAAATGCATCTGCATCACGCTGAGAATATTTAGAGTTAGAATACTTCTTCTTCTTCTTCCCCTCCTTGCAATCCTTTCAGATATGCCCTTTCTATCCACAGTTCTATCACTTCACCTTTGACTTCTTGCCTGGAGATTTTGACCTCTCTTGAGACTTGGACTTGAACTTATTTCCTTTCTTCTTGTCTTTGTCCTTTGGTCTACCTCGAATAGAGAGTGCATCTTTTGTCATCTCAAAAGACTTCTTTCTCATTTCTTCTAACAAAAGAGTATTAACCACAGTATCCATCTTGAACTGGGTTGTAGTACTACCGATAGCCATCACTAAATGATCGCAAGAGTCAGGCAATGAACACAACAACAACATGCAATGTTCCTCTTCCAGAATGGCCACACTAACAGAAGTTAATTATGCAAGAACCATATTGAATGCATTCAAGTGGTTTTTCAATGGTGTTCTTGCATCCATCTTCATAGAGTACAACTTCTTCCTTAAGAAAAGTTTATTCACCAAGGTCTTGCCTTGATAAATATCTCCCAACTTATTCCAAAGAAGATGTGCAGTTTTCTCGTCATGGACGTTTAACAAAGCAGAATCAACAAGACATAGCCTGATTAGACCCCTTGCCTTTTGGTTAGCTAATTCCCAATCCTCTTTCTTCATGCATGTAGGTTTCTATGCAGACATCACAATCCAAAGATCTCGATCGACCAACAAGTCTTCAATCTTGAGTTTCCATAGTTTGAAACTAGAACCATTAAATTTATCCATGTCTATGTGCCCTGAGGTGCTCACCATCTTAACCTATATAACAAAAAAGTAGACACTCTACAAGACTCCCACTGAAATAGAACTGACACAAAAAACTAACCCTACCCAACAAGGATAACAAAACGGGCCAAGCTCTGATACCACTTGTAAGGAAAGCACAGTGCGGAAACGCCTTCCTAATGTCAATTAGCAGGGGAGATCATACAAGAATGCAATTTAAAAATTTTACAAAATGTTAAGAATAGCATAGACATAACATATAGAATCAAAATAGAGATAGAACACCCAGAATTACGTGGGAAAACCCTCTCAGGAAAAAACACACCACCAACAGTTGAACACTTTATTTCAAGTAAATGAATTTACAATAAAGTTTCATTCTACAACTATAGGAATTCGTTCTCAAATTCTAAACGAACTGGTCACTACAATCAACTCTCGATTATCAGTCATGACTTCTGAATAGAACTAATTCTCATTGAGTTTCCTCTTGTCTTCCTATTACAGATTATCAACCATTCATCTGAGAAACTACACCAATGGCTTGAAGTCTAACTATTTACATCAGTCTGCATTCATGAGAAACACAATATCCCACATGCACCAAGAAGATGGGTTAGTTCGTATTCATATACACCGGAAGGAACTTCTAATGTGACCATGAGCTCATCTTTTGGACTTTGGTTTGAAGCGAGCATCCATGGTCTGGCTCTACTCCATCAGCCATCAGACACACCACAAATATGTTGCTTCGATCTCCCAATGAACTAGTAGACGATTCCACTAATGCGGCTCCAAATGGATCAGCTCCATCGGCTCATCAAAATAACACTCCAACAGATAGACCCGAGCTCTTGATGATACCTAATTGCCAAAGGTGACTCCATCGGGTCATCGGCAAGACAACAAAACTGGCTACCCTGATCCCCAATACCATCAAAGGTGGACCCATCGGGTACTGGTGTAGCAACCAACCGTGTCACCCCAATCACCGATAGCACTTAGTCAGTTTCATCGGGTCATCAGAAACGCACTTGAATTGGTTACGCCGATCCCTGATAACACCAAAGTCAACCGAAGCCAATCCATAGGATATTGACATAGCATTCAACAACCTCCTTCGATAGTTGATGACATCCCAATCACCTAAGGAGACTTCATCGGGTCATCAGTATAATGACTGAACTGCTATCTGATAGTCAATGCTACCCCGATGACCGAATATGACTTTGTCAAGTCATCGAGATTACATCAAAAATTGCTTCTCCAAGCACCCGATGAGAGAGGATACATCGACAAGAGTCATACCGATAGAGCTCATAGATTTCCTTCACATTGTTTCATCGGCTAGAGTCAAGCCGATCGGTATGAAAAAAGGGTTAAGTGAATTAGAGGCACATTTCCAATAGTATGTTCCCTCTGTGTGTAGGATGACATATGTCATGTGGATGATGTATCCTCCCCTCAGTAAAGCCACACCTGTACCGTTAGAATTATTCCCTGAGATAGGCAGGTGAGTGAATGCAGAGACTAGTTGTACAAGTGGAAGACCCTCTATGTGTAGGATGACATATGTCATGTGGATGATGTATCCTCCCCTCAGTAAAGCCACACCTGTACCGCTAGAATTATTCCCTGAGATAGGTAGGTGAGTGAATGCAGAGACTAGTTGTACAAGTGGAAGATGAGGAAGCCTCTAGAGCATGAGATTATAAATACACATTGGATAAGCAAGGTATGCTACCAAGACAGTGAACAATGAATGAGGAGTTGAAATGGTGTGTCTGTAATCTTGACAAACCAAATGAGAGTAGAACTAGTTTGATGGAGAAGAATGTTGGTGATTCTACAAGAATATACATGGGATACCGGGATACTAAAGGAAGGTTGATGCAGAATAGTTGGAGTGTGATGACTTGGTGTCATCAATGTGTCTCACCACCAAGAAGGAAAGTTTGTTTCCCACCAGTAATATGGAAAAGGTGTAGATGCAGAAGACTCCTACTTGATGAGAATGTGCATGGTTTGGATTGACATGTCTAGAGACCAATTTGAGTGTTCCACTGGCAATTCAACACAGTGTAGACATGGTGAGGTAAATGGTAGAGTGTGAGACACTGGTAGAGCGATGAAGTGCAGACACAAGGGTTACACCGACAAATTAGAAAAGGTTATGACAAGAAGGACAACTAGGAAGGTGGTCAGTGTTGGTAGGATTGATGAACCGGTATGGGCATACCAGTTATGTGTGTGGTCAGTGACCAAGATAAATCGATAGAGTAGTGTGATGAGGAGGATATCGACTATGATGCCATGCAGAGCTGAGAAGGCAAATGCGTAGAGGACGGTGATGTCTAGTGTCAAAGAGGTAGTTGTGATTCTTCCAACATTAATGGTGACTTTGAAGCTTGAGGTAGAGTTGTAGAGATGTGCGGCTTGAGATCAAGGACAAATTGATTGTGCAAACTGGAGTTGGTGAAGGAAACAACTGAGCCATTTATGGTGGTTGACTGAGATGTGTCGACAGACTGGAAGCAAATTGCCAAAGATAGAAGGCGTGATCAAGAAGGCACGTTAATGGTGGAGGTGTATAGTTGGTTGTTTGAGAGATCAAATTGGGCAGGATCTGATTGGATTTGGTTTGCCTCAAGGATGATGAGGAATCCCTAACCGTCTAGAATTTGAATAGGATTTTGGCAGGAAAACCAAACTATAAATATGTAGGCCAAAAACATAGTTAAGTGATGCTGAATAGAAGAATATTGTGTTGTTGTGAAGTGTATTGCTTCTACATATGAGAGAAAATCAGCCAAGTTCTCAATGAGTATCTGAGAAGAGCATAAGAGTGAGGGAGAACATTGTTGAAGTGTTCAACCTATAGAAGAGCAGAACTAATAGTGTCCATTTTGGTAGAGTAGAGGTGAAGGAAGTTGTAGACTAGGCAAACATAGAACCGATAGAGTGTAGTATCGGTTGAGATTACAGTAGTGAGGAGGAGATTTAGTAAGAGTAGAATAGAAGAGAGGTGAACCGGTAGAGTTTACCAGCAAGCAAAGTAGCAGATGAGAGTAGTAGAAGATTGACTCAGGGGATGAGAGATGGTATCTCACCAATAGAGTAAGGTATAAGAAATGGTTGTAATATTCACTTGTAACAAGATAACTATATTAATTTATGTTTTCATTGTGTTCACTGAGTTGTAGCTCCTTTGGGTTATAGCTCGTAAACAAGTCAGGGGTTGGTGTTCCTTGGGTTGGTGCCCTAAATCAGGGGTTGTTGCTCCTTGAGTTGGTGCCCTAAACATTGTAACAATTTTTAATTGTGAGGTTGGATTGGAGCAGTAGACTCTAGCAGCATTTCTCACCAAGGTTTTTCCCATCTTGGGTTTTCCTCGTACATGCTATTGTTATGTGATTCCCCTTGTGTGTATTTGCAATTGAGTTGGTCTCCTCACTAACCGATAAGTCGGTTCCTAGTTAGATCTAATAACCGGTATGCACACATAGGGTAGCAAAAGGGAAAATTTTGAGAACCATTGATTCACCCCCTTCTTAGTGGTACATTGTGTCTAACATATAGTGCAAGTTTTTTCATGACAGCTTAATTTTGTTTTAGGATGTAGTTTATTAATATTTCAAACAGTTTGTAACCTGAATATAAATAGTTTCAGAGGTTTTATTTGCAACTATCCCTCTTATGTATGCTTTGTTTTATGAAATGAAATGATCATAGAACTTTTGTCTTTTCCTTGCAAGTTAGGTGTATATCTTGTTGTTTTCTTCTCTTTAAGGGGGAGATTAATTTGCTTCTTCAAGGTATAGAAATAGTATTGTGTATATCTAATATTTTTCAGCATGGTTGTTGGTGAAACCAAAAGGGAGAATGTTGGTGTAATGCAGTAATATTTTAGGCTCAAACGTTGCATGTTTCCCTATTTGAATGTTAAGTTTATATGTTTTGAAGTTAACTTTTCTTCCCATACAAAGCACTGGTCATGGCTGTTGCTTTCAGTTTTTAGAATCTTTTCATAATCAAAATATCTTTTATTTCTTCATTTCTTTCTATATCATGAGTTGGATTTGTGTAAATACCCCCCCTCCTCAATGAGTGCTTAGATGCTTATAAACTAAGGTTAAAGCCATAAACAAGAGTTTATCCATCTTCCTTAGTATCTTTCATTGAGATGATTTGTTGTAACATGTAAATTCAAGAGTGTTTTGAAGCTGAAAGTTATAGAAAATTGCATAGGTTCACCCTCCTTGGTCTCACAGAGCCAAAAGAGTAGGAGATCTCAGTCTTATGACTAATTCTTGTCAAGTTAGCCAAGTCCTTCCCTAAGTTTGTTGACAAGTTAGTGGAAATTCCTTTAGGAATCAAGGACTGTTGGTTTGGGAACCAACATAACCTACTGAATAGAGTAAACATTCAAGACTTGCTTAAAATGCTCAAACTGAGAATGTATTCACAAGTTCCTCACAATACCTCTCACACAAATGTTGCAGTATTCAAGATAGAATTTAATTGATTTACTTGAAATGAGACCTATCAATACATACACATTCTCCATTGGAGAAGATAAATTGAATATATCATTAACATAACAACTCATACAACACCATACAAAAGATATGAGCAAGAAAATGAATGTCCTCTTTATTAATTTTTCAGAATAAAAGTGGTGCATTCATGATAGATTGTTGTGCTCAATAAATCTATAAAAGACTAACTATCATAATATTGCTTCACAGCTATCCTAGTACATACTAATAAAAATTTCAGAACTCTTCTTCTTGACCTTGAATTACCTTTTATAACACAAGGGAGTAAAACAAGCTTCAAGCCAAGAAGACACATGTCAAAAGTACAATGCTTCACCATAAAGCCCCCTTCTATTCTTGACAACCTATGTGTGCACTTCTCTGTTGCATTAAAAGTGGGGGGTTGAGAGGGCATCATCCTAGAAGTTTTAGATGGCAAGTCTACAAGATCGCCCCTTCACACATGCCTCTGTCAAGATTTGAAGTACACCTTGATGTCTAGAAACAAGTAACCTAGAGAGTAGCCCTTAATGATTGGACACTTTTGTCAGTCCTCAAAATTAGCAACTTGCATAAAATTAAAAGTAACAAAATAGAAAGAAAAATACTAGTCTTCTCCCTCTGGCTGCTCTTCTTCCAAGGAGTAGTACTTTCTATGGAGGGCTTCAATCTTGTCCAATGGCCAATTGAAACCCCTCAAACTCTACAACCTATTTATTGCTTCCTTTGTTTTGTGTGTTGGGAGAGTTATGGCCTCCAAAGTAAATCTGTGGTACATAAAATCCACTCCCATGATTTTATCAATGATATTTAAATATGAAGCACTTTGGGCTAGATCAGTAGCCAAGGAAGTCAAAACTGCATTTATGGCATCCTAGAAGCCTTGCTTCCACTCCTCTAAGCTACTGATTTGTCTTTCATTGGTTTTCTTCACTCGGCTGATTTGGCTGGAGGGCACACTATTTTATTGAAATTCTCTCTTCTTCTTGCTTAGGGATGATCTGAATTCTTCATCCGATGCAAGGTAAGGGATAAAATCAATGAATTTCTCCTTTATGGTGACACCATTAATTTATCCATGTTAGACAGATCTAGTCATTGGTGCCAAATTTGAATTACATCTATTCATCAGGAAATGAATGGTCGAGATTGCCTTTGACAACCCTAGAATGATGACATGACATTCAATAGACTCTCCTAGCCACCTTAGACTTTTCAAAATATATGTCATTTAAATTTCTTTTATCTTTTTATGACTTTCATCATCTCTGTGGGATAAGATTTACATGGATTTCTCTTTATTTCTTTATCCCGCACCATCTTTTTCTATTCTTGCTATCCCTACGAGATAAGGTTTCTATGTATTTACCTTTTCCTTTTATCTCGCGGCACCCAGAATCATTCCTTTCACCCTCGTGGGATAAGGCCCTATTACCTTTCCTTTATCAGCACCTGTTTCTCCTTATCCTGCAGTGCATTTGTCAACATTGTTTCTTCTCACGAGATAAGGCTCTTTGTATGTCCTCTGAGTAGCATCTTATCCTACATTGCTCATAACTCCCTATTGTCTCCCACTTGATAACATTGTCCCTTGTATATTTTCTTCATGCAGGATAAGCATTTTACACTTATCCCCTCCTATCCTGCGACCTATCTCTTATCCTTGCGGGAACATGCAGGATAAGATATGTTAGCATTTGCATGAAGATTGCATTAATGATATGTTATGTTTTCATTGATGTCAATTAAACGGTAATGATATTGTTGATATTATTGTAATATTAATCTGTAACCAGTAGGAATAATTTGTGGAGTGAACCGGTATTGCTATATATTGGAGAGTTGAACCGATAACTGGTAAACCCTACCTGTTATTTTTGATAAAACCTAACCGATTAAGTTTGATGAATTAGTTATATTGGTTTATGATCTAATGATGAGCGGCAATGAATATGACACGTATTATTATTGTATCCAGATAATTTGAAAAGATTTTGGCAAGTTGTTGTAACGGTTTTTGTCTAGGGAATGAGCAAATGTATTTCATATAATGCAAAGCGCGTGATGAGTTACTAAGCTCGATGAAGCGGTGATCAAGGAGTGATCAAGGTTTTCTTGATTGATGTGCAAAGATTTCTATGAAAACCAATGGTCATACTTGAACCGACTTGTTTGTAATCTCTAAGGGAATTAGGTTTTTTTTGTGTTACTGGCCTAATTGATTTGTTGATAAGGTTGATGAAGTTGTTTAGTTTAGGAGTTGGCAAAGATTAGTTGAGTGTGTGGTTGCTGAACCAGATGATGTATCTGAAGTTTGAGTAAAGACAGATAGGAGCATGACATGGATCTGAACAAGAAAGTGTAGTGCTATTCAAATAGATCAGCAAACTTCTGTTGTTTTCTAACAATTACAACAAAATTGAAATCCCCTAGCCTGGTAAGCTCTAACAAGCTTGGTACTATTCAAATCCTCTAACAAGGTGATCCATTAGCTTGGATTTCAAATCCTCTACCAAGGTTACTCCTTACATTGTATTGCTTCTAACAAGGCATTGTAGTCAATCCCTTAACTGAGTGATTCCTAAAAGGATTAGTTCTTAATAGGACTTTTGCAAAGCTTTAATAGGCTAAGCTCCTAATAGGGCAAACTTCAGAAGAGTTTAGATAGTTATCTTGTGAGTCTCATCTCACCATGGTTTTTCTCATTTGGGTTACCACGTCAAAAATATTTGTGTCAAGTGGTGAATATTTTGGTGGTTATGTTCTTTTAATTGATTCATTTAACTACTTTGATAAGTAATGATAACCGAAAGATTGAGAAATGAAGTTTGTTGACATATGAAAAAGCATTTGGATGTTTATGAGTTTGAAGCTATTTACTGTTAATTTTTTGTAACATTCAACCAGTTTATCTTATGAGTTTTTATCTTGACAGTGGTATTACAATGATAGTTTTAAGTCTACTTTGAGAGATTGATTTTTGAGATTGGTGAAGTTTGTATCAGTTTTTATATCTACTGATTCACCCCCCCTTCTTAGTAGTTGACCAGATACTTATTCTTTCATCATACCATCAAGATATCCTCTTGAACTCGGCATGCACCCTTATCCCGCATCTATCTTTGAGTAGAATAAATCCCCTATGGGATAACCTTACCTTGCAACTTCGTGTTATTTCTTGTCCTGTGGGCTCATGATGGTGTCCTAAAACCACTGTGGGATAAGCCCTTCCTCTTTGCTTCTTATCTTTTATTATCACATGTGGCTCAATGCATATTGAAAACTACTATCATACCTATGATCACTCCTCATCCCACGCAAGCCTTTTGCCACTATGAAATGACTATGGGATAAGGATCCCTTTGTTACCTTTGTCTCCTTCGTATCCCATGGAGCTTGATTACCACTTCAAATTCATCATGGGACAAACTTTGTTCTATGATCCTTGCAAAGTTCTTATCCCATGGGTTCGAGACCTCTCATTGAAAAGCCTACGGGATAACATTTCTTTGTGTTTCCTTTGGCACGTTTATCCTGTACAACTATGACACTAAAGTGGGCGCTTAAGTGGATTCTTTTGAGCATGTGGAAACCTACCAAGGGTAAATTGATCATGTGAAGGGGACCCCCTAGGGAAATTTTAAAAGGCAAAATCATGGGAACAATTCAACACTTAGGCATGTAATAAAAATTAAAGCGATGGCCTTAAGCAGTGTCTCCTAAAGTGTGGAGCCAGTGAATGAACGACTAAAGGGCCTCACGACCATAACTTAAAACCATATCACTGGTAGATACAAGTCAATAGAAGAACATAACATTTCTTGGGGAAACATAGGGAAAACCTTGAAACCCCCCCCCCCTTTAAAAAACCCTAAACCCTAAGCTCCAACACATAAGCAAGGCACAAATAAAGTCATTTTTTAAACACTTCCAACAATGGCTCTAGCTAGGGGACGTTTGACCACCTGGGTCAAAGCAAGGATCCAAATCTCTAAGATAATAGACCAATCAAAAAATGCAAGAATATTTACAAAACCCTAATCTAACCTATATACAAACCCTAAACCTATTACGCATGGAAAAGATCAAGCAAAGAAATGCTTAAGGAATTGTCCATGCATTGGCAGTTCCTACATTTCATCATTCATATCAGTGAGGAAGTATGAATCCTTATCATTCTTCTCTACAACAACAAATGGCCCCAACCACAAGGCTTCAAATTTTCCATGCTTGCCTTTATCTTGGGCTCTACCATTCCAAAGGAGTACCAAATCATTAATTTAAATTTTCTTTCTGACACCTTTTTGTCAACTAGGTACTTACTTTTTTGTTGCAGCTTCATGTTCTTCCTATGAGCATCTTCTCTTCTTCTGCAAGTATCTCCATTCCTTCCTCCAGTGGATCTGACATTTCCAGGTCATTTTCATGGATGAACTTGTACACAAGCAGTATATTATTTATTGGCATCCTTTCTTTAGATCTATATACTAGCTCAAAAGGAGATGTTTCTATGGCCTTCTTAATAGTGATCCTATCTGCTCAAAGTGCCATTTTTAACTTAGAATCCCAAGATCTCTTGTTTTTATCGAGTGTTCTCTTGATGATCTTCATGATACTCTTATTACTAGACTCAATTTGGCCATTTCCTTATGGGAGATATGATAATGCATATAAGATGCTTATCCCATATGATTTACAAAAATTTGTGAACTCTTCAAATCTAAAGCACATGGCATTGTCCATGATGAGTCTCACTGGTACTCCAAATCTGATCATAATGTTGTTTACCAGGAAATCAATAACCACTTTACTGGTTGCTTGTCTTGTGGGGATGTCTTCCACCCACTTAGTGAAATAGTTTGTAGATACTAGTATCCATTTATGTCGACCACTGGACCTCCCAGTGATCTCTCTAATAAAATCAATACCCCATTGGTGAAAAGGGGCCTCCACTTGCATATGTCTGAGAGGTAATGCTCTAGCATATTTTAGCTTACCTGAGAAGTATTTGTAGATGATATAATTTTTAGAGGTGATGATGATTTATGTATGGATTTTTATAAGGAGATGAAGAAAGAATTTGAGATGTCTCTTATTGATGAGATTAAGTTTTTCATTGGGTTGCAGGTCCAGCAATTGGATGGTGGAACATTTATCTATCACAGTAAGTATGCAAAGGAAGTGTTGAAAACATTTGGCATGGAGGATTGTAAACCGGTTAGTACTCTGATGGTGATAGGTTGTAAATTGTCTAAACAATATGATTCACCCTCTATTGATGAAAAAGAATACAAGTCCATGATTGGTAAGTTGCATTATGTTGTTCATACTAGGCCTGATATTGCACATGTTGTTGGTTTGGTTGCTAGATTTCAGAAGGATCCCAAGGAGACTCACTTGGTAGTGGTGAAAAGGATATTTTGATACTTGAAAGACACAATAGATTATGGCTTATGGTATCCTTATAAAAATGATTTTTCTTTGGAAGTGTTTACTGATGCAAATTGGGCAAGCAATGTTGATGACCAAAAAAGTACTATCGGTGGAGCTTTTCTTATTGGAGGTAGATTAGTTTCTTGGATAAGTAAAAAGAAAACACGTGTATCACAGTCAACAGCAGAGGCATAATATATTGCATCATCTATGAATTACACATAGGCAATTTGGATGAGACATGTATTAGAAGGTTTTAAACTTGTTATGTCTAAGCAGGTAACTATTTATAGTGACAATACAAGTACAATTAATATTTCAAAAAATATTGTGTTACATGCAAGAACTAAACACATAGAATTGAAATATCACTTTCTAAGGGAGAGAGTATAGGAAAAACAAGTCAAAATGGAGTATGTGACAAGCAAAGAGCAGCTAGCAGACATTTTCACAAAACCAATGCCAAGAACTACCTTTGAGTACCTCAGAGGTAAACTAGTGGTCAAACCCCTATACAAGAAAAATAGGATGCATGAGATGCATCAATCCAATATGCTTATTGAACACTTTTCACTATGGATTGATGAAATTATGGCTACTCCACAGGGGGAGCAACTTAGATGATATTTGCAGAGATGTTGAAGATAACAACAATATATTTTAAGACTGGCAATGCATATGCACCTTTGGCATTGCTGTCAAAGGGGGAGAATAAATATATTAGCCTAAGGAGGAGAAGATGTGTAATAGAAAGGTGGAGAAGAAATGAAGATTCAGTTCTAGGTGGAGAAGAGAAGAACCGACAAAAGAGTGAAGTGTAGCAAAGAAGTTCCAAAACTCAACAACATGATTTTAGTTGAATATCTTGGTGTTTATGTTGGTGTTGCTATCAATGCCAAAGGGGGAGAATGTTGGCATGATTGGCATAACTGATGCGGATGAAGAATGATGACTAAACCAGTAAAGGACAGTTTGTGATGACATTGTGATGAAGAGATTGAGATTGCATGATTGGATGACTTTGATCAATTATATGTATTGGCATTGATGGAAACTGGTGTTTACTATGTTGTATTTTGTCATCTTAGTCTTTTTGGTCTAGCAGAAAGAGCTTACTAGTAAAGAAACAGGAAATTAGGAATTAGGACCTTAACCGGTAAATGAGGAAATATTTTTATTAGATCTGGTGATTGGTGATGATTGAAGTGTTGTGGTTTGGAATGTGAGTTTGTATCATTGTAATATGTATCAGACTAGAATTGTATTATGTTTTTTTATTGGAAGTCATGTTTATGATTTCTGTTGTATTTCTGCTAGGGTTTAAGAAGGGTTTAAGGACCGGTAAAGAATTCTCTTAATCGGTAATGATTTTTGGTTTGGCGGTGATCTACATCAAGCTAAAATATTGGTGATGATGTGGTTGGAACCACATGAAGTGTTTGAATGATGTTTTGGTGCATTTGAAGATGGAATTTCTTGGGAAACAATGAAGCACTTAGGAGAGTGTTCTAACGGTTTGACTTTGTATCAGATCAAGATGCAGTGATCATTCAACGTTTGTAATTGATCTGTAATAGATTATAATGATCCATATGATGATCTATGATGATCTGTAATGAGTTGTAAAGATATTTGATCATCTATGTTGTAAGTCTTAGGGTTTTGTAAGTGACTAAGTTGTGAATGTTATTTAGGTCGGTACAGTTGATGTTTGTTGTGTTGGTGGTTTTTAAGAAGAGTGTGAAGCTGAACTAGAGTGTGAGAGATATACCATAGTGTAGTAGATTTGGAGTAGAATTGGATCTAATCAAGCAAGTAGTTAAGTGCTATACCCAAATCATTCATTGTTGTTCCCTAATAGTTGTAGTAGTCAAAATCCCTTAACCGAGTAGGTCCTAACAGGCCTTTCATTGTAAATGCCTTAACCGGGTAGCTCAACATCTGAGTGTTAAATCCTCTTGCAAGATTGATCCTAATAGGTCAAAGCTCCTAATAGGGCTCATGATCTAAATCCCTTAACCACGTGACTCCTAACAGGGCATCTTTGTAAGCTTCTAATCAGGCTTGGCTCCTAACAAGGTGCATTCTGAAAGAGTGCACAATTTTTGTGGGTACCAATTCCCACAATGGTTTTTCCCTATTTAGGTTTCCATGTGAAAAACATGGTGTTCATATGGTGAATTTTTTTATGTGTTGTTATGTTTTCCTTTTAGTTTATGCATGTTGATGAACACTCAATGAGCAGTTCTAATAAACTGGTTTAACAGTTGGTTATCAGTGATTACCGGTAATGGTAAAGAGTTTATTACTAGTTTATGATTTGATTTGCTGAATTTTTGTAAGTTCAATTTTTAATTTTGAAATTATTGTTAATACTGATGCACCTCCCATCTCAGTATTAACTAGATCCTATAAGATTAACAGTGTGCATCCTTAAACAAAGATGGCCAAAAATAGCCTGCCCTTAATACCTTGTGAGTTGTGGTATTTTTTGTAAAATGTCCTCCACACACCCCATCATGCATTTCTCTTAATACAAGTTGAGCTTGCTATTCATCTAGACAAAATGATAAAAAACCATCTTTGTCTCTATAATATAGGTCTCCGAAAGTAAACACATACCTCTGTGATCTCAGTTTTAAGGTTTTTTTTTGCTTTCTGGGGAACCTTTTGGATATATGGAGTCTGTAAGAAAAGGAATGATATCAGCATACCATGGGGTTCTTTGCAGGATGCAAATGATACATTTTGAATCAGATAGAACATTTATCTAGGCAGCTTCTAAATTCTCCTCAGTCATAAGCTTTGGCAAGCCAATTCCTCAGACCAACTTAGTGATTTGAATGTCAACATTAAATTCTTGGATCTTGTTGATCCACCTACACCTTTTTCCTATTGTCTCTGACTAGACAAAAATGTCCTTTACTATAGCATTAGGCACATAATCTATGACTTGGGCACCTACAAGGTAAGGCCTAAATTTTTTTATAGCGTTGACTAAAGCATATGCCTATTTTTCCACAATGTCATATTTGAGTTCTGCGGCCTAAAGGGAATTTTTGTAGAAAGAAATGGGTTGTTTATATCCCTCATTGTTCTTTTGTAACATAACAACAACTACAGTGTAGAATGAAGCAAAAGAAAAAACCTAGAACGGTTTGCTAAAATCTGGTGCCTTTAAAATAGAATCCTGCTGAATGGCTCTCTTGATGGCTACAAAGGCTTCCAAAGCTTCATTTGTCTAGTTAATCATAGCCCCTTTCTTTAGCATCCTATAAATAGGTTTTACTATCTCAGCAAAATTAGATATAATATGCGGACAAAGTATTTCTGGCCAAAGAAAGATTGAATGGCTTTCATAGTTTTGGGAATAGGTATTCTATTAATAGCAACCACTCTCTCAAGATCTAACCTTACCCCATATTTGGACACAATATATCTTAATAGTTTACCTTCAGTCACAAAAAAGTGGAATTTTTTAGGATTAAGAGAAATCTTGTATTCCAGTGCCCTAATAAATACCTTTTCTAAGTGCAAGAAAGGCTCCTTTGCTCTCCTGGAGAATGTTGTTAGATCATCTTGATAAACAACCATTAAGATGTCTATAAAATTTGAAAAAGATACATCCATAGCTCTCTGAAATGTTTCTCCAACATTAGTCAATCCAAAAGGCATTCTAACATAGACATAGGTCCCCCATGGGGTAGTGAAGGCAGTCTTGTATTATTCAGATTCCTTGACCTTCACTTGGTTGTAACCAGAGAATCCATCCATCATAGATAGAAAATCACAACATATGACCTTCTATAGCATCACTTTCATGTTAGGCAGGGGGTAGTTATCCTTTAATGATGACAAATTTAAATTCCTAAAATCCATACATAAGCTAATGTCACCATTTTTCTTCCCAATAGGGACAAGATTAGAAACCCATGATGAATGCCTAATGGGTTTGATAATAACGCCATCTCTGAGCTTCATTAGATTCTCTTGCATCTTGGGTCTAAGCACTAGGTTAATTGGCCTTTTCTTTTGCCTAAAAGGCCCAGTAGCTAGGTCCAAAGGAATTTTATGTTGGAATAGGTCCTCTCTGTAACCCTTCAGGTCATCATATGACCATGCAAAAATATGCTTATATTTTCTGAGCAAAGTGATCAACATGAATTTGATTTTTGGACTGATCCTTTTACCAATGTAAACCTTTCTGGAAGATGAATCAGTTCCTAAGTTAATTTCTTCAAGATCCTCTTTGTTTACATTACTTCATTGTTTGATTGTCCTAACTATCAAATACTCCTTCTAGGTGTTATCACTATTTTGACTATTGGGTGATTTTGTTCTTTAATCCGCTTAAGTCTGCAATTGTGCTTAGTTTCTTCATTTTTTCCTCTGAGGGTTATTGGTCTAAGGGTTTAAGGTTTTTGCAATTTACCCTTCTTCTATCTTGAAATCCCTAGGTTATATTTCCTTGTTACTTTTTCCACTTAATTGGAAGGGTCGGTCCATCATGAGGAGAGGTTTCCCCTTTTAGTTTTGCCTTAGGTGAGTCTTTAATAATGTTTTAATTTTTCACCTTCTCCTAAGTTTTTATTTCTTTGTTATGCTTCATATGCAAGTGCTAATAGATCCAACGGTGCACGTGATCTCACAAAGGGAAGATGCATGAGGTTTACCTTTCATGAAATGGTGAAAAGGTAGCGAGCTGTGGTAAAGCAGTCGCAAGGAAGGGTAAAGGACAAATATCTTCTGGTGTATCTAACTGTCTGTGTTGTTTCATGATGAAAAGATGGGTGAGATTTATGCTTCACGAAACAACAAAAGATTGGTGGGCCTAACAAGTAGGCTAAAGAATGAGTTAAAAATCATGCATTTTGTCCATGATCTAGTGGTCAGTGTTGTTTTTCATGGTAGAGATGTGCGAAGTTTACCTTTCATGAAGTAGTGAAAGGGGAGTGGCCCTAGTGAAAGGTTGGTTTGCAGGATAAAAGAAGTGCATCTCCAAGAAGATCCAATG
Organism: Cryptomeria japonica; assembly: GCF_030272615.1. Classification (NCBI taxonomy): domain Eukaryota; kingdom Viridiplantae; phylum Streptophyta; class Pinopsida; order Cupressales; family Cupressaceae; genus Cryptomeria; species Cryptomeria japonica. Next base: position 473,955,526 of record NC_081411.1, on the reverse strand, counting down.
GTGCGCATTATTTTGAAGCCCGAAGAAATATGAAGTTTACTCTTCACGAAGTAGCAAAATGGAGCTGGCAGTTATGCGACGGATGAAGTGGCAATACAACTGGATGTCTGGCTAAGGAAAAAGGTGATCTGTCAGTATGACATGTGGCTCCAAATGGATCATGAGGGGCCCATTTGTTTAAGAGGCAATATTGATGAAATCCATGGCTAGATAAGACATGTGGCAGTTCAGATGTGGAGACTGACAGAGTTTTTGAGCGAATGAATGACCAACACGTGAAGGCTATTTGCTGGAAACTGGTAGGACAAGTGGATTCTGCATAGAGGGCCCACTTTGAAGGTTAAAGAAGTTAAAAGTTATGCATCTCAAAATTGATCCAATGATGCACGTTGTTTCACATGGTCAAGATGTGAGGTGGTTATGCTTCACAAAGCAACAAAAACCATTAGTGGTGAAGATTTCATGCGGTTAGTTAAATAGACTAGCGGTCACCGTGGAGAATAATGGTTGAGTGGATGATAGAAGATCCAATGGTCAGCGTTGCTTCACATGGAAAAGATGCATGAGATTTATGCTTCACGAAATAGGGAAAGGAAGGTGGGGCCCATTTCTAAGCAGGATGAACCAGGTAAGGTAAAGAATGTGCTTGTTTTGCAGGATCCAATGGATGGTGTTGTTTCACAATGTGAAGATGCGGGGTTTTTATCCTTTGCAAAATAGCAAAAAGGCAAGACACTTAGAAAATTATTTGTGGTCTGTTGGAGCCATATTTCAAATTCAATTGTGAATTGATTGCCAAAGCATGTGGCTCAATGTTTCTATTCAATGCTCAATTTCCATAATGAGCTTCACATCAGCTGAAACCTTGGCATCATTTCGAAGAGTCTTGAAGAGGAATCAGTGTGCAGAGCGAATTTCTTCAGGCCAACAAGTAAGTTTCTGCATATTGCTTGACATTTACAGTTTGAATTGGTATCACTAGGTGCGTGAATTCTCAGAGGTCTATTAAGTTTTAATTGAAATAACTGTAATTCAAAGATGGCACGTCAAAGAGATTTCACAAGGAAGGTGAATTATCAAGAGAGAGCCATTTGTGATGATTTTTTAGAACAATTAACTATGTCTACTAATGCCACAGCTAAAATGAAAGAATTAGTGCCCAAAGCTCCCCGCCTGAGAATTGGCGATGGTTTATATGACAAAGGGAACTAGTTAAGGGATTCATAGATAGGGATATCAGGTCTAGGACTCTTCAAAGTGGGATTTGGCTAGAGAAATTCCTCTCTTCCAATGAATAATATATGGGAGTTAGATGTTGGAAATCTCATAGTCCCTGGGGTTTTCATGGATGGAGACCTATTGACCTAGATTGCAAATAACTATGACCCTGTTGCTAGATGTGTGAGAAATGTTAATGGGGGGTCATTAATTGAAATAAATGATGATGAGTTTAGGAAAGTATTCAGACTTAGTGAGCTGTCAAATTATTTAGAGCCCATCAATTTTAAAACACTTGCACAGGTTTATAATGTGCAGAGAGATCACCTTAGGAGTGGCCCTTCGAAATAATTTTTTGTCAAAATAGGAGGATTGACTGTTGTAGGCCCTCACACCATGGAACCTTTATCTCTAAATCTATTTAATTTGAGGGCTAAAGGGATGTATTGGTCCCTATGTCAGATTTTTGGGGAAGATGCTGAAACAACCATGCCAACCCATTACATGTTCATGTTAGAACATATTTTGAACCCATCTCTGGTAGTAACTTTTGACTTTGCACCTTATCTTACTGATGCCATTCATGAAGGGTTGATGGGGATAAAAAATGCTAAGGTAGACAGACCTTTTGGATGGTATTCTCTTCTTATGCACATGTTTTTATTCAAAGGTGTTGATTATTTTGCTAATGATATGGACCTGATTAAGGAAAAAGATAATGAGGAGATGTTTGTTCAATTGTGGAGAATAATTTTGTCTTGGGATAGGGAGGATGCAAGTTATTTGAAGTTTGATAGATGTTTTGCCTCTAGGCTTAGGATCCTCTTGTACCCACAAAACCCTAGAATTCCTAAAGCTCTCCTTGAATTCCTTAGGCCTAAGGAATTTACTCAAGATATTAAGATTGTTCATAACTGGGGTGATATATACTTGTACCCTATGTCTATTGTGTTCAAATTCTATGGTTTTAGTGGAACTACATATTTACTCCCCTATCAAGTCCCATTGAAGATAGGAATTGTAGAGGTCCTGAGGTAAATCAGAGGTTTGCAAGAAGCAGAATTAACAAATAGGGGGAAAGCGACAATTTTCCCAACTGTCACCATTGCACATCAACTCGTAATCATCGAGGGTGGTTGGAAACATTTTGATGATTTCCTATAGCCATACAAGTTGCCTACTATAGTATCAAGGTTTGCTGACCCTAAAGACTTCTTTAATGGTATGTTCAAGAAGAGAGCCATATGTAAAGGTAGACCACACCAATTCCATTTTCCTAAGGATTTGATCAGAGATGAATTCAACCTTGATGAACAAGAATTGGGAAAGGAAAAATGTATAGCATATAAAAGGGCTCTTGATTTTATCCACTGATTTGATATTGGTTATGACCCTTTGTCTAGTTTTACTCCCTTTGAGGAAAAAGCTAAATTCTTGATACTTTATTTTGAAGATTTAATGTAGACCTTTAAATGAGAAAAGGGAATTAATATTGAAAAATGATCCTGAAAAGGCTAAGTTGGTTCTAGTCAAGCCTTCCTTTGGTATGGCCATCCCTCTAGGTGAATATGTGATGCACAAAAGGCCAAAATATAGTGTGCTAGTGTAAGTCAAGGGTGAGCCTTTATACTCTCCATCCCAATCCCTAATCCATGTGGGAGATGAACATGTAGTGGCTGAGCAATTATCATAGTTAAGAAGTCTTGGGGAGATTGCCTATACTTATGAAGAAGTACAAGAAGGGATGCCTGAAGAACCACCAAGTGTTGAAATGGATTTGACTACAAAGGAGTTTAAAGGAAAGGAGTTAGACCTTAGCATCAAACAAGCCAGTGAAGAATTCTTGGCTGATAATAATTTTGTTACAACAGGATCTTTCATGCAATTTGTTTGGAAGCAAAATATAGAAAAATTCAAAAGCCAAATGTGAAAAGATGAAAAGTGAACAGCCCCACAAAGATGCATCTTCAATAGAGGAAGAGGTAAAACAACAAATGATGACTGAATTCAAAACCATTACTCCTGAGCAAGGGAGAGAAATGGTAGAAAAAGTTGGTGTCCTAATTCTCTCTAAGTGGGATATATCAGACGCACTAGTGCTTGAAGTAGTAAGGAAAGAAACAAAACCTTTAGAAAGAGTGACATTTAGCAAGGACCATGTTGCTTTGGTCATGTGGTCTCTAAGGAGGGATGAGAGCAGAAAGAGAAAGGACACTTTAGGATCTAGCTACCTTGGAGGTATGATTGTGATAAGAGTGTAGGACACAGGGGTAGTAGAAGCTGCCAGCACAAATTTTTGGAATTAACAAAATTCAGTGTGGCAGTAGCCAGAAAGGAAGCGAAGGAAAAATTTGACCTCCAGGTAAAACTAGAGATGGTTCTAAAGGCTTATAATGAAGCCAAAGGAGAGGTAGCCCACAGGGATAGCATCATTGTCAAGTTGAAGATTCAACTAGCAGGGCAATACCAGAAGGGTGAATCTTCCACTTTATTGATTGCCTCTTCTCTAGCAAAACCTCCACCCACTAGTCCAATCATTGAGTTTCCCCCTTCTCCTACGACTTCTAGTTTTCAAGCAACTGAGACCATACAAGATGAAATGGAAAAGTTGAAGCAGGCTCAAGCCCTATTTGCAAGTAAGTATGAGGAAAAGATTAGAGGCACAATCTTGAAGTTCGTTGACATAGTAGGAGCTTCTATTGTGTACATTTATATGAAAAGGATTTTGAATATGTTGATTGATCTGAAAGAAGACAAGGCTACTTTGGAGCCAATTTTGAATAAGTGGATGCCTAGAGAGGTGGATTTGGAACTTATGTGTTTATCTTATGAAGAGGTAGAGGCTAATGCAAATATTAAATCCACTTGTGAGTTAGTGAAAAGCATGACTAGATTAGCAGAAGGAAGGGCCAATGTAGAGAAAAAGGCCAACTTGTATAGAAAGGAATATGCTAACCATAAGTTTGAATTGTTTCCCGGGGGTTTTGTTAGTTCAAGTCAGCTGAAAGATGAAAAGGTATGGCTTGATGAGTTAGGGTATAACTTGTCTCAATGGATAAATGAAGTCATCAACATAGATGACACATCTTTATTTATTCGGACAATTGAAGAAATTGAGAAAATGAAGTCACATTATGGTTTTTTGGAGATAGAGGTTAAGCAATTAAGGAACACATGGAAAAGGTTGAATAAATTGAAGAAGAAAATTGTTAACTTCTCCTGGCCTGGTGATGATGTGTTCCAAGAGTGGAAAAACAAGTATGCAGTGCAAGAAGCAGAGGTTCAAGAACAGTTAGAAGATGTTGCAGCAGAATAACAAGCTTCAAAGCCGTTAGGAATGAAATGATTGTAATTTCTTTTCAGCAGGAATCATGGTTGTAACAAACATTTCCTAGGGAAGTCTGAAGCTTGTTTGCATCCATATGTTTATAAATGGATTCCAGGACTTTAGAAAAGAATCATCACAAGAATTTGTAAAGAAACTTTGCTGAAATATATCTAGGGTTTTCTGGTTCTTTCAGAAATCACCTTGAGTTATGTAAGACTTTCAAAATGAATATTAATATACAGATTAAAACTTTTTGAGCCTAAATCTTTGTTGTCTTCTTTGTGTGCATTCATTGATTTACTGGTTTCTTTTAGATAATTTAGGGTTATTCGATTGAATAGGGATTGCAAGGCAATCTTACAGATATGTTTTAGGCTTTTCTCTTTAGGAGAGGAAATAAATATACTTGAAATATCTCTGTTAGTGAATCAATTGTTTGTTGCTTTGAATTTGATAAACAATTTTAGCTTAAAGGGAAAGAACTTATATATATGTCAGACATATATTAGGTTAATGAAATCCAAAGTGATGAGATGTATGAGAATGTCCGGATTTGGAATTCTTGTTTAAATTGGGTGACTCTGTAGCTTGGATAAGGCACTAATATCAGTTGTGGAGTTTTTTCTATCTTTCTTGGGGTCAAGACTAAAAATGAACACATGTTTTCTTTTAATGTTTCAGTATTATTGAGGTGATGAGGCTCATAGGTTTTTAGCATTGGTTTGTTGTGGATCTCATATTAAAATTGTGAAAGTATTCATAAGAGGTATACCCACCTGAGCTTTGGATAAGCTTAAAGTGTAGAAGGTTTTGTAGAAACCTTGTTATATGTTTTTCTAGAATTCTATTTTCTGGTTGTCCTCTCCATATGCAACAGAGGTTTCAAATTTTCTTATAGAGGGGATTGGGGAACTCAGAATTTGAGAACAAAAAAAGTGGCGACTCTGCTAGGGAGAGTCATAGTGTGAATCTGTATTGCAGATCTAGTGCTTATATTGCCCAAAAGTTTGTTCGAATTTGTGTTTGTTTGGTCCTTGTAGTAGGTCGTTTCATCCCTGATCTTTGTTATTTCTCTCCCTGAAGATCTTCTTGTTCTATAGTCTTCTACAAGTGATTTGTCAAGCTTGTTTTCTTACTTTCCCATAGCTTTGGGTGGCGACTCTGACGTAAAATAACTAGTGTTCTTGAAATAGCATAATTCATTTTAATGAAAACAAGTATAATGCAGAGAGGAAAGAACACCAGATCATTCATGAGGAAAAATCCTCAACAAATGTTGCAAGAAGGATTACCTGAGCAGGCACGAAGAGGCTAGAAAAGATCAGTTGCACATGAGCCATCTAGTGCTACCTAGATACAAAAAAGCATTCATACGAGTAAGTCATCTAATAGGCCCATATATGCAAATTCAAATTCTTCTTCCCATGAATCTGAGCAAGACATTTTGGGTTTCCATTCTAGTTTGTTTGGTAATAATGAGGATGTCCAAGTTTTGAATTAGAGGATCTCTCATGCTAGTTTATCTGGGAAGGATAGGAATAGTTCTAATGTTAAGATGGATTCCATACCAAGAACTATAGATGGAAATATTAGTTTGATTGATATCGATCAAGTCAATGTGCCAGATTTTGAAGAGATGTTCCCTGATGAAGACAAGGTATCCCAAGAAATTGAGGCTCTCAATAAAAGAGTTCATCACTTGATTTCTCTAAGAGCACAAAAGGAAGCAAATAAAGAAAAGGAAGTTAAAGCTAAATTGATTGAGAGAGATAGGCTTTTAAAACAGATTGTTGATCTTGAATTATTCACCCAAGAGAAAACTAAGAGTGGGGATGAAGGTCCAGTCATCAGAGAAAATCCGACTACCAAGATCAACCCTGCACACAAATTTGTTGTGCAACCTAGTAGGGAGGTCATTAGTGACCCACAACCTACTAGAAATAGTGTTGACAAAGGAAAATAGAAGTGCATGGAAAATAGGTCTGGGTCTAAGAATACAATAGACATCTCTCATCAGTTGTCTGCACATGAGAGAGAGATAGATAGGATGAGGAAGGAGAAGGAATATTTGCAAAGGAAATTAGAGAAAGTTGAATTAGAAGCAACCAATCAAGAGGTTAAAACAAAAATTAACTACTTAAAGGCTCCTCCCATAATCTTTCCTTCAACAGACCCAAATAAGCCTTCACCTCAGCATGCCTCATTCCCTGTGGTTAAAATTTAGTCAACCCTGCCTGTGAGTATTTTTCCAGTTAGTCAAGTTCGTATTACAAATCAAAGTAACCAAGTCCCTCCAACTCATGGTCCTAATATGAGAATGAATATGGGTAATAACCCTACTGCTAACCAGTTTCAGAAAAGACCCATTAATTTGGAGTTATACAGACAACTTTTCTTTGAGGGAATCCTAGGGTATCCTAGCCATGTTCCTACCAAATTAAGGGATAGGCTTCACAAGTTTGCTGGCAATAATGTTATAAGTGCAGAAGAGCACCTAAAATCTTTTGGTGACCTGATAAATGACTATGAGATTATAGATGAAGATGTCATCATGAAATTTTTTGTACAATCCTTGGTGGATGATGCAAGGGATTGGTACAAAGGTCTGCATGTAAATAGCATTGGTTCTTGGGAGGATTTTAAGAATTGTTTCCAAGAGCAATATGGTGATAAAACAAATGTGAGCTTTATGCTCAATGAGTTCAATAACATTAGGAAGTCTGATAATGAAATTGTCATAGATTTCAATGTAAGATTTCAGAAAGCAATGCATAGGCTTTACCAAGTGATGAGACTAGATGATAATATGTGTCTGAACACTTATTATAATGCTTTTGATTCTAAAATGACTTACATTCTGAGGGATAAAAACCCACATAGGTTGAGATATGCTTTTAGAATTGCCATCAATGTGGAAAGTAATAGGAAAGCATCTGGAAAGGTGGGAAGGAGGAGTGATGGAAGGGTGTGGAAAGAATCAAAACAATAGCCTGGTAAAGTTGCTAAGGAGGAAGACAAAAAAGGAAAGTTAATGATTGCTATGAAAGATCTTACTGCTAAGGTAGGTAAGAATGATAAACCTCATTATAATTGGCAAGATAGGCCTCCCAGATTACATGATATGTCGTACAACACCACTTGGAAGGATGGAAAACCTTAGAATGATAAGTTAAAGAACACTTAGAACCAGGACACCCCAGATCCTTTGAAAGGAGGGAATATACACAATATAGAAAATACTCCTTGGTGCATGGCCTATGATGGACCACATTCTCCTCATGTGTGTTGTAGCTCAATCTCTTGAAGAGTCCATGAGAAAAGAAGGTGAGCCTGATATCAACATGTTTGACACTGTTGTTGAAAGTGATAATGAGTCTTCACAAAGTGAATCTAGCGAGTGTGATGTGCTAAATTATAATAAATGTTATCAAGGGCAGCTGAAACTTGATTGGCATCCCACTTTAAATGTGGTAACCATTAAAGATGAAGAAGTTCATCTCAGAAGACCCAATGATGAAGAGGTAAAAAATCTTACCAAGGTTGTCATAGCCAAAGACAAGCACAACTACAATCTAAGAAGTAGTAAAAGGGATGGAGATCAGGGTGAACCTGGCTCCTTGTTTATGAAAGAAGTATCTCAGAAAAAGATAGCAAGTGATAGCACCCTACCTCAAGATGGTCATGCAAAAAATTACCAATCCAAAGATGTAGCCAAGAATGCAGATAATAATACTATTGGTGATTTACAAGGGACTGCTACAGCTAAAAAGGCAAGTCAGCCTAAAGCAAAAAAGGCCAAATTTAACATTGAGCCAATTAATAGTTCTACCTTTGACATGACTCAGGCTTTGACCCAAATGAAGGTTACAATCCCATTTGTAGAACTATTGAAAATAAAGGAACATAGAGAAGCTGCTCTTTCTTTATTTTGTAATATATCAGATAATACTGCAACTTTGCCTATAGGTATGATGAAAGATGAAAAGGATCATGAGCTACAAACCCTAGAAGTATATGTCAGAACAACTATTACACAAGAACCTTCACAGGTTGATCCTTTCTATGTAACTTTGTTAGTGAATAACAGATTAATTAAGAATTGTATGATAGACTCCGGTTCTAGTGCAAATGTGATGCCATATGGTGTCATGAAGGAGTTGGAATTATCAGTAAGTATTGTTTATGGGAAGTTCTATGCTATAGATAATAGAGAAGTACCTATGATAGGTACAATGAAGGATGTGGAGGTAAAGATAGCAGCATTTCCTGAAGTAACATATAAGATGGATGTTATAGTAACTGATACAAAACCTCATTATGGCATGCTACTATCCAGACAATGGGCTTCAACAGTGGGGGGAAATGTTCAGTTAGATCTTTCATATCCTACAATCCTAGTAAATGGAAGCCATGTTAAGATGTATAGAGAACCATAGGCTCCTAAGGTAATTGAGAAGATAGACCCTAATATGCTTAATTGTATGATTGATGTGGATCTTGATAACTTCATAGTACAACCAATTCTACCTCAGTTGAAAAATATTGATCCTATTATTGGTGAATTGGAATCTCAGCAATAAGGTTTATGGTATATGTATTTTGATGGAGCTTTCTCTAAGGAAGGATCCAGAGCAGGAGTTCTTTTTGTGTCCCCATCGGGTATGACTTTCAAATACGCTTTTTTGTTAGTTTTCTAGTGTACTAATAACACTGTTGAATATGAAGCCTTGTTATTAGGGCTTGAAGTTGCTAAAAGGCATAGAATTCAGTTGTTGAGAGTATTGGAGGATTTAGAGTTGGTTGTTTCTCAGGTAAGGTCTAAGTATGTATCCAAAAATGATCATTTGAAAAGATATAAACATGTTGTTTGGGATGTGATTGAGAACTTTTGTGCATTTTCTATTAACTGGATAGAAAGATCAAAGAACATCATGGCTGATTTCTTAGCTAATGTTGCATTAAAAAATGATGATGTAACATTAACTGATGTATCTATAGTTGAGATAAAAGTTAGGCCGGCTATTCCTGATAATATATATAATTGGCAAGTGTTTGCGGATGATGAAGATATTCTCAGATTCATACAATGAATTGATGACTACGATGGACAGAAAATTGATTGCAATGCATTAGTAGAAGTGGTGGAAGATAGAGAAACAATGTTTGGAAATGACATTGTCTAGTTGGAAACCAATAAAATTCCCAGAGGATTAGTAGAATCGGAAGGTATGTTTAGTCACAATGACAGTCATTTGCATCAACAATCAACCACCAAGTTAGATGAATTAGAGGAAGTGAACTTGGGGACAGAATCATCCCCTAAGTCGATATATATTGGGAGGAACTTGTCTCCTCACATTAAAGATAACCTTATGGATTTATTAAGGAAGTATAAAAATGGTTTTTCTTGGTCTTATGAAGACCTAAAGGCATATAGACAAGATCTATTTCAGCATGAAGTCCCTTTGCTTCCAGATGCTAAGCCTTTTCGACAGAAGCAAAGACCTATCAACCTCCTTTTGGAAATCAAAATGCAACAAGAGTTAACCAAGTTGAGGGAAGGGGGGATCATTAAGCCTATAAGACATTCATCATGGGTGTCTAATTGAGTCTCAATTAGAAAGAAGAATGGGGATGTAAGGCTCTATGTTGATTTCAGGAATTTGAATGTGGCTTCTTTGAAAGACAACTATTCTTCCCCCAATATGGAGGCAATGTTGCAAAGAGTAACTAGCTATGACCTATTGTCCATGATGGATGGGTTCTCAGGATATAATCAAGTGTTAGTAAAAGAGTCTAAATAGTTCAAGACTTCTTTTACCACCCCATGGGGAACCTATGTATATGTAAGGATGCCTTTTGGTTTAAAAAATGCTAGAGCTACTTTTCAGAGAGCAATGGATGTAGCTTTCAAGGAATTTATCAACATTATCATGGTTGTATACCAAGATGATTTAACATGTTTCTCCAAAAGGGCAGATGACCACTGTGGGCACCTGAAGAAAGTTTTCAATAAAGCTCTAGAGTTTGGTGTTTCTTTAAATCCAAAAAAGTGTCATTTTGCAATCACTAAAGGGAAATTGCTTGGACATATTGTCTCCAAGAAAGGGGTTAGAATAGACCCTGAAAGGGTTGAAGCCATAAAAACTGTACCTGAGCCAAAGATTGTCAAGGGCATTCAATCTTTCTTGGGCAAGGTGAATTTTGTTAGAAGGTTCATTGCCAACTTTTCTGAAATAGTCAAGCCTATTGTTAGGTTGCTTAAGAAAGGTATAAAGTTTTATTAGGATGAAGTTGTAAAGGCTTTTGGTGAAATTAAAAAGGCTATTCAGGAGGCACTAGTGTTGAAGTCCCCTGATTACAGTAAGCCCTTTTCATTTTTTTCTTTTGCTTCTTATCATACAGTGGCTGCAATCCTTCTTCCAAAGGATGCTGAAGGATATGAACACCCTATTGCTTTTTATAGTAAATCTCTACAAGCTGCAAAGCTGAAATATGCAATTATGGAGAAGCAAGCATATGCTTTGGTTAAAGTTGTAAAAGCATTTAGGCCATATCTTGTAAATGCACAATTAGTTGCTTACGTCCCACATGCAACTATCAAGGACATCTTATCTCAATCCGAGGTCACTGGCAAAAGGTACAGATGGATAACTAGAATTCAAGAGTTTCATCTAGAGATTAAGATAACTAAATTAGTAAGGGGGTTAGGTCTTGCTAAGTTAATGGCTGAATCAAATCTCCTTGATGTTGAAGTTAACAATGTTGAAATTGAAAATATACTGGCCACAAGTATTGAGACACAACCCTGGTACTCAGAGATAGTACATTTTTTAAGGGATGCAACATATTCGGAGGGAATGACTCCAAACTAGAGAAGGACACTGAAACTGAAGTCTCAAAAGTATGTCCTTATTTAGGGTGATCTATATTGGCGAAATAGAGATGGGGCATTGTTGATGTGCTTAGATAAATCCCAAGCTAGAAAGATGCTAATTGAGATTCATAATGGAGTATGTGGAGGCCATTACTCTGCCAAGACCACAGCTGGCAAGATAGTCCGGGCTGGATACTATTGGCCTACTTTGTTCAAAGATGCCCATGAGCATGTCCAGAGGTGTGACCCATGTCAAAAAAATTCTTCCAAGTTAAAGTATGAAGGAGATTTTCCCCTTAACCCAATTACAGTGGAAGCCCCTTTTGTCCAGTGGAGCATTGATTTTATTGGGGAAATAGTTGAGAAGTCAGGAAGAGGTCACAGATGGATCATAGTGGCCATTGATTACTTCACTAAGTGGATTGAGGCTATACCTACTAAAAGAGCCACTAGTAAAGTTGTCATTGATTTCCTAATGGATAATGTTATAACAAGATTTGGTGTTCCTGTGAAATTGATAATGGATAATGCTATGAGCTTTAGACCAGAAGAATTCACTGAATTTTGTACTAGCCATGGAATAATTATGTCTTATTCTTCACCATACCATCCTCAAGGTAATGGACAAGCAAAATCTAGCAATAAGAGCCTTTTTAATATTATTAAGAAAATTCTTGAGCAGAACAAAAGGTCTTGGGATCAGAAACTAAAATTGGCCTTATGGGTAGACAGGATTACTATTAAGAAAACAATTGGTGTATCACCATTTGAATTGGTTTATGGCACACAATCTAGGGTGCTAGTCAATAACCTTCTTCATGTATACAAGTTCCTACAAGTTGAGGAGATGGAGTTGTCATAACCCATGGAAGACAAAATGATTCAAATGGTAGAAGTGGATGAAATCAAGACTTTGGCTCATAAAAGAAATTTGAAGATTCAGTTGCAATCCAAGTACCTTTTTGACAAAAGAACCAAATTCAGGAAGTTTAAAATTTGTGATATGGTTCTTCAATGGAATGCAAGAGGGCAAGATAAAGGAAAGCACAAAAAATTTGAGTCATTATGGATGGGCCCTTCTATTGTTTGTGATCTTAATGAAAAAGACTCATACTTTTTAAGACAATGAATGGTGAGGTATAGGAATTTCCAATGCATGGAAAATTCCTGAAGCATTACTTCTCTTAAGTCCATGTGCAGTAGGTTGTAGTCTGTATATATTTAGGTTTGTTTCTATTGGTTTTCATTTGGGCTTGTTTCTTTTGGTCTGTTCTCCAAAGTTTTCTGTATTCTTGTGTTGATCTTGCAATCAACCATCCCCAATCAGAGCCATTGTTATCACTATTTTGACTATTTGGTGATTTTGTTCTTTAATCTACTTAAGTCTACAATTGTGCTTAGTTTCTTCATTTTTGCCTCTAATGGTTATTGGTCTAAGGGATTAAGGTTTTTTCAATTTACCCTTCTTCTATCTTGAAATCCCTATGTTATATTTCCTTGTTACTTTTTCCACTTAAGTGGAAGGGATGATCCATCATGAGGAGAGGTTCCCCCTTTTAGTTTTTCCTTAGGTGGGTCTTTAATAATGTTCTAATTTTTTGCCTTCTCCTAAGTTTTTATTCCTTTGTCGGGCTTCATAACGATCATGCAGGTGCTAATAGATCCAACGATGCATGCGATCTCGTAAAGGGAAGATGCGTGAGGTTTACCTTTCGTGAAATGGTGAAAAGGTAGCGGGCCTGGGTAAAGTGGTCACAAGGAAGGCTAAAGGAAAAATATCTTCCGGTGGATCTAATGGTCCATGTTGTTTCACGATGAAAAGATGGGTGAGATTTATGCTTCATGAAACAGTGAAAGATTGGTGAGCCCGACAGGTAGGCTAAAGAATGAGATAAAAATCATGCATTTTGTCCATGATCTAGTGGTTAGCGTTGTTTTACATGGTAGAGATGTGCAAAGTTTACCTTTCGTGAAGTAGCGAAAGGGGAGTGGGCTCAGTGAAAGGGTGGTTTGCAGGATAAAAGAAGTGCATCTCTGAGAAGATCCAACGGTGCACATTGTTTCGCACCCCGAAGCAACATGAAGTTTACTCTTCACGAAGTAGCGAAAAGGAGCTGGCAGTTACACGATGGATGAGGTGGCAATACAGTTGGATGTCCGGCTAAGGAAAAAGGTGATCTGTCAGTAGGAAATGTGGCTCCAAATTGATCATGAGGGGCCCAGTTGATTAAGTGGCAATATTGATGAAATCAACGGCCAGATAAGACATGTGGTAGTTCAGAGGTGGAGACTGATAGATTTTTTGAGTGAATGAATGGCCAACATGTGGAGGCTATTTGCCTGAAACCAGTAGGACAAGTGGATTCCGCATAGAGGGCCCACTTTGAAGCTTAAAGGAGTTAAAAGTTGCACATCTCAAAATTTATCCAACGATGTGCATTGGTTTGCATGGTGAAGATGTCAGGTGATTATACTTCATGAAGCAATGAAAATCATTAGCGGTGAAGGTTTCATGTGGTTAGTTAAATAGACTAGCGGTCACCATGGAGAATAAAAGTTGAGTGGATGATAGAAGATCCAACTATCAATGTTGCTTCGCATGGAAAAGATGCATGAGATTTATGCTTCATGAAACAATGAAAGGAAGGTGGGGCCCATTTCTAAGCAGGATGACCTAGGTAAGGTAAAGAACATGCTTGTTTTTTAGGATCCAATGGATGACATTGTTTCACAATGTGAAGATGCACAGTTTTAATCCTTCGCGAAATAGCGAAAAGGCAAGACACTTAGAAAATTCTTTGTGGTCTGTTGGAGCCATATTTTGAATTCAATTGCGAATTAATTGTCGAAGCATGTGGCTTAATGTTTCTATTCAATGCTTAGTTTCCGTGATGAGCTTCACATCAGCTGAAACCTTGGCATCATTTCGAAGAGTCTTGCAGAGGAACCAGTGCACAGAGTGAATTTCTTCAGGCCAACAAGTAAGTTTTTTCATATTGCTTGACATTTACAGTTTGAATTGGTATCACTAGATGCATGAATTCTCAGAGGTCTGTTATGTTTTAATTGAAATAACTATAATTCAAAGATGGCACCTCGAAGAGATTTCACAGGGAAGGTGAATTATCAGGAGAGAGCCATTTGTGATGATTTTTTAGAATAATTAACTATATCTACTAATGCCACAGCTAAAATGAAAGAATATTACCCAAAGCTTCCCATCTAAGAATTGGCAATGATTTATATGGCAAAGGGAATTGGTTAAGGGATTCACAAATAGAGATATCAGGTCTAGGACTCTTCAAAGTAGGATTTAGCCAAAGAAATTCCTATGCTCCAATGAATAGTATATGGGAGTTAGATGTTGGAAAGCTCATAGTCCCTAGGGTTTTCATGGATGTAGACCTGTTGACCCAGATTGCAAATAACTATGACCCTATTGCTAGATGTGTGAGAAATGTGAATGGGGGGTCACTAATTGAAATAAATGATGATGAGTTTTGGAAAGTATTCAGACTCAGTGAGGTATCAAATGTTTTAGAGCCCATCAATTTTGAAACACTTGCACAGGTCTATAATGTGCAAAGAGATCACCTCAGAAGTGGCTCTTTGAAAGAATTTTTTGTCAAAATAGGAGGCTTGAATGTTGTAGGCCCTAGCACTATGGAACCTTTCTCTATAAATCTATTTACTTTGAGGGCTAAAGGGATGTATTGGTCCCTATGTCATATTTTTGGGGAAGATTCTGAAACAACCATGCCAACCCATTACATGCTCATGTTAGCACATATTTTGAACCCATCTCTTGTTGTAACTTTTGACTTTGCACCTTATCTTACTAATGCCATTCATGAAGGGTTGATGGGGATAAAAAATGCTAAGGTAGACAGACATTTTGGATGGTATTCTCTTCTTATGCACATGTTTTTATTCAAAGGTGTCGATTATTTTGCTAATGATATGGACATGATTAAGGAAAAGGATAATGAGGAGATGCCTGTTCAATTATGGAGAAAAATTTTGTCTTGGGATAGGGAGGATGCAAGTTATTTGAAGTTTAATATATTTTTTACATCTAGGCTTAGGATCCTCTTGTGCCCACAAAACCCTATAATTCCTAAAGCTCTCCTTGAATTCCTTAGGCCTAAGGAATTTGCTCAAGATATTAAGATTGTTCATAATTGGGGTGATATATACTTGTACCGTGTCTCTACTGTGTTCAGAGTCTATGGTTTCAGAGGAACTCCATATTTGCTCCCCTATCAAGTCCCATTGAAGATAGGAATTGCTGAGGTCCTGAGGCAAATCAGAGGTTTGCAAGAAGCAAAATTAACAAATAGGGGGAAAGGGACAATTTTCCCAACTGTCACCATTGCACATCAATTCATAATCACCAAGGGTGGTTGGAAACATTTTGATGATTTCCTATGGCCATACAGGTTGTCTACTACAGTATCAAGGTTTGCTGACCCTAAAGACTTCTTTAATGGTATGTTTAAGAAGAGAGACGTATGTAAAGGAAGACCACACCAGTTTCATTTTCCTGAGGATTTGATCAAAAATGAATTCAACCTTGATGAACAAGAATTGAGAAAGGAAAAATGGATAGCATATAACAGGGCTCTTGATTTTATCCTCCAATTTGATATTGGTTATGATCCTTTGTCTAGTTTTACTGCCTTTGAGGAAAAAGCTAAATTCTTGATACTTTATTTTGAAGATTTAATGCAGACCTTAAAGGAGAAAAGGGAAGTTATATTGAAAAATGATCTTGAAAAGGCTAAGTTGGATCTAGCCAAGCCTGCCTTTGCTAAGGCCATCCCTCTAGGTGAATATGTGATGCACAAGAGGCCAAAATATTATGTACTAGTGTCGTTAGTGGGATAAGCCTTTTGTCCTTGGGCAGGGGTGGTCTTTTCCACCTTGTTCTTTTCTTTTGTGGATGGTGGAGGGGTTTGTTGCTTAAGTTCTCACTTCTTGTTTGTCATGAACATTCCACCAAGTTTTCCTTTGTTGGGAGAAGCACCCCTTGGTCTTAAATTATACCCACTTTAAATTTGGGTAATGACAACCATAGTCATTCTTTTGATTTCTTCTTCAGAGGGTCTCCTCAAGCTGATGTTTTCAGATTGGTCATTAGAAGCATTTACCCTATATTCTTCCTTGTTCTCCTCATTAGAAAACACTTCTTGATGATGGCTACTACTCCACAGTCTCAAAATATCTACATCTATTTCATCCTTATTTTCCTCAGAGGTTGAACACTCAGATTCATTATCAACTTGAAAAGAAATCATATACACCATGTGGTAAGTGAATGTATCTTCCATGCAACTAGCATAGACATCCTCATCTTCCTCCATGGCCTTTTCTACTACACATTAGTTTTGTGTATGTGGTAAATTACATGCCATACACCATGGGTTGTCTTATACAAGATGAGCACTTGGCCTTTTCAATGGATCAGGTGTTTCTTTGTTTGCAGGCCTTTGAATGGCAACTATAGGTCGCCCATCTTTCTAGTTTGTGTTATAAGGCATATCATGCAACTTGGGTTTGTCATGCCTTTGAAAATTAGGCCTATCATGTGACATGCCTTTCTCATTCCTAGCCCCTTTTTAGCTTAAATCCTTTAAGGCACTCGTAACCTTATCCAATTTATCCTCCTCTTTGGGCGCTTTGCTGTGATATCCCTTGGGATTTTGCAAGATTCTAACATCATCTCTTCTTGATGTTTTTCATGAGGCTTTCCTATTATTCTCTATGGTCTGAGCAATTTTTAAAGAAGTTGTCAAAGTTGGAGGGTTATTTGACCTTAACTCATGTTACTACTTATCAAATTGCCTTTAGTTTCATATCCAAAGTCATACTATATTCTAGCCAGTTAGTATAACCGAATCATGCAGTCGGTACACACAGAGAAGTCAGTATGAACAGTATAGTCAATTACTAAAGAAAGCAATCACAGAACACAGTAATCACTGAGCTGTTTACCAAGTAAAGGTTCATGGCTACCGAGTGGTAAAGTTAACTCACTGAGTTGATTACTAGATACATTGAACCTAGACATGCACATGAAAATGTGTTACAAGATTGAGGCACATGTAATCATTTTTGCATTGGAAATTGCACTATGAGATTGTGTATGATTACAAGGTTAATCTAAGCTATGAGATATTTTGTTTAGTTATTCATTTCAAGAATCTTTTTGTAAGATCGAAGCAATGAATCAGATCACCGCTATAAGAGATCTATATATACAACATGATTCTAGGGTTAGATATATGACATGATATGATGTGATAAGAGATGCAATGAGATAGCAGTGTGTATGCATGAAGGAAGACTGTTACAAAGACACGGAGAGGTCACTGAGAAGGTTGTTAGTGAACAGTCGAAGAACAGAGTAAATAGAAGGGTTTACTGAGTTTCATTATGGGTTACCGAGGTATGCTACAAGCTAGGTAATCTTATTCAGAGCACATAGAATCTGCTTTAACATTTTAGATGTAAAGTTGCGGATATTTGTAATGAATATATTGTAATATTTTGAAGTTGTAAGAGAAACCTTTAATAGGGTAAAATACTCTAACCAAGTCTATAAATTGTAAATCCTTTAACCAGGTGCTACACTTATATAGTGTTGTAAAAATCCTTTAGTAAGATAGATCTAACTAATCTTAATACTCCTAACAGGGTAAGCTATCAGAAATAGCTAAATGTAGCTCTAACCAAGCATTCTTTATTATTGTAGTAGTGAAGTTGTGGGTGCCATCCCCACTGCAGTTTTTCTCTCTAACCAAGAGTTTTTGCGTGACCAAAATATATGTGTTATGGAGTGAATCATGTATGATTGTTATCTGTTGATTAGAGTTTTATTTTATGTTACTGCACTATTTTGTTTATGCATAACAGTAAGGTTATTACAAAGGAAAATTTTTGGAGTACTGATTCACCCCTCCCCTCTCAGTACATTAGCTTTCTATATTGGGCCTAACAATTGGTATCAGAGCTTGAATCTTGGAAAAGGGTTTAACCACCTAAAGAGAAAGATCTTAGTAATGGAAGGCTACAAACAATCTCGGAGGATTGTGCATCTTCAAGAAGAGATGGATAATGCAAATCAAGTGATTGTAGACATGCAGAGGCAAATGCAAAAATCTCTGAAAGTAAGGAGAAGATTATCTGATGACTTGCAGGATTCTCAAGAGCTAGTGGAACAAATCAAGACATCATCTGAGAACAATATATCTAAAGAAACTGAAGAAATTATTGGAATGTTGAAAGAAAAGAACAAAGTATTGGCTGATCAACTAAAAGCAATGAAAAGAGAACATGAACATTTCAGTACACAAATGACTGAAAATCTAGATGCATTAAGGAGAGTTGAGGATAAAGCAAGAGATCTACAAAGAGAGAAACAACAACTTGAAGCTCTAGTATCTGATAAGGATGATGAAATCATAAGGTTAACTGGTATTCAACAAAATATGATAGATCAACTAGGTTATACTCATCATGAAGCAATTCTAAAGAATGATGAAAATCAATCATTGAAACTTGAAGTATCAAGGTTGACTGGTGAACTTGAAACAAAAAAGAAATCCAAAGAATCATTGGAGAAAATTTATGAAGCATCAAAGATGTTGGATGAGCAAATGAATACAAGAAGACTCTACAAAGATGGAGGACTCAGTTACAAAGGAAAAGATTCTATCGAGAAAGGAATTAATACTACCGAGAGAGGAGAATCATCAAAACAAGCTGAAAAAAGAAATAACATCAAAAGGAAGAATCATATTTGCTACTACTGTGGAAATCAAGGTCATACTACCAACATATGCCATATCAGAAAAGCTAAGCAACTGAATATCTCTAAGTCTAATGGATATTGTTATAATTGCAAAAAATATGGTCACATACCTAACCAATGTAGGACAAAGTCTGTTAACAACCATCAGAAGGCAAAATTCAAAGGGTTTTGTAAAAACTACAATAGATATGGACATAGTACCGAGAGATGCTGGTTTAAGCAAAAGAACTACATGAAGTATCCACACCAAGCAAACACTAGAGGTTACCGAACTCACATAGATTCTTACTGACAATATGCAGCAGTACCATGGGATTACAATACAAGGATATGGTGCGAATGTTGTAGAAGATATGGACATATAAGTGCCAACTATTTAATAAGGTTTGGAATGAACAACCGAAGATCATGGAGAAATCCCGGTATGGCATGTTTTCATTGTCACAAAGCTGGAGATTGCAGAGATCAACCAAGAAGAGACACTGAGGAGATAAAAGAAAAATTCAAGATGATTTGGAAAAAGAAAGAAATTATGTCTGATGAAGAAAGCACCTTACCTACCGAGTTAGGTGCACCTATTTCAAATTAGCCAAGAAAAGGTATGAAGGGACTGCATTCTTTAAAAGTTAAATCATAACAATTCCTATTTTATTATGAACAAAATTCAAAATCTGCATAGTTAAGATGCAATTAGAAAAGTTTGCATACTATACAGGAAACCTGTCAAGTCGGTTAACAAAGAAAAGTTGGATAGTCGGTGAAAAAAAAAATGAAGTAAATTGGTAAAAGGTGAACCGAGTGCATTTAATATCATGACCTAACTTGCACGGAGCCTAATAAGGTATTTTTGAGTACTTAAAAGTGTTTTTGTGTTCATTTTCATTCACCCAAGTTTTTGAGAAGCAGAGCAGAGTGAATCAAAGTGACCAAACTTCATTTAGAGCGAATTTTCAAGGTATTTACATCAATCTATTCACACTGTTTAGCTGGTTTCTGATCTAGTCAAATTGCTAGTGTCTACCAAGTGTGAAGAGTAAGCTACTTGTAAGCCCCAAGGATAACCTGTCAAATTTTTACTCGAGATCTACCATGGTGCCCAAGATCCAAGACCTTGTAGTTGTCCAAAATATGGAGAAGCCATCTCTAAAGTATTCCCTAACTCCTAAAGTCGCCTTAGAACCGGATGATAAAACTGCATTTTCACTCATCCTGGATCGAGTCTTATTGGTAGAAGATGTCAGATTCTTTACCAAGTGTCATGTTGAGGAACTCAGTCATGTAGAGATTAGTGACACATATGATGAACTGTGCACTGATGGCAAATTGGATAGTAATTTTGAACATATCAGAATTAAGGGATTAACTGAAGCCCTAGTCTATCCTCGTGTGTTCAAACCCCAATGGGTTAAGTTTGTATTGAGTAGAGTACATGATGATTTCATGTGGCTACAAGAGAAACCGTTCAAGATCACAAAGGAAGCCATTCACCTGATCACCAGATATCCCATCTACGATCATGCTCGTGCACAGAAAATGATATCACAAAAGGAGCTAATCAGTCTAACTGGAGTAGAACCTAATTATCGATGACTGAAATTGAATAATGTCACTGATGCTGAACTGAAATTTGCAATCAGAGTCATTGGTTATTGTTTCTTCCAATCTGCAAGGGAAAATAGTGTACCATGTGTTGCAGTGGACCTAGCCTACAAAATAGTAAAGAAGGGAATGAAAGTAGACTTGTGTGAAGTACTACTAAAGAACTTATTTGAGAACCTAAACACAATAGGGAAGCCGAAGAAGAACAACTCAGCAAACACACTCAAGTTTGGTTCACTACTTGTCTGTATGTTTTTCTATTTTGAAAAGTTCTTTCCCTCAATCGGTAAAGTAGTATGGGAGCTACACCGACCTATCACCCATTAGATCAATGATTACATCAAGAAGTTAGGAGATAACTTTAATGATGTCATGGATGATTACTTTAGCAAATTCCAAGAGAAAATGCACAACAGGTACAGGATCCCACCACAGCTGGTTGAAAAATACAAGGACAATATTTGTTTTGAAGTCGACACTGATTACTGCTATGTAAATGTTGTTGAACCAAGGATTAAGTCATTGCAACCAATGGGTTATGAAATTGATTATGATATCACACAGCAACAAATTGATGCCTACCTATCGTTGCCAAGGCATGCAACTGAACTAAGGTATGGAACCTATGAAGAGGTAAAGGAGAAAGTAAAAATGAGCATTGTAGTTCCTAAGTCTACAAGGAAAGCTACAAAGATGATAAAAGCTTTATCTGAGAAATTCGGAGAAGAATCCTCATCTACACCTATCAAAGGCAATCTTGCCATTATCGAGGATGAATCAAAACCATAGGAGGCTGCAATAACATTGAGCATAGAGTTGCCAAAGGGAAAAGTTCTAAAAAGAAAGAAACAGGACATCACAAAGGCCCTGTCGACTCCACCAACAAAGAGACCCAACACCAGAGTATTAGCTGCATCATCGAGCAAGAAACAAAAGACTGTTGCCATTCCTAAGGTAATAAAGACTTACAAGAAATCTACTCGGAGACTCATTTTGGCAAAAGAGTTGAGTGATACAGAGTCTGATGATATTAACAAATTCTAGATTGTGAAGAGCAATAAGGCAAACATTCATAGTGTTGAAAAATTTTGTGCCAAACTTAAGGAATACGGTGGATTTGTAGGATTCAGATATGTTAAGTATGAGTCTAGGAACAATGATGAGAAATGACAGATTGAAGAAGCTGTCATATGTACACTTCTAAAGTTTCGGTTAGCACCATTGGAACTAGCAAAGTCACTTCCAAGTGAACTCTACTCACATATTGATAACAGATGGAAATATGTAATGGATTTAGAGAGACAAATAAGAGAAAGAAGTCTTGTCTGCTTATTTCCTAACATGTCCATAGCTGAAATCAAGGAGCATTTGTCCACATACAATTCAAAATTTCTTGTGAAATAGAGAGCCTTAAAATTGATGAATGGGATATATATTGATGTGGAGAATGAGACTAAGGCCAAGTGGCAGGAGATCTTCAAACAAAAGGATGTCGGCGAACAATCTCAAATTGAAATTGTTGATGTCACTGAGCAAGATCTAGATGTCACCGAGCAAGGTCCAGACCCAGTTGACACAATACAAATTGATGAAGATGTAATGGATGAAGCCGTACCAGAGCAAGAAATGATTGAAGGCACCACTTATGCAAAACTTGTGTCTAGTGAATCGGTCTTAGAACAAGTTCAGCCTTATCCGCCGATGAAGCCAATAGTACCAACTGAAGCCCCCAAGGACACCGAACAAGTTACCGAAGGTAACAAATCTAAAGTTGCAGAAGATACAGGTAATAAGTCTAAAGCTATAGTAGACACAACAAAAGATCAATCATCTTAGGCGTAGACAAGCACAACAAATATTACAGCAGAGACCCCTAGCACCGAGCCATCCAAAGACACTGCAACTGCTATAGGAATAGTGCAAAGTGTTGCATCTACCGAGCAACCTACCAAGGGATAGAAAGCCTCACAAGCACTTGTCTTAGTGCCCCAAACAAAAGGAAAAGAGAAAAAGGTGAGAAAGCATGGTTTTAAATTTGACTTATCTAAACCGATCGTGTTGCCCAATGTCGACATCTCCAAATTAAATGGGCAAGCACTCACTGAATTCAGTGAACTATGCAAAGCAAAGGCTGAATAGGAGAAACAACTGGCAATACAGAAAAAGAACAAGATACTTCAAAAGGTTAGGACACTGCTCACAGAAATGTTACCATCAACAACAGTGTCAACCGATGCAACCATCCATATTCAATTGGATGAACTCCTTAATCAAATTGAAACATCTAGAGTTGATGCATCTGAATACCTAAGCAAGCTCAAGGATAAAGAGCTCACAGCAAAAATGATAGAGGAAGTCCAAAAATCAATTGCTATTGGCAAGGTAAAACTTGTCAAATTCATTGCTGAGTTGACCTCTCAACTCAATCACATTCTTTATTTATTCCAGAAACTGTGTACATTTTCCTTTCTTTATTAAAGACATCAAAAATAAAATTGATGCAATTGAGAAAGAGATCACCGATCTCTCATCCAAGTTGACCACTGAGCCTAATTCAATTCAGACTTTTTACAAAAAGCTACAACAACTCATGGCTCAATAGTTAGAACTGAGGAATGAAGAGCATAAAATTAGGATGGATATAATGACCCTTCAAACATTATTCCTTCCTCATCTCTCATCAGTCCAAGAGCAGCTTAACCGAGCTACAAGCTTATCAACTACGCAAGAGGGAAGCACTCTTGATGGCTTGATATCACTCTTATTTGATATTCAAGCACATAACTCATTAATGGAAAGTCTCAAGGACTCACTCTCAGTTGCCCTTACTGATGCCTGAACCAAGTATAAGACTATTTTTTATCAGTTACCGCCTCCAGATGCAAATTAAGTTTTTAATGTTTGTCAAAAAGGGGGAGTAATATTATGTTACTACACAAAGGAAAGCCTAGCAAAGGGGGAGTAATTCTACACTTGGAGAGTAGTACAATTTTGATAACACAATTTTGAGTATTGTAGACAAGGGGAGTATACCAAGTAGAATATACAGAGCATTCAGAGCACACAAGTATAGTACAGAACCGAACCGAACATGCAAAATTCAGAGTTATGTATAGGATAATGATAAGGGGAGTATATCTACATATACTATTGACTATTGTACATATTGTCAAGTATAGTCATTTTGTCAAGTATATAGTATTTTGAGTTATGACTTTGTAAGTAGTTTTTGTCAAACATCTCAACTAATGTCAAAAGGGGAGATTGTTACTACTTATCAAATTGCCATTAGTTTCATATCCAAAGTCATACTATATTCTAGTCAGTTAGTATTATCGAATCATGCAGTCGGTACACATAGAGAAGTCAGTATGAACAGTCAAGTCAGTTACTGAAGAAAGCAGTCACAGAACACAGTATTCACTGAGTTGTTTACCAAGTAAAGGTTCATGGCTACCGAGTGGTAAAGTTCACTCACCGAGTTGATATTCACCGAGCAAAACATTTCACTAGATACATTGAACCTAGACATGCACATGAAAAGGTGTTACAAGATCGAGGCACATCTAACCATTTTTGCATTGGAAATTGCACTATGAGATTGTGTATGATTACAAGGCCAATCTAACCTATGAGATATTTTGTCTAGTTATTCATTCAAAGAATCTTTTTGTAAGATCGAAGCAATGAATCAGATCACCGTTGTAAGAGATCTATATATACAACATGATTCTAGGGTTAGATATATGACATGATATGATGTGATAAGAGATGCAATGAGATAGCAGTGTGTATGCATGAAGGAAGACTATTACAAAGACACAGAGAGGTCACCGAGAAGGTTATCAATGAATAGTCAAAGAACAGAGTAAACAGAAGGGTTTACCGAGTTTCATTATGGGTTACCAAGGTATGCTACAAGCTAGGTAATCTTATTCAGAGCACATAGAATCTGCTTTAACATTTCAGATGTAAAGTTGCAGATATTTGTAATGAATATATTGTAATATTTTGAGGTTGTAAGAGAAACCTTTAACAGGGTAAAATACTCTAACCAAGTCTATAAATTGTAAATCCTTTAACTAGGTGCTACACTTATATAGTGTTGTAAAAATCCTTTAGTAAGGTAGATCTAACTTATCTTAATACTCCTAATAGGGTAAGCTATCAGAAATAGCTAAATGTAGCTTTAACCGAGCATTCTTTATTATTGCAGTAGTGAAGTTGTGGGTGCCATCCCGACCGTAGTTTTTCTCTCTAACTAAGAGTTTCTGCGTGACCAAAATTTATTTGTTATGGAGTGAATCATGTCTGATTGTTATTTGTTGATTATAGTTTTATTTTATGTTACTGCACTATTCTGTTTATGCATAACAGTAAGTTTATTACAAAGTTAAAGTTTTGGGACATCTAATATGAGTCTCCATTTTGATTTTCCATATCCAATAATTTGTTCCATCAAGCTTAAGGATTTCTCTTCTGAAAAAGTTGCTAGTGGATTTGAAGTATTAGTGTCCATAGGATCTACCTCAAGCAGTTAAGCTTATGCAAACAAGGACCAATTCTCTAATACCAGCTGTTAGGATAACTGGTGGACAACTAAGAGGGCGGCGGGGGTGAATTAGTTGTCAACAAATTATATTAATCAAACCACTTTATAAATTTTAACTGGAACACATAAATATTGAATACCAAAATAACATAAACAAATACCGATAAGCAATACAACTTAAGAATGAAACAGAGAATTAACACAGTACATTAGCTTTCTATATTGGGCCTAACAAATCATACTCTATTTTAAGATCAAAAGCATCAAAATAGAACACTAGGTTCATGTTATCAATTGGTTTCAGACTAAGAGGAATTTTGTTCAGTATTTTAATGAACGTATTGTTTTCAAACCAATAGTCCACGAGTCCTAGAGGAATTTCCACTAACTCATCCACAAACTCATGGAAGGATTTGGCCAACTTGACAATACTTAGTCACAAGACTGGTATATCCTACTCTTTTAGCTCTGTGAGACCAAGGCAGGTGAACCTATGCAATGTCCTATAATTTTCAGCTTCAAAACACTCTTGACATTACATATTATACCAGACAATCTCAATGAAAGATAATAAGGAACATGGATAAACTCCTAGTTATGGCTTTAACCTTAGTTTGTAAGCATCTAAGCACTCATTGAGGAGGGGGGTTTCTACACTAATCCTACTCCTGATGTAGAAAAATGCAGAAATAAAAGATATTTTGATTATGAAAAGATTATGAAAACTGAAAGCAACAACCATGACCAATGCTTTGTATGGGAAGTAGAGTTAACTTCACAACATGCAGATTTAACATTCAAATAGGGAAAAATGCAACCTTTGAGCCTGAAATGTTAATGCATTACACCAACATTCTCCCTTTTGGTCTCACCAACAACCATGCTAAAGAATCTCAGATATACACAATACTATTTCTATACCTTGAAGAAGAAAATTAATCTCTTCCTTGAAGAGAAGCAAACAACAAGATATACACCTGACTTGCAGGGACAAAACAAAAGATCCTTGATCATTTCATTTCATAAAGTAGAGCATACATAAAAGGGATAGTTGCAAATAAAACCTCTGAAACTATTTATATTTAGGTTACAAACTATTTGAAACATTAAGAAACTACAAACTAAAAGAAAACTAAACTATCATGAAAAAACTTGCACTATACACATGGAAGCCTTACTTCCAGAAAAACTTACATTCAGAATCTTCCCTAAAAAACTTCTCACTGGCCCTGAATTCCCTTTTATAAGAACAGGGGAGCAAAACAAGCTAAATGCCTAGTGAGATACACATGTCAAAATTTTATTGCATGGGACCAAATACATCATGATGTGTCCCTCATCTTGCTCTGCATGCAATCAATCTTAAGATCATCATTTGTTGCATGTTGACCGACCACTAAATCTAGATTACCATCTTTAGTAATCTACCTTCTCTATGTCCTTCTCATCTTCTTAGTTGGTGACCCTCTGGCATGTTTGAGGCAATGAAATCCCACCAAATGATCTTCTAATTTTGTGGAGCCTCCCAATTGATCTCCTGTCTGATCCTCATTTAATACAAACTCCCTCTTGGGCTCTATCATTGTGATCCAATCCGATCTAGCCACAAAATCTATCTATAATGAATCGGCACAACAATTATCTATTGACAGTGTCGCCCCCTTTGACAGATAGAATTTGGCCAATCTACACCTGCCACATTCTAAAAAATACTCCCCTTTATCCTCTAGTCAACCTCTATCAATCCTCCACATGGACACTTTGACCATTGGGTTGTGCTCTACAAATCGCATGATATGCGTGTTAGACTCCCCTATGATTCCATCCTTTGACCTTCAATATCACAAGATAAGCCTTTTGTCCATCACCTTAATCATTTTCTTATCCCATAATTATTTTCTTATCCCCACGGAAATGCGCGGGATAAGGAAATACTTTCATCTTTGGGTTGCAATCTTATCTCACACCATCTTTCACTACCTTAACCATCCCCACGGGATAAGCTTCTTATGTATTTACTTAGCCTTTTTTTTTATCCCATGGCACCCAGGAGCATCTCTTTCACTGTCGCACGATAATTACCCACTATCTTGACCTCGTTGACTTCCTTCCCCCTTATCCCACACCATACTTTCTAACCCTTCTCAACCTCAAGAGATAAGCTTTTTCTCTATGCTAGCAAATATTTTTCCCTTATCCCACATTTCTCTTGATTCTCTTCTCCTTTGATGCCTAAAGACCACATAGGATAAGCCCTTTCTTCTTTTGCCTTTGTCTTTCCTTATCCCATGGGCTCTCACTATGCTCATTTTTCCCACACGAGATAATAGTGTTGACTCCTTGTACCTTAGCTTCTTATCATGTCACCTTGTGAAACAAAGCCTTTACCCTTGCGGGATAAGCCTTTTAAGATTTTTCTTTGTCAGCCTCACCCTTTATTATCTCATGGCCTTCATTTGCATCCTTCTTTCCCCTTGTGGGACAAGCCTTTCACTAGTATCCCTCATGACTTTCGTTATCCCATGTGACTTTTGTACTCATCTTTTGAACAAGTGGGATAAGCCTTTCCTCTTGTAGAAACATCTTTAGTTATCCCACGAGATAACCTTCTACCTTCAAATATACCACGGGAGAAGAATCATAAGCCTCTTCTTGTTACCTCCTTCTCTTCATATCCTGTGGTCTTTTCCTTATCCCCGTGAGAACGCGTGGAATAAGGAAAACCCTCTGTTAGCAAACTTGCATCTCCTCCATCATTACTGTTCATGTGAGAAAAGAAATGATGCCAAACATGTTTGAAAAAAGTTTAAATCTCCACCGTAAATCTACCTCCGTGCTGGCGAATCAAACAGTCCACAATAGTCAATCTGACTTTGACCTCTGTGCTGGCAAATGACCCCACCTTCGGCCAACAAGAAAAATTCACGTCAAAACTGCCTTGTAACTCTTCCCTGTAGCCCCACCTTAAACTCTGACCCCCGACGTGGACACATGTCATCATCTCATGATGTCGTAATGGTTAATGTCCCTGCATCTTCCGATTGCAGGATCATGGGGACCATCAAATCAAAGCGATCTTTAACCTATTCACCCAAGCAACCACTTAGCCTAGGCTGCTTACGCTTGAGCACCTTTTGATCAGCCTTAAAAGATCACCGACCATTTTTAGCACATTCAAAAAGGATGCACCTTTAGTTTCCCAAGCTTTACCCATTTCTACTGACCTTGACAAATCATAAAATTAAAACACCTTTACCGCCTACCTCAGCCACCCACATTGTGACAGATGGCATCTTTGGGATAGATGACAACCCTCAGAATAGACGACAGTTGATAGATAGCAGCTCCCTATGATTCTGCGATGAGTAGGATGGTCAACAAATGTCAACATGGTATTGCAAGGATGTTTAACAAAGAACACTCAGAAGAAAAATGCAAAGGGGCCCACCCTAAGACCGTTCAACCATAGGAGGCCCTAAGTCATGAAAAGATGACTTACGAAAAATAAATATAAGGGACCGAGGCACAAAAGTGAAAACCTAGGGACATAACACGGCCCTGCCAATGAAGTCAATGACATAAAGTCATTTTAAAGGCTCAGAAAGGAAATGATGAAACATAAGATGGTTACGGTTTAGGAATAAAATCTTGCCAAATGAAATAAAATCCTAAACCCTATACCATGGAAAGAAAAGCAAGGACCCCAAATTAGCTAGAGATGAACAAATTTTATCAGGAAACCAAAATTATGGAGGACACAATTTTAGGTCCTAACATGGTGAACATCCGCTACCTATGATCCAACTCACAAATTAATTTTTTCAACAATGAAATCCTTTGTTGAAGGATTTTCTACTTCTTTATCTGAAATAGGACGAGCTATTTTAGCAGTCCAATTGCTTGTATCCTGATCAAAATCCATTTTTGAAACTGTCTTCATCCTTTTGGACTATGGAGTTCTGCCCAAACCTTTACTGACCATATCTTCAATAGGAATAGAATAGGAACCACATTTCTCTTTTTTCTACTAAGGGTAGTGTCTAGCCAATGGGGAGCACTAGAATCAACATCCTTCTTTGTTGGGGATGGTTGAGCACTAAAATTTTCCAAAATCAATGAACCTCCAATGCCCACTTCTTCTTCTTCTTCAGGTTTTTCAGTGTCACCAACTTCCATGGAAGACATCTCGATATTTTGTTCTGCCATTATATTCTCTCCCTCTGGAGATCCTTCCAAATCAACCACTAATGTGTTTTCTAGTGTCTTTTTGCCCTTGTTCTTGGTTCTTGATCTTGTGACATGGGTTGGAAGCTGGCTAACAAGGGAATTCTTTGAACCTTTGATAGTATCTACCTCAAGTTTAGCCTTGGCACCACCTACAACACAAGCTTTAATAGATTTATTAAACAAAACTTTTTGAACAGGAGAATCTTTGATTACTAGTTTTCCCAGTCTCTGCTTTCGTAACCACTGCTCTGTTCTATGGATAATAGGGAATGTTCTCATTTGGATTTGATCTTCCTCCTTCTTATCCCATTCTATCTCAGGGATTGGGTAACCTTGTACTTTATCTGCATACTATGGATCAATCAAATCTTCAACATTATCCACAACCCCAGTTACATTCATTCTGAGCTAAAAGGTAATAATTTGATCCACTATAAACTTGGAAAATGTTCTCCTCACTTCAAATTCATCTCTGCAATCTTCCTGGAAATTTTCAAGTTGTGAAATATGAGAGAAGCCCTCTTTAAGAGATATATGCGCCTGAGCATAACCTTTGTTGTCAAAATTAGGTCAAGTTGCATAGTGTTGAAGGTTAATCATTTTAAAATAAACTTCTAGGTTTAAAGCATCAAAAACACTATGGAAAATATAATAACCCAGTTCAACTAAAACATCTGAATCTTGTCTTGCTAGTGTATTCTTGTCAATTTGAGCAAGTTGTCTGTATAGTTTAACTAGCACAAAGCGATCAAGTGCAAATCTTGGTAATTTAAATGGTTCTCCTTCGAACCCTCCAGCTCTGATGTATGTGAACCAAGGATACTGAATGAAATAACTTCCATATGTACTCACCAATGACATAGCCTCATCAAATAGTTTCTTGTTAACATTCCCTTGAAGTTCATAGACCAGTCTCCCTGCAAACACATCATAAACTCTTCGGAAATCCTCATGACACTTTTGTAGCTGAAGGTGCAGATGGTAATCATAAATTTCCATCCCATCAACCCATTCCTCATGATGCAGACCTAGCCAAGGTCTGCCACATGCCAAATAATAGAACACGTATGAGGACATATAAAAGTTCTTATCTTCAAGGCATTTACTTAGCCCTTCATGTAATCTCTCAGTAATTAACTTTGCCTAATCTATATATCACTTCTCATCCAATATTACTTGGATGAAAAAGTACATTCAATCTTCCTAATAAAGCACTTGTTGGCTTCCTTTCACCTTGTCCAACAAAATGACAATGTCCCTTACCTCCCTAATCAAATTCTCTTTGGTTAAGGGCTTGGGAAATCTAGAACCACCCTTCTGGAATTTCAAGAGCCAATTCTTGGCTATAACACTTCTATACTAGGATTTATTTTCTGAGAAAAATATGTAAGATGTGGTTATCGTCCAATCCTCATACGGCTCTTTGGCAAGAATTTTCAAGACATCCATAACAATTTCTCTAATTACATTCAATAGGACACTCCCGCTTACATTTCTTATACATTTGTATTTTGGGTCATACTTGCTCATGCATTTGAGCACTAATTAGAGGCAGTGTATAGTAGGAGGGAACACAGTAGCTTCTATTAACCCACTATCCACAATCATCTCCATCATGGGTGAACTAAAGGGATTCTTAGCTCTTTCTAAAAATTTATCTAAAACAACATGAGCTAGGGAAGTGTCCCCAAATTCTAGGAGAGAGCATCTATGACCTGATTCTAACCCTAATTTTGGTAGAATGGGTCTCATTTTCATTACTAACATAGACTGCAATAACACCCACTATGGTTAGTACAACAAAAATTAATAGTTTCTTCCTTGAAGCACATAAATGATAGAGATGGAGAAGATTTTCAACTCACCTTTCATGCAATTGTGTGTCTGCTAATTCTAAGAAAATTACCTCCAGCGTTGAACCTCCACCTTTCCTAATTTAGCTTCTTCATGAAGATACAAATCTTTTTGGTAAAAAATGTTATAAATGGCTTAAAATTCAATTTCATGATTACCACAACTCATTCATTCATTTTGAGTGATGACAAAGATGACACTTCTGACACATGCTTTTATTACAAAACACTTCGCACGATCTCTTATTAAGCAAATGATTACCTCCTTAAGTGAGAATTTTTCAAATAAATCATCGAGATGCCTGGAATATCCCCCTTCATGTCGATTATTTCCCTCCTTCGACCTCCGCTTTTACAAAAAATTCCATTTTGAATGTGGAACCACTAAACCATTGAACTCTTGAACCAACAAAGGTTCAAGTTCAATCTCCACACGAGATTTATGCACAGGTTAGACTTCTCACAACTAAGATATAATACACACAAAGACTCGATGAACCAATGAACTATTGAACTAGACTCCAAGTTCAAACAAAAGGTTCAAAGACACGAACACTTTAGACATAAAAACATATCGGCCGACATAGACTTAAAGAAGGAATATAGCAATTTAAGAGAACTGACTATGCTAGAGTAGACACACATTATATCAGCATGAATATTCTTATGCAGGGAAAATCAATGAATGCAAAATAGGAGGTAACAATTGGCTCTAACTAGGGACTAGGATTGTAAAGGACTAGGAAATGAACCTAGAATCTCTAATTACACATCAACTTAAGAACATAAAAAGAAGGACCAAGACAAACCAAAACTCACACGACCAAAACACTAGAACAAAGAAACTAAACTAAGACTATATACAAAAACATGGGACTCCTGTTTTACAATTGATAAAGTTTTAGATCCTACCCATTATAGGACAAAGGTAGGATCATTCAAATTGGATATTCTAACTTGAAAGAGTTAGGACCCAATACTTGATGGATTCTCAATGGTCCTTTCAAGAGAGTCAAATTTTCCATGAGCTCCTTTAGGTTCTCTTCTTTTATCCCATAGTAGAACTTGGACATGGTATGTTTAGAGGCATAACAATAAATGATGAACTCTTTTTTAAAATTTGGGTTGACCAAGGTAGGTTCCTGAGCAATAGCCTCCTTCACATTTTCAAAGGCTTTATTTGCTTCTTCATTCCACTTGAACACCTATTTTTCACTCATCATTCCCACAATATGTTTAGTGATCTCTACAAAATCCAGTACAAACCTTCTTATAAAGTTAACCTTCCCAAAGAAGTATTTAACGCCATTTCTATTGGATGGAAGAGTCAACTGTTGGATGGCTCTTACTCTACCTGGATCAATTTTGATACCCTCCTTCAAGATGAGATGCCCCAACAACTTCCCTTCTGTAACATGGAAGACAAACTTCTTCAGGTTCAAAGAGATGCCATGATCTATACACCTCTATAGAACAATCCACAAATCTCTCAAGTGGTTCTTTATTCTCCTAGAAAAGACAGTTAGATCATCCAAATAAATAACAATTATTTTATCAACCAAGTGGCCAAAAGAGAGGTTCATTTCCCTTCGGAAGGTTGCACCAACATTTATCAAGTCAAAGGGTATGTAGTTGTATGCAAAGGTTCCCCATGGAGTAGTAAATGTAGTTTTATGTTGGTCTACCTCAGCAACACTTATTTGGTTATAACCAAAGAACCCATCTAACATTGACATCATTTCTGATCTAGCAACAATTTGAAGGATATGATCCATGACTGTCAAGGGATAATTGTCTTTAAGACTAACCTGATTTAAATTCCTGAAATCCACACAAATTTTGATTTCCCCATTTTTATTGTGCACTGGGACAATATTTGCCACCCAAGTTGAATGATGAATAGGATATATGATTCTGGATTTCAACATCTTATCCACTTCTTTAAAAATATCATCTACAACTTTGGGATTATAGTTCATCAACTTCTGTCTAAAAGGTGTTGATCCTGGTTTGAAAGGAATTTGATGTTGAAATTGACCTTCCCTGAAATTCTTCAAATTATCATATGACCAAGCGAAAACATCTTTATAGCTTAGCAAGAGGTCAATAAACCTACTCTTTTCCTTAGACATGTGACACTTTCCCATATTAATAAACTTTGGGTTAGACTTATCTCCTATATTCACCTTTTTATAATCTCTAGATTCACTAGACCTAGGTACACTTTTGTTTCCAATATACCTATCATGTCGATCAAATTTTTTTCAAGAGACACTAACCTCTTAGGAATTTTATTTCCTTTCAGCTCAATTATATTTTAATCTAAATTATCTCCTGGATTAGGACAAAATTCCTTACATTCAGAGCCAAAACCTTCAAATAAAGTTATCATGAACATACTTGCGCTCTGTAGAAAATTATCAATTTGTTTATCACTCTCAAACACTTGCCAAGATTCAGAATTATTAGGCACATTAGGATGATAAACTATCTCAATCCTATATGTTTCCTCCTTAAAATCAGGATGAGGAAGCATAAGAGAAGCTGATACAACAAGTGAATCAACCCAAGTAAACTAATATCTAGGAATTGCCTGAATTAAAAATGCATCAAAAATTTCAATCTGATCCCAGACCCTATTTCTATAATGTTTTAACCTTTCATTCTTCACAATAAAGATACTTCTCACTTTCTTAACAATCAACTCAGCATCCCCTTTAGCTTGAAGCATCTTTATGTTAGATAGTTCAAATAACCAGAAGACAACTGAGAGGGGGGAGTGAATCCATTGTCACAGATTACTAGAACATTTAGTAATTAAAACTTTAATACCCGAACCCAAAATATTAATACTAGAATGCTTAAACAAAAAACTGGAATAGCAGTTAAACCAATTAAGCATGAACAACAATCACAGAATAAATACCATCCACATGACACCAAGATTTATATGTGGAAAACCCGATAAAAGGAAAAACCATGGTGGGAAGCTTGTCCATAGTCAGATAATAATTCTGCAGTAAGTATGTGAATTACAATTGAGGGGCCTACACTTGTAGGAAGGCCAACAGCCTAGAGTGCACTACTCATCACAAAAGGAATCTCACTAACCGCATAGAAATCCAGACTACAATATGGAAGAAGTGTTTGAACTACAAAGATAACATCTCTTATGCCTGAGTATAGTTTTGGTTAAGCTCAATATTGGAGGACTAAATCCTCTTACATAAACCCAATTTGATCTCCAATGATTGACCAAATCCTCTTCCTAAATGATATTACATTATTCTCACATTACATATCCATATTTGACTTTATACCTATCATGATCTACAATGAGATCTTACATCATATATATACAAACCCTTGACCATAACCAATCAGGTCAACC
The DNA here is from genome assembly GCF_030272615.1 of Cryptomeria japonica. Lineage (NCBI taxonomy): Eukaryota > Viridiplantae > Streptophyta > Pinopsida > Cupressales > Cupressaceae > Cryptomeria > Cryptomeria japonica. The sequence continues at coordinate 473,920,668 of NC_081411.1, read as the reverse complement.
ATCAAACAATAAACCAAATACATAATTGAAAAACATGTTAGCCTTAGACCAAAAAAATAATATCCAACACATAAGACATCCCATAAACACATTGAGAGGTCCAATCCACACGTTACATTAAGTCGGTCCATAACCTAGATCAAGCGGGACCCAATATAGGTCCACACACTAAAGAAATGATCTCCATCTGCCAAGTCTTGAACATGATCACCAACATCATCCTGAATCTACACTAGAAGTTGTACCAACACCACTTATGCATATCATCAAAGATCTTCATCAAAAGCTCTATCGGTGAAACCCTTGCCAGAACCACAAGCCAAGCTTCCAAGCAAACATGATAGCATCCAATCACCAGACCAAAACCAACTTACTGAATATGAACATGAGTATCATGAATAATCCAATTCCATAACCAATCCATACCATAGCCTACTGGATTATGCCAGATCCAAACCAACCAGAAAAAACTCAACCTACCAAGACCAGAAGGGTGCTGGTAGAGCATCCAAATAGCTAGTGTTGACATCAATGACAAAAAATGAATGCAACACATAATAAATTCCACCAAATTTCCAAAAAACTCCCCCTTTGGCATTGATGGCAACACTAGATGTGAAAAACATCTAAGTACCAAGAAATACCAAACAAGTCTACCCTAATGGAAGATAACCAACAATCTCCCACATACAGATGTAGTAATGAAGTTCTAAAACAAAGAACAAACTCCCCCTGTGAATGATATTTTTGTAAAGCTATGAATTATACATATATCTCTCCCCCTAACATATACAACTCCTTAAGTTTTTCTTTTTCACATCAATATCTCTCCCCCTTTGATATCAATGCCAGAAATCTGACAAAAATATCAAAGAAAAAACATAAACCATTGAATCAAAAAGTTGACTACTCCCCTGAGCATTAACATCCCCACATCAATGTCAGAATGAAAAATATCTTTGATAATTCATACCTGACTGATGCCAAACTGCATCAATCAAGTTTCTACCAAAGGGGCAGAAACTCCTAGTCTATCTCTAACATACTCAAATGATTCCTTAGGAAAAGCTTTAGTGAAGATATCTGTAATCTACTCTTTAATATTCACATAAACCAGTCTAACTTCATTTGCTTCCACCTTTTCCTTCAAAAAGTTGTACTTGATAGATATGTACTTTATCTTAGAATGAAATACTAGATTCTTTGATATGTTAATAGCAGCAGAGTTCTCACAGTGAATAACTACCAGTTTATTACAATCTGCCTTTATATCCTTCAACATTTGCTTCATCCATAGAAATTGTTTATAGTTAGTAGCAATAGCAACATACTCAACTTCAGCAGTAGATAAAGAAGTACATGACTGCTTCTTGTTGATCCATGAAACCAACTTATTTCCAAGAAAGAAGCTCCACCAGAAGTACTTTTCCAATCATCAACATCTCCAACCCAATCAGCATCTATATTTGCACATAATGTAAATTCATCATCCTTAGGGTACCAAAAACCATATTCTGATGTACCTTGTAAGTATCTAAAAATCCTTTTCATCGCACTCTCATGATTTTCTCTAGGGTCACTCTGAAATCTTGATACAATACAAACAACATTCATTATGCCAGGCCTAGTCTAAGTCAAATAAAGAAGACCTTCAATCATAGATTTGTATATTGTAGGATTTACCAGTGCAGAAACATATTTTCTTGTCAATTTCTCACTTGTAACCATAGGAGTACTTACCAGTTTAGAATCTCCCATACCAAATTTCTTCAACAATTCCCTAGCATACTTAGTTTGACAAATAAAAATACCTTTATCAGTTTGAGTAATCTGCAAACCTAATAAAAATTTCATCTCCCCAATCATAGACATCTCAAATTCATTCTTCATATTGTTAGAAAATTCCATGCATAACTTATCTTCAACTCCAAAAATAATGTCAGCAACAAAGACCTCAATAATCAGTATATCATCATCAGTGATCTTATAATATAAATTATTGTCAGCATTACCCTTGGTAAAACCAAGCTTCAAAAGATATTTATCCAACCTTGCATACCAAGCTCTAGGTGCTTGTTTCAATACACATAAAGCTTTCCTTAACCTACAAACTATGGTTGTATCATCTGATAGTGAAAAAACATCAAGTTGCGCAATATAAACTTCCTCATCAAGATCCCCATTCAAAAATGAACACTTAACATCCATCTGATAAACCTTTGTAGTTTTTGTGGGCAACATAGGCAAGAAATAATCTTACAACTTCAATCCTAGCTACAAGTGCAAATGTTTCTCCATAATTAATTCCTTTACAAACCAATCTAGCCTTATTCCTTACAAATTGACCATCCTCATTTAATTTATTCCTAAGAACCCATTTAGTTCCAATAACATTCTTATTTTTAGGCTGGGGAACCAAAGTCCATGTGTTATTTTTCTTAATCTGATCTAATTCTTATTCCATAGCTTTCAACCAATATTTATCTTTACATGCCTCAATGACTGATACCTGTTCAACTTGTGAAATTAAACATACCTCATTAGTTGCCAGTCTTCTTCTTGTCATCACTCCATTTCTCTCATCCCCAATGATCTGATCTTCTGAATGATTCAATCTCACATAGCTAGGAGTCTTTTGACTCTTTGTTCCTCTTCCATGTTCTTCAGTTACTGTAGAATTCTTTGATACTACCGGAGTAACTAGTTCAACACTTTGTTCTGGTAAAGGTGCTACCAGTTCAGATATAATCATTTCCACCACCGGTTCCTTCTCATAATCTCTAATTTGAGCTCTATTCAACTCATCCACTTTGACATTAGCACTTTCTCCAATTCTCTGCAATCTCTTGTTATAACATTTATATGCCTTTCTTTCATTAGAATAACCAAGAAATATGCCTTCATCACATCTAGGATCAAATTTTCCAATGATATCATCTCTCCTGATATAACATTTACTACCAAAGATTCTGAAATACTTAATTGTGGGTGTATTGCCAAACCCTAATTCATAAGATGTCTTACCGATTTCTCTTTTGATATGTACTATGTTGAATGTATAAACTATTGTGCTCACTGCTTCTCTCTAGTAGATATGAGGTAGACTAGCTTCCATCATCATTGTTCTAGCAGCATCCAAGATAGTTATGTTCTTCCTTTCCACAACTCCATTCTGTTGAGGTGTCTAGGGAGCATAAAATTGTCTTCTTATACCATGCTTCTCACAAAATTTATTAAACTCACCAAATGTGAATTCTGCACCATGATTTGACCTCAAACACTTAATCTTAAATCCTATCTCAGTTTCCACTTTAGCCTTAAAGATTTTAAACTTTTCAAATGCTTCAGATTTTTCCCTTAGGAAAGTAACCCACATCATTCTAGAATAATCATCAATGATTAGCATGAAATATCTATCATCTTGAAAAAATTTAACTCTAGAAGGGCCACACAAATTATTATGAATAAGATTAAGAATATCATTAGATTTATCTTGTATACTCCTAAAAGAGGTTCTGACATGTTTACCCATTTGACATTCTTTACATATCGGATTATAGGGCTTCACAATCTTAGGTATATCTCTAACTGCCTTAGTTGAACTAATCTTCACAATACAATCAAAATTCACATGACACAACCTTGTATGCCATAGACAACTCTCATCAATCTATGTAATCAAATATATCTTCTCACCAAAATTTAAATGAAATATATTACCTTTTGTCTGTGTACTAGTTGCAATCTCTAAACCAGATCTGTTAATGATTTTGCATTTTCCATCTTTCAACTATAATTGAAATCCCTTATCCACCAATTGTCCTACACTCAAAAGATTATTCCTTAAACCTTCAACATAATAACATTGTCAGTATTGTTCTTACCATCCAATGGTATAGTTCCTTTTCCTTTCATCATACATGCTTTTTCATCTCCAAATCTAACCAGACCACCATCAAATTCTTGCAAAGATAGAAACTTCTCTTTATCTTTAGTCATATGATGTGAACAACCACTGTCAATTACCCACTCATCCTTGTCTTCAATTTTAGTTGCAAGTGCCTTCTCTTCAGGTACATTCTCTTCCAGTGTTGGAACATCTTCCTTAATACCCAAGAACACCCATTCCTTCCCATTGCCGAAACCACTAGTAGAGTTTTCTATTGGTTCATCATCAAAATCAGTAATGCCTTCCTCATATTCTATGTAGCATGATTTGTCTTTGTTTTTCCTATACTTTTACTTGTTATGATATCCAGGGTTAGGCTTAAAATATCTTCTAACTCTTTCTTCAAATCTTGAATTCCTTTCAGGACATCTAGATACAAAATGACCAATCTTATTACATGCTAAATATTTAAAAGGTTTTTTCCTTCATATTTACTTCCTACTGGTCCTTTAGGTACTCTTCTAGTAAATAATGCTTCAATTTGCTCAAACTCATCATCTTCTCTCTTCATATCATCCAATTCCTTTGCATATAAAACATTCCAATCTTGCTTACCAGTTCCTGATGTAGATGCATGAAAAGAAGGTTCACTCTTCATAGCTCTAGAAGGTCCAATTTCTTCAAGCTCAAAAGAAGATAATTTCCCAACCAAGGTATCATTGTTGACAGATGTATTAGCCATTGTTCTCAACTCATTAATAGCAGTAGCCTTCATCTTGTAATCCGATGGTAGGGCTCTCAAAACTTTAGAAATAATTTTATCTTTGATTAGAGTTCCACCACAACATTGAATTCCCATAACAATATCTTTTACCCTTTCCATGAATGCAGTAATCCTTTCATCTTCTTCCATCTTCAAGTTTTCATATCTCACCAGGTAACCATCAATTTTAGCAATCTTCAATGTAGGGTCACCTTAATTAAGAGTTTCCAACTTATCCCATATAGCCTTTCCATATGATTTGTTAGTCAATCCCATTATTTGTTGATCAGAAAGTGCACACAAGAGGGATTCTCTTTCTCTACAATTATTCTCAATCTCCTCATCTAGGTTTGCCAGAGGAGGATTGCTAGATGTTGTATTATGAGGTGTAACACCATTCTATGTGATCTCCCAAATCTCCTTTCCAAGACATCTCAAATGAGTCTCCATCTGAATCTTCCATACTGTGTAATTTGTTCCATCAAGCCTAGGGATATCTATTTGAAAGATAGGTCCAGATGAACTGGATGAACTTGAACTATTAGACACCATAGGATCTTTCTCAAGTGGTTAAGCTTTTTGCAGAGATGACCAATGGTCTGATACCAATTGTTAGACAGTTCAAATAACCAGAAGACAACTAAGAGGGGGGGTGAATCAACTGTCATAGATTACCAGAACATTTAGCAATTAAAACTTTAATATTGGAACCCAAAACATTAATATCAAAATGCTTAAACCAAATATTAGAATAACAGTTAAACCAATTAAGCATGAACAACAATCACAGAATAAATACCATCCACATGACACCAAGATTTATATGTGGAAAACCCAATAAAGGGAAAAACCACAGTAGGAAGCCTACAAATAGTCAGATAATACTTTTGAAGTAAGTATGTGAATTACAATTGATGGTCCTGCACTTGCAGGAAGGCCAATAGCCTAGAGTGCACTGCTCATCACAAAAGGAGTCTCACTGACTACATATAAATCCGGACTAGAATCCAGAAGAAGTGTTTGAACTGCAAAGATAACATCTCTTATGTCTAAGTACAGTTCCAGTTAAGCTCAATAACAAAGGACTAAATACTCTTACATAAATAAAATTTGATCTCCAATGATCGACCAAATCCTCTGCCTGAATGATTTTACATTAATCACACATAACATATCCATATCCTACCTTATACCTATCATGATCTACAATGAGATCTTACATCATGTATATACAAACCCTCGACCATAAACAATCAAGTTGGCCACCAGACAATAAACCAAATACATAATTACAAAACATGTCAGCCTTAGACCAAACAAATAATATCTAGCACATAAGACATCCTAGAAACACACCGAGAGGTCCAATCCACATGTTACATTAAGTTGGTCCATAACCTAGATCAACTGGGACCCAATATAGGTCCATACGCTAAAGTAATGATCTCCATCTGCCAAGTCTCGAACATGATCACCAACATCATCCTGAATCTCCACCAAAAGCTGCACCAACACCACTTATGCATATCATCAAAGATCTTCATCAAAATCTCTGTCGGTGAAACCCTCACCGGAACCACAAGACAATCTTCCAACCAAATAGGATAGCATCTAATCACCAAACCAAAACCAACTTACTGATTATGAACATGAGTATCATGAATAAGCCAATTCCATAACCAAGCCGTATCGAAGCCTACCGGCTTATGTCAGACCCAAACCAACCAAAAACCACTCAACCTATCGGGACAGGAAGGGTGTTGGTAGAGCATCCAAACAGATAGTGTTGACATCAATGACAAAACATCAATGTAAAACATAATCAATTCCACCAAATTTCCAACACTTTATCCCTTTCTTTTTAGCCTCCTCTAACCCTAATAATACAACTTCATATTCTGCTATATTATTAGTGTTCTTGAACTCCAATTTAAAAGCAAAAGGAAGTTTCTCATTATTAGGAGAAATCAAAACAACTCCTGCACCTGAACTAGTTGCCGAACAACTACCATCGAATTCCATGATCTAGAGATTATTAAAGCAATGAGGTTCAAGTATAAGGCTTTCATTCTGATCCTCAGAGAAAATCATGTAATTACCAAAGTCACACTCCTGATACAATATTTGGGACTTAGGATCATTAGAAGGAAACATAGTAAATTTTGCCTTAGTTTCAGGTTGCAACACCACTTTTTGTTTTCCAACTGGAATAGTTGCGTATGACCAATCCATTTTAAACTCTCCACCCAAATCCTTACAAAAAGTTTTTCTTTACAGCATGTCATAGCTAGTAGGTATATCAGCCACAAGGATAGTCACTTTCACTCTTTTACTAGGATGAGCTACTAGAGCTACTAGCACATCCTTAATTTTCCCAAGCAGAGGAATTTGTTTTGAATCCATGGAATAGATTCTACCAAATATCTTTGTGAGGGATAGGCCTAAGGCTTTAGCTACTGTAGAAGGCATGAAATTATCTAATGCTCTAGAGTCTATAATGCAAATACTAAGCTTGTGACCATTGATGAACAAAGATACATAAAAAGGATCAGGCTTTGGGTCAAATGTAGGAGGAGAATCACTAGGCTCATTTGCAATCAAATCAGGGGTAGGCTCAGCTGACTCAAACAAAGAAATGGGACCTTCAACATCAGAAGACTCAGAATGAATGGAATATTGACTGCTAGACTCATACTAAGGAAGTTCACCTTTGACGTATTTTATTAACTTATCTAGTTCCTTGGGGTTAAATCTAAGATATTTAGCAGGAGAAATTTGAATTTTTGATGACTTAAAAAATTCTATGATATCAAATAAAGCCTTAGGATTAGGTCTCTTTAACAATTAAACCTTTGAACTACTAGCAGGGGTACAAGTTTGAAGTTCCTTACCTTTGGTTGATATTTCTGGAGAAGCTACATCATTTGTAGCTCTGAAATTGCATTGGTTTGTAGTCAATACAACACATGAAGGATCTTATAAGGTAACCAATATATCACCTCCTCTTTCTGAATCTGCTTCATACTCCAAGAAGTGATTTCCAGAGTCACCAAGATGCTCAGAATTTCTCCCATCATCTACAATCTCTTCCACAGTTTCACTTGTATTGGTCATCTGTGCATAATGCACCATTTCTAGACAAGAACTTCCATCATGGTTATCCATTAAATGAAAGATACATAGGTTGCCTTTGCTAGGAGGAGCTTCAATAGCAAGCCTCTATTGTGCAGGTGGAAGTTGTAATGTCTTATTACCAGCATTTGTTGGCTAATTATAATTTCTTCTGGGAATATCTTGGTAAGGCTATTGAAAAGAGGTATTATCTTTTGGCAACTGTCTCTTCAATGCTATAACATCATTGATCAACCTTTGTATCATTAGGTCAAAAGAAGTTGAAGGTTGAGCATTTGGTGTTTGCACCTCTTTTTTCCATTTACCAACTATGATTAAATCATCCTCTAACTCAATAGCTAATGTTTGGGCCACTACCAGATCAGCTACGCTTTGTCTTTTGAGATGAAAGCCTATATCAGGGGGCATTGAGTTGAGAAAGAAACACTTTTGATTACCAACAGAAGGCCTTTTGTTGGCTAGAATTTTATTGACAATCTTATTATACTTGGCCACAAATTTCCTCATAGGTTCATGAATTTCTTTTTTTAATTGCGTCAGCTGAGCAAGAAGGGAATGCTCATCCTCTGCACTTTTAAAATTGGCTTCAAATCTTGTTCTCATATCATCCCAAGTGGCAATTGAACCATTGGGTAAATGATATAAGCATTCTGTCACAACATCAATTAAGGTTTGTACAAAAAGTTTCACATCTACATCTTCATGTTGGACACCTAATACACCACATGCTACATTAAAAGCATTCAAATTCTCATCAATTGATGTTTTTCCATCTCCATTTAACTTAGGAAGATTATCGTTTTCTCCTTTAGGAGGGCATTTAAATTAGCTCCCAAATTTAGGGGTCCTATAGCAGCTCCCCATGACTGAGCCATTGGAAGGGTGAAAGGTACAAGATTGATAACAATAGGCAAGGTGGTTTCGTGCAAGATCAGGGATTGGCAAGTAGGAGATGTGAAAGGCCTGGGAGAGGGAGAAGGAGGTCTACTTCTGGCTCACCTTACATGAGGAGGGGTAGATGAAAAACTGAGATTTTGTAATCCTAAAAAATAGGATCAACAACTCCTTCCCTCCTTAAGGATCTGGTATATCTCCTAGACTCTAGTCTGCTGCAATATACAATTCAACTATGACTTCTTGTTTGTTTCAATATTTAAATAAATAAATTACACAACAAGTTTATAATAATAACATAAATAAATAGTTGATATAAATATTTTAAAATTAATGGGTGATTATTATTATTAATTATTCTCAGTTTTATATATAAATTAATGATTTAATAAAATATCATTATTATGATTGAGGATTAATTATTACTTATTTAATTATTTGTTGTCATTTTAATATTATATGGGTATTTATTTATATTTCTTTGATTATTTAATTAATGGGCTTTTATAATTAATTGTGCCCATGGTCTTATTTATATTGATTGATTATATTATTTTAATTCATTTTTACCCACTTGGTTATTTAATTAATTGTTTATTCTGCCTACCCTATTTTACCATTGGTTATGAGCTTGGTAAGTTAGGTAAATATTATTTTATATTATTTTTGCATTGGTATATTGTATGGTAGGTATAATATATCATCTCATTGAATTTTTTGATTGGTCAAAATTTCTCTATAGTTTGAGCTTTGATTTTCTATTTATTGGAGTTTTCTAGAATGCTATTGGGTTACCATCCGATAGGATTTTGGTTTGCATTTGGAAATTATTTTGGAGCTTGGATTGAAGATTGGATAGCTTGGTTGGTGGATTGATTTTGTTCTTCGTCAAATTTTTCATTGGATTGGATTGTGTTATCGAAGTTGAAGCTCTTTTATCTTTCTCTGCAAATTTGATTTTGGAAAATCTTATATGCACAGTGCTTGTTAAAAGATTGTTTGAGAATTAGGATTGATATTTAAGGATCAAATTTATATTTGGGAAAGATTTGGGGAAGTTGGAATCAGAATTGGATCAATTGCAAATTTTGGAAATGAAGCTTTGTCAGGAATGGTTTTTCCGTGTCTTTTCTATGTGCGATTCATACCTCCAAATCTTTGTGAATTGGCTAGGTTAAAATCCTTGGAATGGTGTTATGAGCTATCTCTTTATTGTGCTTTTTGCATATCCTTTGTTACAGTGTTGAATTTTTGAGTTTTGGGGCCTCTTATAGCTTGGCGGGAGTTGTTTGTTTCTCCTTGTGACTTGCTTTTTGGCCATAGACAAGTTGTGAAGGTCTAGAGATGTGTATGGGCTTGGAATAGACTTTGTAATGTTTCTTTGTAGCTATCATGGTGTTACTATGACTTCCCTTGTTGATGTACGAATGGGGTATCAATCTGAGCACTTTTGGAGAGTGCATTTGATTGTCAAAGGATGATTACCCTTGTTGTGAGTATGTAATTCCTTATACTTGTGTTTCCCTTATTATTTTTTGATCTCCCAAACCTTCTGGGAGTGCTCTTAGGTCATTTGTGAGCTCCTGTGCAAACTTGGGCAAGTGCCCCTTCTTCATTTGTCAGTTTCACATTATTTTATGCACTTTAACCAAAAACGCTATCTTATCAACCCAAAACACCATTCTAACTACCAAAAATGCCATTCTGTTTACCAAGGGCACTAATCTGCTCCAGGGATGTCAAAATTGCCAGTTTGACTTGTATAATTTATTTTTTAATTTTGTGCATTTCTCAAAGGCATTTTTTGGATTGTATTGAGTTTCTCTGAGTCGTTTATGATGTCATTTGATCTTGCATAATGGTTTTTGAGCTCTGGTAAGAGGTTTTGTGCATTACCATTGAGGATTGTGCCAATGCGTTTGATTGCTCTAGCGAGAGGAAGGATGCCTTACTATTGAGGAATGTTTATGAGAACTCCAATGGGATGTTATTGCTTCACTATTGAGGATTGGATTTTATCTTGGATTGGTCTTGATTTCATACCTATTCTTTAGTTCCTTCATTTTCATGCTTGGTGAAGGTTCTTGCTTTGTATGTCTCTTATGAGCCTTCTTGTTGTGGTTTCAATGTTATTGGTTGTTTTGTACCTTGGTTTACGAGGTCTTGTTGGGTTGTGAGCCCATGGTCATTTTTTGCATTGTTATGATGATACCCTAAAGGTCTAGGAGAATTCTAAGGGGGAGTGGGCTTCCAAGTGAGTGACTGGGATTGCAAGGAGTAGATGGCCAGGATACCTAGAGTCTAAATTACTGGAATATCTCATTGGGAGTTTATGCTTTGTAATCAAGTGATAATCTATTTAATAATTCTTGGGGTTTGGGTAGAATAGTTCATATTAATAAGATAAGAAATGGTTGGTGGCCCCTCTACCTTGCCTAGTGGTAGAGATCCAGGATAGGATTGGGAAGGCCTCTGTAACCCAGGTAAGCTAATCTCCCTTACTCCATAGAGGTTGAGATGGCTACGCATGTGCATATAGGATGGCCGAGATAGGTACCCAAGTTCCCATTTGTTGCATGTGATGACACTCTTTTCCCTACATGTAGGTCCTAGTGCCTTGAGTCTTGATTTGATGTGTTGCTTGTTGAGCATCAAAACTGAATTAAGTAAAATATCTTGATTTGAGAAATTAAATCATAGAAGCCATCTATCTTTGGAAGAAATCATCATTTTCATTTATACCGTAATAACCCATAAGTTATCAAACAAGTCTAAAAACATTCTATCAAAATATCCAAGATTCAAATAGTATCGATGAGACCCAATGATGTCTCATTGATATAAAAAGGGTATCGAAGGAAAGGGAGCACCGATGAACTCTAAAAGGGACTCATCGAAAGCAATGATTCCACCAAAAGAGGATATCGAAGAAAGCAGAGATGGTTTTCATTGATGGGAAAAGGCTTCTGAGGAAATAATACCATTGGTGCAACATGAAGGAAACTTACCGAAAGAAGCGTTCTTATAGAAAGAATGATCTCGATCAAATAGAAGGAAGCTACATCGATAAAATATATTGATAAGAATATGAGTTTCGAGGAGGCTAAAAGGCATGTTATCGATATGTGTGGTTTTACCAGTGCAACTTTATCAAGGAAGATTACTAATGAGCTCATCGATGAAAGATGATAGTGGAAGAAAATCAAAAGAAAGATGGCCTTGATGAAACAATAGACCTATTCATTGAAGGAGTGTAGTGATGTCAATAGAAAAAGTGTTTCGATGGAAGGATAAAGGAATTTACCAAAGCCCAAGGTTTCTTCGACATGAAACCCGATGGACATCAAATATATATCAATGAGGAGGTGGCAATAATGACCAAATGCAGCATTTCGATGAAGGGAGAAAATACCTAGTTGAAGTAATGTTTGAAACAAAAGTGTTAGTTAACAATTATATGTTGAAAAGCCACAACACTTGGTGATAATGTATACTCTCATTATCAATGAGACCCAATGATGTCTCATCGATATAGAAGGGCCATCAAAGAAAGGAAACGCTGATGAACTTCAAAAAGGACTCATCGAAGATAGTAATTCCATTGACAAAAGATATTGAGGAAAGTGGAGATGGTTTTCATTGATGGGAAAAGGTATTCGAGGAGATAATACCATCGGTGCAAAGAGACTCACTGAAAGAAACATTCTCATCAAAAGAATAAGTTCGATCAAACAAAAAGAAGTTACATCGATAAAAGATATTGATGAGGAAATAGGTTTTGAGGAGGCTAAAAGGCATGTCTCCGATACGTGCTATTTCGCCGATACAACTTTATTGGTGGAAGATGACAAGAGAGGATAAAGAAAGGCTTTGGTGAGACAATAGATCCATTCATCGATGGGGCATAGTGATATCAATGGAAGAGGTATTTTGGTGGAAAAATAAAGGAGGTCACCAAAGCCCAAGGTTTCTTCAACATAAAAACCCGATGGATATCAGATAGGTAGCGGTGAGGAGACAACCATAGAAACCGAATACAGTATTTCGATGAATGAAGGAAATACTTGATTGAAGTGATATTCGAAACAAAAGTGTTAGTTAACGGTTATATGTTGAAAAGCCACAACTCTTGGTGATAATGTATACTCTCATATAAAGGAGGGAGATTTTGTAATATGGATAGGAATTAGAACAAGAAGTAGAAGATAGCCTCAGGCATACTATTGTACTATTTTTTTGCAAATATATATAGAAACAACCAGTCATTTTTCCTTTGTGTATATGTTGTGGATTACTGCATCTTTCTGTAGGTAGTTGCTTGTGATATTATCTAAAAGGAGATAAGGTTACTTGTGTTCTTCCAGTAAAACTCTGTGTTTTGTATTATAGATTTGAATAAAAGATTTACTTGCAAATTGTAATTGTTCCTCGTATTTCTTCCTTGGATGGTCTCTTAAGGTTAGAGTTAAATTCATTCAAGCGATTTACAACAAAGACATTGAAGTAGAGCTCATAAGAAACAGTAATTGACAGACTCATCAAGAGGGGGTGGGTTTTAAAACTGTCTCATAAGTTTACACAATAAGTCCTAAAGAAATATAGACTTTGTAGCCCAAACAACAAAGAAAGGCACTGGTCAGTTACAAAACACAACCCATCAATTCACATTTTCACTTTAAAAGTAATACGAGTAGCTGAGTAAGAAATATAGAGTAGACTAGCAATAGTGTATACATATAAATTTCAAGCACAAAGATCGAATAGCTTCTACAACAACAATCTTGAACTCATCTGCTATATCTCTATCCTAGGAATTTATGCCATTCTGAGATATGAGGAAATCAGATTAAGATACTTAATTTTCTATAAAAAGCATTATTCATTAAAAACAACTAGTGAGTAGGTATACCTGCCTAGGTTCTATAGAGCCTAAAGTGAGAGAGTTAGTAACCAAATAGGTTCACTCTATAAGTTGGCCAAGTCAATTGGAAGGTTTGAGCATAGGAGTTAGAATTTCCTTAGAACCTATCCAATCTGTTGATTTGAGACCCAACAGATTGGTGACTCTATTGGGGAGATTCATTTAAAAGGTACTCTATTGTGGGAAGGAACTCATATACAAAATACAAATTTGTTTTGAGAAGAAAGGTGGTGACTCTAAAATAAGAAATTTTATGTACCGAAGGAGATCAATAACACAAGGACACACCATAGTTCAATTGAACTTTGATCAAGAGAGAAGTAAAAGAAATCCAAAGGAGAAATCAATAGATAGTCCAATGGAACCTAAAAATGACTTTATGAATGGGAAGTATAATCAGCACTATTCTAAAAATCATTCACATCCAGCCTTGAGTAAACAAAATTATACAATTCCCACATACCCCAGGGATGAGGATTTGGTAGCTGTGGATAGAGCGCAGAAAGGGAAATACCCTCCTAGCTTTGAGAATCACCATCCAAATTCAAGGGCAGGGGCTTCGAGCTCCTTAGGCTCGAGCAAGGTGGATGCATCAGACCGTATGGCAGACTTGATGAAACAAATGATTGAAGCAACCATTGAGATGAGAGATGATGGAAGAGTACAGGAGCATGTAGAATTATGTGCTAAATTGGGTATAAATATCAATGAAGATGATATTAATCATGACTTGGAGAGATATAGAGCGAGAAGTGAATGTGCGGCCCAAGGACTAAATAGAGGAAGAAGCAACATAGATAAGACTGGTGCAAAAATCAACACCTACAAAGTATCTGAAAACCCTTTATATGATGTTAGGCCGAATGACTTCCCATATAATAATATACCTCCTGAGCACCAACACAACCACCCCAACAACTTCCCATACCCCAATTTACCTCCTGAGTATCAACATAACTAGTTCAATGCCTTTACATATCAAAACCACTTTCAACCACAAAACCAATTTCCTCCTAGTAATAACAATGTGAGACCAAACTATGGAAACTTTTTGCAAGGTGGATATGGGCTGATGAATATAGAACACATCAGGTAGTTTGAATTTTTAGGGATGATGGTGTATCCTCATCCTATCCCTAATGAAATTAGGATTGCAATACCAAAGCTCACTGGGAGTAATGCCATCTCAGGGGAAGCACATTGCAAAGATTTTGACATAGTTATGGAGGATTTTTGTCTCCCATATGAGGATGTCAAGATGAAGTTGTTCATGCAGTCATTGATAGAGGACACCCGAGATTTGTTCAGAGCACTACCATATTTTTTAGTAAACAACCTTACAGAATTCAAAAGATTTTTTCTTGAACAATACAGAGACCACAATAGCCCAGAGTTTGCCTTACATGAGATCATAAGCATCAAGAAGGATACAAATGGAGTAGTGGCCAATTTCAATAAGAGATTTAATAGAGTTATGAATAAAATCCCTAATAGAATAAAGCCGGTTCCTAAAGTTAGTATTTTGTACTACATGAATGCTTTTGATAGTAAAACAAACTATGAGCTCAGGACAAAGAATCGTACAACCCTTCAAGGAGTCATGAAAGCGGCCATAACTATAGAGAATAATAGAAAAGTAGCTGGAACTATAAGAAGAAGGGAGGATGCAAGGTTGTTCAATCCAAAGGCCCCTAAACAAACAAAGGACGATGACAAGTTGGACAAGGTGTTGAATGTTCTCAAGGATTTGTCTGTCAGAGTGAATAAAATAGAGAAACAACAGTTTTATCGCCATGATAGGCCTAGATTGCATGATATGCCTTATAATACCACATGGAAAGATAGAAAACCAGTGGAAAAGAACCTGAAAGAAGGTAAGAAAATACCAGATCCTTTGAGAAAAGTGGTGAACCAAGTGTTTGATGAAGATATGTGGTGCTTAGCGTGTGATATGCCTTATTCTCCTTACCAGTATGCGATGGCAATGAAGTTGCAGCGAAGAGAGGAAGAATGTGAAGAATATGTAGATGATCATGTGATAAACTTACTATCCTTTGAGGACTATGACTCATCTAAGGGGAGTGAAGGAAATGATGTAAATTCTAGGTGGATTAATCAGTAGTGTTGTATGCAACAAGTATTCTCAGATGAGGAAGATGAAGTCAAGCTGAGGATCCCTACTAAAGAAGAATGAGAGAGGATTACTACAACTACTGTTGAACAAGACAAAAGGAATTATATGATAAGAAATAGAACTATAAATCCTAAACAAGGCAAACCATCAGGCATGTTCATCAAGGAGAGTAATAAAACATCTAAACCGAGTAGAACCCAAGGTGAAAACATAAAGCTAGTTAAGGAAAAGGAGTTGCAAGTTTATAGGATGCAAAAGGGTGATAAGGACGGAACAGTGGACACTTCAGTACTGCCTAATACAAAATCATTTGATATTGCCAACACCTTGACACAGATGAAGGTCTTTGTCCCACTACTTGAGATGATGAAGTTCCCAGAGTATCGAGAAAAAACCTTGAAGGTGATCAATGGTGTATCTAAGGTAGAGACTAAAGAACATAAACAAAATAGCCAAAATAATGATAACCCTATTCCAACCATATATTTGGGGTCAACAATAACAAAAAATCCCTCTCAAGTAGACCCATTTTATGTAACCCTGATGATCAATAACAAGATGATAAAAAATTGCATGATTGACTCAGGAGCTGCTATAAATGTTATGCCAGTAGGAGTCATGAGGGAACTTGGAATGTCAGTGGACACAAATTTTGGTAAATGCTACACCATGGATAACTATTCCATCCCAGTAATTGGTGTGATGAAGGATGTTGAATTCAAATTGGTAGCATGTCCAAAAGCATCTTATAAAACATACATCATTGTGGTTGATGTCCCTCCTAACTATGGTATGTTATTGTCAAGACAATGGTCGAATCTGATAGGAGGCCATGTCCAGCTAGACTTATCATATGCTACTATACTAGTAAATATACAAGAGGTAAGGATTGAGAGAGAACCTTTCTCTAAATACATCATCAAGGAGGCGAAACCTGTTGATTTGGTATGTTTCATCCAGTCAGATATGGACAACTTCAAAGTAGAGTTGACGAAAACAAAATTGAGAGGATTGACCCCAATAGAGTCTACAGTCAAGGAGAGTAAAGATCAAGTATGGAAGATGTACTTTTATGGATCATGCAGCAAGGAAGGAAGTGGGGCTAGGATCGTATTTATTTCACCAGATGGAGAGACGTTCAAATATTCTTTTAAACTAATGTTTGAGTGTACAAATAATATTGCAGAATACGAAGCTTTACTCACCAGACTAAATGTGGCTACCAAGGATGGAATCAAATTGCTCAGTGTCTTTGGAGACTCAGAACTAGTAATATCTCAAATCAAACAAAAATATGCCTCCAAACATCTCAGGTTGAAACAATACAGGGATGATGTATGGGATACCATAGAACTATTTGATGCTTTCCAAATAAAATGGATTGACATATCAAAGAACATCATGGATGACTTCTTTGCCAATGTTGCTTTAAAGAAGAATGATATAACACTGAATGGAGTCTCAGAAATGGAAATAAAAGTCAGGCCTTCTATTTTGGATAATTTGTACAACTGGCAAGTTTTTCATGATGACAATGATTTGTTAAAGTTTTTGCATTGTGTGGATCACTACCAAGCACAAGCTATCAGTTTTAATAACTTTGTAGAGATGACAAATGGGAAGGAGACTTTGTTGGGACAAGAAATCATACAGTTAAAATCTAATAAGATACCTAGAGGATTAGTCGCATTAGAAAGAGCTTTCAACATACAGGACAAAGTAGAGATCAAAGGAGCCTCGGTCAAAGAGACTGATGTTGAGCATATTGATTTGGGAAGTAAAGAATCACCAAGACATGTTTTTATTGGTAATAAATTGACCCCTGAAATGAAGCAGCAGTTAGTAAGGTTACTTAGAAAATATAAGCATGTATTTGCATGGTCTTATGATGACCTCAAAGCATACAATGAAGATCTTTTCCAACATGAGATACCTCTCAAACCTGATGCTAAGTCATTCAGACAAAAACAAAGACCTATAAATCTAACTTTACTACCTAAAATGAAAGAGGAAATAATAAAGATGAAAGATGCAGGGGTAATCAAACCTTGTAGATATTCTACCTGGGTTTCAAACTTGGTGCCTATCAGAAAGAAAAATGGGGACATAAGACTATGTGTGGACTTCAGAAATCTGAACATATCATCATTAAAAGATAATTATCCTTTGCCAAACATGGCTAATATGCTACAGAAAGTAATTGGATGTGATTTATTGTCCATGATGGATGGATTCTCAGGGTATAATCAGGTGAAAGTTAAAGAAGTAGAACAATATAAGACAACTTTCACAACACCATGGGGCACATATGTGTATGCAATAATGCCATTTGGATTAACAAATGCAGGACCAACATTTTAGAGGGTAATGGATGTAGCATTTGCAAAACTGATTGATGTAATAGTGGTAGTGTTTCAAGATAATTTAACAACCTATTCAAAAAGGGTTGAAGACCATTGTGCTCACCTTGAGAAGATATTCAAGAAAGCCTTGGAATATGAAATTTCCCTCAATCTGAAGAAATGTCACTTTGCAGTTAAAGATAGGAAGCTCCTGGGACACATAGTATCCAAGGAAGGGGTGAAAATTGACCCCGAAAGAGTAGCTGCAATAAATGAGGTGCCTATCCCAAAGACTGTCAAAGCTATTCAATCATTTTTGGGACAAATCAATTTTGTCAGGAGGTTCATCCTTAATTTTGCAGATATCATAAAACCTATAGTGAGGATATTGAAAAGGGAAGCTAGAATTGACTGGAATGCAGAGGCACTAGATTCATTTATAAACATAAAGAGGGCAATATCTGAGGCACCAATATTGATATCCCCAGATTTTGATAAACCCTTCTTGGTTTTTTCATTTGCATCATGCCATACAGTAGTACCAGTCTTGCTACAAAAGAACCAGGATAATTATGAACAGCCTATTGCATATTTCAGTAAGTCATTGAATTTATCCAAAATTAAATACGACCTAAATGAAAAGCAATCTTATGCCCTGGTAAAAGTAGTAAAACAATTTAGACCATATTTGGTAGGTGCAGAAGTCATAGCACATGTTCCCAATGCA
Organism: Cryptomeria japonica; assembly: GCF_030272615.1. Lineage (NCBI taxonomy): Eukaryota > Viridiplantae > Streptophyta > Pinopsida > Cupressales > Cupressaceae > Cryptomeria > Cryptomeria japonica. Next base: position 473,901,866 of record NC_081411.1, on the reverse strand, counting down.
GTGGTAAAAGACATATTTAGGCAGACTAAGGTCATAGGGAAAAGGTGCAAATGGATCAATCAGATTCAAGAGTTCAATATTGAGCTCAAAATTTCCCAAGTTATCAAATGCCAGGGACTAGCTAAACTTATGGCAGGAGTAGAGGTTAAAGAATTTCAGGTAAATGAGGTTGGCATGGATGAAGCCATCATCAGTATTGAAAATACAGCCTGCTATATAGACATCATGTACTATCTCAAACACATAAAATGTCCAGATGATATGACTGATAATCAAAAGAGAACACTAAAATTAAAATCCGCAAGATATGTGATCATCAATGGAGACTTGTATTGGAAGAATAGGGATGGGATATTATTGTTATGCCCAGATGAACATCAAGCAGAGAAAATCCTACAAGAGATGCATGAAGGGGTTTGCAGTGGTCATTTCTCAGCCAAAACTACTGCACACAAGATATTAAGAGCTGGCTATTTTTGGCCACGAGTCTTCAATGATTCCTATGCTTATGTTAGGAAGTGTGAGGCCTATCAAAAATTTTCAAGCAAAATGAAATATCAAGGATCACTCACACTAAGACCAATGCAAGTTGAAGAACCATTTCAACAATGGGGAATAGACTTTATAGGAGAAATATCAGAGAAATCGAGTGGGGGACATAGATGGATCTTGGTCACCACAGATTACTTTACCAAATGGGTGGAAGCAATACCTACTAAATAGGCTACCAATAAGGCAGTGATAAGATTCATACTGGAAAATATCATCGCTAGATTCGGTGTTCCTACAAGGATCATCTCTGATAACGGCATGGCCTTTAGGTCTGAAGAATGCAATGCTTTATGCAAGGATTATGGCATTATAATATCTCATTCATCCCCATATCATCCTCAAGGCAATGGGCAGGCCGAGTCAAGTAACAAAAACATCCTAAAAATCATCAAAAAGATGTTAGGAAAAAATAAGAAGGCATGGGATTCAAAATTGAATTTAGCATTATGGGTAGATAGTGTGACAGTAAAAAAATCTACAGGGAAATCTCCATATGAACTAGTCTATGGTAAAAGGGCTAGACTCCCTTTGGATAACCTCTTACCGGTATATAAATTCATAACACAAGGAGGGATAGAGATTGATGACCCTTTACAAGAAAGGTTGATGTAGTTGATAGAGCTCAATGAAGTCAGGGTAGAAGCTCAAGAACAAAACATTAAAATCCAGAATCAGATGAAAAGGTTGTATGGCAAATGAACAACAGATAGGAAGTTTCAAATTGGTGATTTGGTTTTAATGTGGAAAGCCAGGAGTCAAGATAAAGGTAAACATGGTAAGTTTGAAACTTTATGGCTTGGACCCTATAAGATTATGGATACAGCAGGAGAGAACTCCTATTTTCTCCAAAATGTTACAGGAGAAGTTCAAGAACTGCCAGTGCACGGACAATTCTTAAAAAAATTATTTTCCTAAAGGGAAAAGGGGGAACCATCCTCATGTACAATAGTTTAGGTCTCACTGCCATTGTAAAAAAGCCACATTTTCTTCAAATCTCCTTCCCCTTATATAAACCAGAGAGTCTAGATTCTTGAAGGTATCCATAGCATACCCCTATCCCCAGTCAGAGCCACTATTGAGCATCAAATCTGAATTAAGTAAAATATCTTGATTTGAGAAATTAAATCATAGAATCCATCTATCTTTGGAAGAAATCATCATTTTCATTGATACCATATTAACCCATAAGTTATCGAACAATTCTAATAGCATTCTATCGAAATATCCAAGATTCAAATAGTATCGATGAGACCCAGTGATGTCTCATCGATATAAAAAGGGTATCATAGGAAAGGGAACACCGATGAACTCTAAAAGGGACTCATCAAAAGAAATGATTCCACCAAAAGAGGATATCGAAGAAAGCAGAGATGGTTTTCATCGACGGGAAAAGGCATCCAAGGAAATAATACCATGGGCGCAACATGAAGGAAACTTACCAAAACAAACGTTCTTATCGAAAGAATGATCTCGATCAAACATAAGGAAGCTACATCGATAAAAGATATCGATAAGAATATGAGTTTCGAGGAGGCTAAAAGGAATGTTATCGATATGTGTGGTTTTACCAATGCAACTTTATTGAGGAAGATTACTCATGAGCTCATAGATGAAAGATGATAGTGGAAGCAAATCAAAGGAAAGATGGCCTCGATGAAACAATAGACCCATTCATCGAAGGAGTGTAGTGATGTCGATAGAAAAAGTGTTTTGATGGAAGGATAAAGGAAGTTACCGAAGCCCAAGGTTTCTTCGACATGAAACCCGATGGACATCAGATATATATCGATGAGGAGGCAGCAATAATGACTGAATGTAGCATTTTGATAAAGGGAGAAAATACCTAGTCGAAGTAATGTTTGAAACAAAAGTGTTAGTTAATGGTTATATGTTGAAAAGCCACAACGCTTGGTGATAATGTATACTCTCATTATCGATGAGACCCAATGATGTCTCATTAATATAGAAGAGCCATTGAAGAAAGGAAACACCGATGAACTTCAGAAAGGACTCATCAAAGACAACAATTCCATCGACAAAAGATATCGAGGAAAGTGGAGATGGTTTTCATCAATGGGAAAAGGTCTTCAAGGAGATAATACCATCAGTGCAAAGGAACTCACCGAAAGAAATGTTCTCATCAAAAGAATAAGGTCGATCAGACAAAAAGAAGTTACATCGATAAAAGATATCGATGAGGAAATAGGTTTCAAGGAGGCTAAAAGGCATGTCTCCAATATGCGTTGTTTCACCGATACAACTTTATTGGTGGAAGATGACAAGAGAGGATAAAGAAAGGCTTCGGTGAGACAATAGATCCATTCATCAATGGGGCGTAGGGATAATGATGGAAGAGGTATTTCGGTGGAAAAATAAAGGAGGTCACCGAAGCCCAAGGTTTCTTTGACATAAAAACCCGATGGATATCAGATAGGTAGCAATGATGAGACAGCCATAGCGACTGAATACAATATTTTGATGAATTAAGGAAATACTTGATCGAAGTGATATTCAAAACAAAAGTGTTAGTTAACGGTTATATGTTGAAAAGCCACAACGTTTGGTGATAATGTATACTCTCATATAAAGGAGGGAGCTTTTGTAATATGGATAGCAATTAGAATAATAAGTAGAGGATAGCCTCAAGCATACTATTGTACTATTTTTTGCAAATATATATAAAAACAACAAGTCATTTTTCCTTTGTGTATATGTTGTGGATTACTGCATCTTTCTGTAGGCAATTTCTTGTGATATTATCTAAAAGGAGATAAGGTTACTTGTGTTCTTCTAGTAAAACTCTGTGTTTTATATTGTAGATTTGAATAAAAGATTTACTTGCAAATTTTAATTGTTCCTCGTATTTCTTCCTTGGATAGTCTCTTAAGGATAGAGTTAAATTCATTCAAGCGATTTACAATAAAGACATTGAAGTAGAGCTCATAAGAAACAATAATTGATAGACTCATCGAGAGGGGGTGGTTTTAAAAACTGTCTCATAAGTTTACACAATAAGTCCTAAAGAAATATAAAGACTCTATAGCCCAAACAACAAAGAAAGGCATCGGTCAGTTACAAAACACAACCCATCAATTCACATTTTCACTTTAAAAGTCATAGGAGTAGCTGAGTAAGAAATATAGAGTAGACTAGAAATAGTGTATACATATAAATTTCAAGCACAAAGATCGAATAGCTTCTACAACAACAATCTTGAACTCGTCTGCTATATCTCCATCCTAGGAATTTATGCCATTCTGAGATAGGAGGAAATCAGATCAAGATACTTAATCTGCTATAAAAAGCATTATTCATTAAAAACAACTAGTGAGTAGGTATACCCACCTAGGTTTTGGAGAGCCTAAAGTGAGAGAGTTAGGAACCAAATAGGTTCACTCTATAAGTTGGCCAAGTCAATTGGAAGGTTTGAGCATAGGAGTTGGAATTTCCTTAGAACCTATCCAATCTATTGATTTGAGACCCAACATTGCCTATGGAGGAATTCTGGTTGGAGATTTTATGATTTGCACTCTTGCACTTGTTTTGTATTGGTCTTCCTTTGGTTGTTAGGTGTCAACCTAGATCTAGAGTGTGAGTGAGATCTTGTGTCATATCCTAGCACGGGGGGTGGTTCCTTATGGTTCCACATGGTCGGGTGGTTTGATGTCTTCTTCCATTAGGATGTTCCTCATTGGATTATCTTGTGTGGATGTTCATGTGGATCTCTTGTCTTCTTAGCTATGGATGGATATTTGTAGCAGATTGATGTATATAGTTCATATGACATATATATGTAATGAATACATAGTGTAATTATAATGTGAATGAGATCTATGCTCCTTTTTGTAAAAGGATATTGTATTCATGTATATGGTAGATTATGTATAAGTAAAAATAATGAAGTATTATGATTATATTTGATATTGATTCATTAATGGCAATAAAGGCATTGGGTATATTGTTATGAATTTGGTTTCATGTAATACTGGAAATGTGGTAGATCGTCTTGGAATTGGATGATGATGTTAGAAATGAATAAGTAAATGGTAGTTAGGAACATTTGGTTTGGTGTCCTAAAATGAAACAAAAGGATAATGGGTTATGTTAGATTATGCATTGAAAGTTAATGATTCTCAGGATAAGGAAGATGGTAATTGGGAAAAATGTAATTATTGTAATATATATTAATGGCTTCTTGATATGGATGTTTTACATATTGTTTATAGTAAGTAATGACGTTGGAGTGCCCTAGGGAAAGTGTAAATGGATATATGGATGTTTTGAGTTGGTTACGGTTATGATGTTATTTCAGCTTGCATTATATGATGTTATGGATATGGATATGGTCATGATGTTTTATGCATATATGTGAAGTTAAACTATGATCTTATGTAGTGGTGGTTTACTATGTTGCATTAGTAGATGTTCTTAAAAGATTTTTATCTCCATTTGTTAGTTAGTTTAGTTATTTTCTCTAGGGTATTATGGTGGGCACTACACCTTGCACCCCTCTAATGACATATGTGTTGATAATCACATTCTAAAATGAATAAACATTAGCTTTGATTGGACATATTGAGATAAAATTAAACTTAATGGTTATTGGACATTAGCTTTGATTTTATGTCCAATAAACATTAGCTTTGATTTTATGTCCAATAACCATTAAGTTTAATTTTATCTCAAATCTAAATGAATGCAACTTGTCTTCCTAGACTGGAATTATATATTATTGATTAAAATACATTATTTTTAAAATTAAAAATATAATAAAAATATTATATTTAAACTTTCATTTTTTATAACTTTTAAAACTCAAACAATAGTACTATAGGCATGCAAATAACTTAGGTAAGATAATTTTTTATTGTATTAAATGACTTAATTAATTTTATTTAGGAAGAGGTTAGGTTGATTGATACTATAAGTTAAGTTATTTTTGTTATATGAATGACATAATCTTATCTTTATTGTTGTAAACTATGTGAGCATAAGGGAAGAAGTTTAGTAAGCAGACAATTTGTAGAAGTTTAGCTATCATTCATCCGCATCATTACCACCAAAAGAAACTTGTCTATGCTCATCTTATCATGTGAAAAATGTAGTTCAAATATTTGTGCATGAAAAGTGATAAAATGATTAAAACCGCAACGTTATGCAATCAGCAAAAGGAAAAGACAACGGAAACATGAAATCAGCGAAAAAATTCAATTTAATTGTATAGGAAATTATGTCACTTGCATTGATTTTGGTACTAGATCAACTTGATGTGTGATTGTAATGAAAGAAAATGAGTGTTTACAAACTTATGCATGCAAAATAGGAACAAACCCTATTTTCCAACATTACATTAAGGCGAGAGAGGATGAATCTACTTGGCCCAATCATAAATCTAATTGAGAAGGACTTAACACAACATGGATTCAAGGTATCCTTAATTGGATTGAAAATTAACTATGGAGAGATGTAAAATTGACATAAAATTAACATGAACGGGTAGTTTCAAATGTGATATGCATACATTAACATAGATATGGAATTAGAAAATAGAGGGGAACCTATGTCTTGAATCTAAGCCCAAAAATGTGGGACAATGGTGCTCTGAGCAACCTTATCCTTAGAATATCATATGCAGATGAAAGTTACATTTTTGGGATCAAAATGTAGTCCTAAGTATCCTCCTAAACATTCACCGAAAACTTGTCACACATAGGTGTGTGAGATGGCCTTGTCCTTCGCTCTTCACTCCTACAAAAGTTGTATCTGATCATCTCTGTGTACTCTATCTGATTCTATAATTACAACATTTGAACTTGTTGCCTACACATAGAAGAAGAAAAAATGTATTGGGGATAGGGGTTTCCCTAGGTCAAACCCTAGGTTTAGAATTAACTCTATAATAGAAATTCAAATTGAAATGTAATGGAAGTGTAAAGCATGCCTTTTGAGGGTAGAGGCTAGATATAAATTGAAATGTTGCAATTGGAATGTCAACCTTGATTAATCATGTCTTTAAGTCTTCAAGCAAAGGTTGATGTTGTCATTTAGGATGTAGGATGTCTTCACAATGTCTTGATCATGGATGTCATCTTGAATTCTTGAAATTTGAATACTTGACCTCTCCTTCAATGTCTTGAAAAATCTTGATTTCTTGCTCACATCAACTTGAATTGTAGGACGAACTTAGACTTGAATTATGTGGAGAGGATGTAAGATGGATGTTCAAATGAGGAGGTAAGGCTTGCTTTTATACCCTACTTCATCAAACTTGTGCGGAATTTTGAGACAACCCAACATGAGAAGGGAATTCCCACTCAAATTTTGTGATCATTGTCAAGTCCAAGATTTAGCCCCTTTAAGGAAGACAAAGGCATACAAGACATCCTTGTCCATCCTATCAGGGATAGGTTCCATAAAACTAAACCAAATGAGCATGAAGATTGAAATTTGAAGCTAGTGTGAGAAAAAGAAAACATTGTCAAAACATGGAAGACAAGAATGCTAAATTGGGGTGTAAGTGAGGATGAAATCATATAAGGATATAATTTACAATGATACGATGACATTGATCATATTTAGTCTTGTACTCAATAGTTTCCTCTCTAGTGGATCTTATACAATTATTTTATGACCTCACCTTATATTGACTCCATCACTGACTTATGAGCCTAAGCTAAGTACAAGGATAGTATGTATTGTAGAAAATGTTAAAGGAAATAAAATATTAATAGTTTTTCTTTTGTTAACATTCCCAGTGAATATAGTGTCCAACTCTTATAAAGGAGTGATCATAGTTAGTTAGGAACTCTTTGACTATGGAAGATTAATATCCTTATTTTTTTATTATGTTGATATCATGAAGATTATAATGTATTATGAAATTATAATATAAAGTTGTCTATTTTAGTGAATATTATCTTAGATATTGATAAGATCTAAGATTTCCTTTACCTTTTCAGATATCAAGTAAATTGATTTTAGTAGTTGAGTTTAATAAGAAAGGAAACTTATCATGAATTACATGCTTGTTAAGTAATTATGTTTATTATTAAAGAAAAGTCAAATTTGTTAGGATCATGGAATGAGAATATTCCCTTTATTTTAAAAAAATGGATAATGTTGGGTTAAATATTTTTATACTTTTTTTTTAGATTGTAGGAATTGGGTATAGCACCCCCTATAAATTGTAGTGCACCAGGTAAAATTTTTAATGTGATCAGTGACATTGGTGCAACACGTCCTTTGGTAACACGTGGGTTGGGGGGGAGACTAGAACTCATGACCTCGTGCTTCACCACTAGAAGCTCTCACTAATCGAGCTAGGACCGCAGCCCCAGTTAAATATTTTTATACTAAAAATAATAGTATAAAATCATAATTTCTCGTAAATGAGTTATAGATTACTTATTACGTATTACTCTTGAAGCTTCTCAATGGTTTGTAGCCATTCACCCTACCATGTTGATCCTCACCCTATGACACTATTAGTTAACTTCATTGGGGGATCTTTGTCATGAGTGGTGATGATATTTCAATAACAAACATCTTTGGGCAGAAACATATTTCTTCCTTATTTCCTCACTTGGGGGGAAAGGACAATACATATTCAATTCTCCCTTTCTCTTGGAAGATTACCTCTTCTTTAGAGTTGAATTTTTCACATCTTGATGTGTTTTCTTGCATTGCATATTCCTTCCTATAAGTACACGTGTGTTCCTTATTTAGGACCTTTCTTTGCTTGAAGTATTGCATTTTCCTATGGATAATCTCTCCTTAGAGGTTGTGCAATCCTTCTTTTATTCCCTATGCTTGGGGACATTTATCTTTCTCTTATCCTTTCTAAGGATCCAATTTTCCTTTGTTGAGTGGTGTTTGCTTACGATACATTGTCATTCCTTGTGTGAAGTTGTTTGTTTGCTCAAGGATTCTCTCTTATTCAAGAGGTGTGTATCCTTGACTACAACCTCTTATACACTTGGTAATGTATATCTATTATAAACAACACATTCATTTTGGGTCAAATGTCTATCATCCTTCATAAAAAATCCCTTTCACTTAGGAATGGGGGGAATGTATGTATTCTTGTTCTCCTTCCTCTCTTTTGGTTGATGATGTTATTTTTGTTCAAGAACTCCTCTTCGATGTAGATTTTGTTTGAGAAAACATCTCTTCTCCTCCAAGGATTCCCTTTACACTTGTTGCAAGATATCTCTTTTTCAACTATTTTGTCCCTGCTTATAAGAGAAATGAATTATTCACTTGTATTTGTGAACATGGTCACCTAAAAGGATATCTCCTTGGTGTTGAAGGTGAATATCCTTGTTTCTATCTTCCTTAAGACATCAACATAAGGCTATGTTAACATCCTAAGGGGGGAATTGCATATCATCCTCTTTGTACTATATTGTACAATACTTTTGCATATCTTATATGGGGTCTTGAAACCAGACAAAAACGGGTCTTATACGAGATGATTCATGCAAAAAACCAAATGCAACATTTATATATGTTTTATACGGGGTTACATATTCTTGAAACTAGATGAAACAAAGTCTTACACAATATGTTCCCAAAACAAGGCATATATTTTGTCTTAAACCAATGTTCATTCTTGAAACCAAACAAAATAAAGTCTTACATGAGATGTTCCATGTCCAAAACTAGAAATATTTGCATTTTCTTTTCATGTCTTATACAGGTTGTTGCATGCTCAAAACCAAACAACACAAAGTCTTATACGAGATGCTTAACTCCTAAAACCGGACAGCTGCATATGTAATAGGATGAGTGGAACTAGCATAACACATTTAGACTATTATGACTCTCGTCCTTAATGTAGATCACCTAGAAAAACACAACTAACCTATGATATCCATGTCCTCTCTTGCAATTCCTCTCATGGATCACCTAGCATAACATAGATTGATAGCCTATGGCATCCATGTTCCCCCTTTCTTCTTCTCATGAGCTCATAGCATTTGCTATTTGTGGTTCATGGTTTGATTCATTCTCTTGCTCTTTTTATGTGATCGCTTATATCCTTGTGATAGCATTTCAAGAATGAAATTAGTGGTTAAGACATTTTTTTTATCGAGGTCTCTTCATCTAGTTGACTTGAGGTCTTGTTTTGGTTTTTAGCTTTTGTGTTGTGTGACTTTTTTCTTTAGTCTTTGTTTGTCTTTGTTTTCCTTTTTATCTTTGTCTTGTTTTGTGTGACCTTGCATTAAAGATTGTGTGAGTTAAGATCTTAATATTTGGGGCTTGATTCCTCAAAATTAGTGATGTCACTATAGGAATCTGAAAATGGTCAACACTTGTGGTGTCATACTTTAACATGTTCATGTGACCTTATTTTAGGGTTTTTCACATTTGCTAACACTTCCTCTATATTGCATATTTGATCTTTATCATTTTTCGACATCATGTTATTCTTCTGCATTCTATTCCTATTTGATTCTAATTCCTCGCATTTGAATTAGAGCTTGTTAGTATCAATTTGGAATCTCAATCAGTGATCATGATCAACCTGGCATATCAATTGGACATTGTTGTAACCCTAATCAGTGTCAATTAGGGTTTTTTCCTAAATATATTTGTCATTTGTAATATCAATCATATTTGATCAATTATCAATCGATTTGGATATTTTTGGATCTTTGTTAATCTTCAATTCTCAGTCATTGTCAATCTTTTATCAATTTTGATCGATTCATCACTCTTTGTCAAATCTTTTTTTTAGATCAATCGTCATCAAATCAACCTTTTTTTATGAGTCTTTGATCAATTTGTCATCGATCACAATCAATTATCATTTTTTGTCATTTTAGATCATTCAATCATTGATCCAAATTATCGATTGTCACTTATCAAGTCAATTCTTTTGTCGTTTTGACCAATTTGTCAAAATGCTCTTTCTCAATCAATATAAAGTCCTTGTCATTTATCCCTTTGATTGTGATTGATGTCATTTTTTTATGGCTCTAATTATTTCTTGACCTAATTCATTTCCTAAGACAATTCCTAGGGTTTTATGATTTAATCATTAAATCCTACTAACACTCCCTTAGGATAAATGAATTTATTCATTTACCCTATGTCATAATTAAATTAATTGTTTAATTGGATAATTAAGTCCCTTTTGTGAGAAATTAATAATTGAAAATTATTAATTTCTCCCACTTTTCTATTCCCTAATTTCTCCTCTTTTTGTGCTCAGTTTTATCATAATTATGAGCTATTTGTAGGCCAATTTGTCATAGCTTTTGTATAGTAATTTGTCATCAAATTTACATAGCAATTTGTCATACCTTTGCATAGAAAGTTGTCATATTATTTGCATAGAATTTGTCATATCTTATCCCCACAATCATGCTAATTTTGAATCAATTGCCTCTTTCAAATTATTAGTTCCAATTTCATATCCTCATTGATCTCTCTATAAATTGAGCACTTTTCTCATCATTTTCAAGCACACGTATAGTATCTCATGTTTCCACTTTTAAATCCATCTTTTTAAATCCAATTTTCATAATCACTTGCATTTATAGGTGACATCCACATAATTTGAAGGAGAAATAAGAACAATGGAGGTCAATGAAGGAAACATTTGCATATGGTTTGCATTTCTTTTAAATATTTTGTCTTCGGTCCTTTATTGAATGTGTTAGGACTTAATTTCATTGTATTTTAGGTTCCATGGTTACTAATTGATTGATTTGATGCCTTTTCCTAATTCTTGCATGACACATTTTCTTGGTGAACCCGACATGAATATTGCTTAACCTTATGTCTTTTGAGTGTTTTGAATGATTGTAGATCAAAATTTGCAGGAAAGGGGACCTTTCTGGACTAAATCAAAGTTTATACACCATTGTTAGCTGCACTTTCACCCTTGTTGGTTGGATCTATGCCCTTGTGGGATAGATCTGCACCCTTGTGGCTTAGAAATATACCCTTGTGCATCTGACTTTCACCCTTGTTGCAACTGATTCAATTTGCATAATAACTCATCGTTTGTGATTGCAAGGCTAAAATAGGACTTGTAAATGTTTGATGATGGCTTAAAATGAACTTAGATATTTTGGCAATTGACACTCTACTAGTTGGTTTCACTATGTTGTCATTGATGGCAGCATAATTTTGGGTTCCTACTTCATATGGTGTACCGACAGGCACTTCATAGATTCTACACCGGCACCGGCATCGATAGGATAGAAGGATTTTTTTGGTCACCAACAATGTAGGCCAACATGGTGTAGAAAAGGTTATTGGTATTGGAGGCCGATCTATCTTGGATACAGCATCGGAAACTTATTTTAATGTTTATTCATTTATGTTATCTGGCTGACATGTAATATGATATTGTATATACCTTTGTAAGTTGACATAAGGAATAAATTTGTATAGGGTATATAGGTCAGTTAAGGTTACATCATTTTGATATATAGGAATGTGGTATGGATATACAAATGTAATATTATGTGAAATATATCAGACAGACTATGTGTGTGTGTGAAAAAGTGAACCTGTAGCTACAAGTACAACACTTCAATGAAGTCATTATATGCATGATTAGTAATCAATAATCAATAAGAAATAAACCATATCAAAGCAACCAATTGCCTTCTAAAAGATGCAAGTATAAGATTGCTCTTAGATTTTTATAAGCAATACTAGTGACTAGACTACACCAAGATGAAGGATTTAATCTATATGATATTAAGCTATATGGATGCAAGATGGATGAATAATTCAAGCACTAATAATCAATTCAAGTAACAATGGATGCAAGCAATAATGGATGTAAAATGGATGAATAATTCAAGCAAATAATCAATTCAAGTAACAATGGATGCAAGCAATAATGGATGTAAAATGGATGCAAATAATCTAAAAAGCACAATAATCTTCAATGACTCCAGAGAAAAATTAGCGTGATAATAATCTCCAAGCGTGTTCTCAAAAATCTCTAGGGTGAATTGGAATGAGAGCTGAAGACTGAATTTATAGAGAATCACAAGAGAAAAAGCTTAATTTAGGATTAATTGAAATAATTGAGAAATCATGTTCAGTTAACCTTGAGATAGATTCCAATTATAGTTTAATTGAAATGCATTCAAATTAGAAGTTCAAGTTGCATTGGAAAATAATAATAAATTAATTCCATGCATATAGGATAAAAATAGATAATTCTTTAATATATTCAAGAAAAAAGTCTTTTCAATGCAACTGAACTTCTTTTTCTGAGAATAATTCAATAATTCAATTAAATTGCTTTTCTGATTTCAAGTTCTAAATTTAGAAAAAGAAATAATATCTCAAATTTGATTTCTCTCTCAATTCAATTCTTTTTGTAATAAATTAATTCATCTTTTGTAACAAATTAATCCTTTTTGCATGATTGAATGGCAGATTTATTAATTAATTAAATACGCAAGGATATTTAATAAATTCAAATGGGATAATTGATCAAAATGATATTATTGGAAATGATTCAATTAATTAAATAAATATTTAATTAATATTGAGTAATTGATTTGCCATGTGATTTTTGATAATTAAAGAATTAATAATGTGCTCAAGATTGATTCAATTGCCTTTGGTTAGGATCTTGGTGATGTTGTCGAGATTAGGGGCCCATGGTTTAGATGACCAATTTTAGGGTATTACATTTTCCCCTCTTTGAATTAATGTGCTAGCAACGCGTTGGTTCAAAGAATGTGTGATGTCTAGGAGATGCCAGTTCTGAACTTGATTGATCACGAACTAGATGAAAAGCAAGGTGTTTAGCTTGATTCGAAGTGACAAAGATGAATGAAGTCTGATTAAAGTGATACTGATCCCGAACTTGATTGAACTAAGGAACGATAGAAAACAAAGATACCGAACTTGAACTTGATTGATCAAGAAGTAGATCTTACTGATCTAGAACTTGATTGATCTTAGATATAGTGAGTGATGATAAAAATCGATATTGAACTTGACTGATCAAGACACGATGAGAAAAGAATGAACCATTCAGCTTGATCAAGAAATGAATACTAAACACCTGCTTAGATTTAGTGTGATCAAAGATACTCTTGAAACTTTTGATTGAGCTTAAACGAATAATCAGTTTGATTTGAAGTGATGAAATTGATTAATGTTAAGAGATTAATTCAGATGAAAGACAAATATTAGCTTGATTTGAAGAGATGAGTTGATATGCCCCTAGTGATTGATTCGATTCAGATGATCGAGAGATCTCAACTTGATGTGAAGCGATGAAGCTGAGATGCCCCTTAGCAATAAGGATTGATTTTCTTTAATTGAAAAGATTTTGCTTGACTTTTGATGAAGATTTGAAAAACTTCCTCAACTTGTGAGATGTGAAGTCATAAGGTCACAAATATGCCCCCTCGAGAACAAAATTGAAAGATAACAAGGGATTGATTATAGGCAATTGTTTGGCGAAAATAAGTTATTTGAGCACAAATTGATTCTGAGGATTTTTTTGAAAATTTCGGCATTGATTGATGAGAAATTGAGCATAGAGTTGATTGAAATGTTGATGTGTAGAATGAAATTGAATTAAGATTCAACGTTGAAATTGAGTGCAATTTTGAAGAAAGAATGAGCATTTGATGAAAAGAGCGCTAAGTGGTCAAAATTGTGAAATTGACTAGCAAAATGATCTCGAATTTTGATTTCGATCCCGAAAATGGAATCAAAGCAAGCAAATTAGCTAAGGGTACAATTTTCATAACCATTGGAGCAAGTTGAAAAAATAGGTTTTAGGCTATATATGGGACGAAAGTGTCATTTTCAAATCATTTTAACCCTCCAAGTTTGAAAATTCAAAAATCCCTCTGCGAGAAAAATGGTGGTCCCTACATGTTAGCATCGATTTGAGCGCCAGAGACATCACAACCGACCCCGAAACTACGAGCCAACGGTAAGTGACCGATCTTAAGCCTCTTTATGTTTCCAATTTTGATTTTTTTTATGCGTTTTTGAAGTTTTTCACGGGTTTTGGGTCGGGTGTCTCAGTTTATCATGCGAGATAGGATCCTGTCTCGTACGAGAAAATGGTAAAAAATCTTATTTCTTTTGGGCCTACTAGTTTTGTCGTACGGGGTCCACCCTTGTGTCGTACGACAGGTTTGTTAAAAGATCATTTTGTCGTGCGATATGTAAAAGTTTATCGTTCGAGGTTGTTTTCTTGTACGGAAGCCATTCCTGACTCGTACGAGATGCTGCTTGACTGTGTTTTGTCATTCAAAAGACAGTGATCATTTTTGAAAGTGTAAACATGAAATTTTGATTTTGCATTTGACTTATTTGGATTTGCATGATGTTTAACTTCTCTTGTAGGCTATTTTGGAATGTTTTTTGATGATCATTGTTGGGTTTTTGCAGGTTCGATTACCTCCTGTGCTCTTCAGATGTGTATATCCACCTACGATGGCATTAGTTTGTCATCTATTTGAGGTTTAGCAGGCTCATGTTGATTTATGCGGCTTGACTCATTTATTGCAATTACCTGATATCCGTGTGAACCACGAGATACTCACATCATTAGTTGAGTGTTTTCATTTAGAGCAGAATACATTTCATTTGCTAGCTGGGGAGTTGACTATCACTCCCGAGGATGTGTACAGGATCCTTCATATCCCTTTTGTTGGGGATAAGGTGGATTATGATACAGAGTTGTTACCTGGACTACAAGCTCTTAGGAACGTATTCAGGGACCCAGACATTTTGACTCGTTCCATGAGTTGGGACATACTTATGAGCACGTATAGTGAGGAGTATCCCCTGGCATGTGTTTTAGCAGGGTTCATTGGTTGCTTCTTGATGTCGGATAGAGGGCAGCAGGGTTTCCAGAGCAGATGGGGCCGGATGCTAGAGAGGTTGATAGAGACCCCTCAGAGACTTGGTTGGGGCTCTTGTTTGTTGGCCCACATGTATCGGGAGATGCATGAGATTGTTTACAAAGATGGGCGGAGCATGGCTGTGGGTGTATACATTTTACAGGTGTGGACTTGGGAGCACCTTCACGTTTGTCGGCCGATAGTTGATGATAGCAGAGAGCCAGGGCAGCTGATTATTTACAGGTATGCCAGATATCTTACACAGCCCCATCTGGGCAAGACAAATTTTTGGTGATGATAGCTCGACGACCTTATAGCAGTTGTCTGGAGACCATATAGAGGCTTGGAGTTGTGGGATGACTGGCGGAGGGTTCCCAGGGACCTTTTTGTGACATGCCCACTAATCAGGAGATCACAGACTATTGTGGAGTGATTCATCGTTTCATGAGTGATGAGGTAGTATGGTCAGCCTCAGGGGATCTTGCAGGAGTATACAATGTATGCTCTCTATGCTGATGAGGAGAGGCAGGGATGGTCTCCATGGTTGTCATATGCTTTGGCTATGCAGGAGCTAACAGGTTTACATCGTTTGAGATGGGATTACTTGGAGGATGTAGCAGATGTAGGGGTATTGCCCCAGTATAGGGATTACTTTTAGCAGCATCCGTTCCCTCGATTTAGAGATCTGGGAGAGAAGGCTCCTCATATGAGGATGTGGAGGATAATGCCCCCGCACCAGCATAGGGACAGAGCTAGAGGTAGGGCCATAGGCAGGGATAGGCACAGAGATCAGAGGCTCCACGATGGACTGGTGGTGATCCTAGTGCTAGCAGTAGTGGGGTGCTAGAAGATGTTGGATAGTAGAGAGGTGAGGGTGGATCCCTTGGGAGAATAGGCATGAGGTTGGGTGGCAGAGAGGAGGAGCGAGCAGCTCTGAGGTAGGTCTGGTAGTGGCGGGATGAGCAGGGTGGAGCCACAGGTGGAGATGGTGGTGGAGATGGTGGCGGAGAGCCTGCAAGAGAGTAGGGGGCTGACACAGGATGGTCGATGAGAGAACATCTTGCAGAGTTGCAGTCATAGTTGATAGTGGCTCAGACTCAGTTGGCAGAGAGAGACTGATAGCTGGTTGAGGTGAGGACTGAGCATGATCGCCAGATCATAGCATTGAGAGTAGAGTCGAGAGCAGAGATAGAGTCTCTATGATAGGAGGTGCTTCTCTAGAGCAGTAGGGCAACATATTATGTGGCGGCATATAGTGTTGCAGTTCCTGTTACACAGTAGGTGCAACCCTATTCATAGTATATGGCTAGATCAGAGGGAGCATGAGCACCTCAACAGGATCCTGGGCATCAGGCTCCTGCTCCTCCACCAGGTGATGAGGGAGAGGGCGCTAGCTAGATGATTCATTTTTTTTAGCTCGGATATATATTTTTTTGTGTAGACAGACCCATTTTTTGGAGCCTATACTATTCTTGCTTCGATGGGAGTTTGTATATGTCATTGGACATCATTATGTACTCTTATACTTGACATTATATATATACAAGATCTGACTTGACTTCATCGTACTTGTGTTGATTCGCTTATGAGATGTCTCTTATATGCTTTATTCTATATGTATGCATTTCTTTTCCATATGAATGTATGTAATGCAAATGAATATGAATGTATATTTTTGTTTCTTTTATATGCAAATAAATGATAATGCAAATGAGTAATAATGAAATGTATGAAGCTACATGAAATGTTATGTATGCAGCTAAACATGTCAAAACACAAGTACTCAATCGGAGAAATGATGATAAAAAGACCACTTAGCATAAGAAATGATGATGCTTTCAGCTCTCCTTCAGAAAATAAAGAAATTATTACCATACCGAAATCACTCTAGATTCACAAAAATGCAGAATGAAATGCAAAATGATATGCAAAATGCAACCTAAACCTAGTCACCTGATTTAAAATACTTAAGATTCATCACTGAGCATAACAAACACAACAGGTAGGTTAGAGTTCCTTTCTTTTTCAATGTGCAATATTAATTATCTTGTCCGCAATGACCCTTTTTTCATTCATATCCTTGGACAGATTTCACAGGGACCCGAATTACATCATAAAGAAATTCCCTCAAAACAAAAAAAGAAATGATATGGACCTCCCTGTAGCATACAAATAAGTAGAGTCGAGGTATGTGAGGCGATTTCACCTTGATGTGAAGGCTCTTATCATAGACACCCAGCTAATTTATATGCTTTCAGATCATCAGGATCATTCTTACAAGCAGAAAATAAAGAAAATATTATGCCCCCAATCCTTGCTTCTCTTAGTCATAAGAGACTTCCTTGAGTTACTCAGAGGGACAATAAACAAAAAATCAATATAAAAGACAGCATACAAAGAAAATTTTCATTCATAGCTCAAACTGTTTAGTGATTGTTTTCCATTATGTTGTTTTTCTTATGAACTCAGTGATAAACTCTTTGGTAGTTAGGAGATAGGTGACTGACTCGGAGTGGATGACTAGGTTTCACTGACAGAAGAATGACTTGGTTGACACTGCTTAGGATATGTAATGTTCTCTGTCGAGTAACCTAAGACTAGAATGTTGATCAGTTTCAAGTCATAAGGGTTCCAATGAACCAGGATGTCACAAAAGTGACTGAAAATATGTACAAGTGAAAGCAAAAGATGCATGAAAGCAGGAAATGCCAATGTTGCGTTGATAGATGGAGCGCTTGAGTACAAGAGGCACCTGTTTGCCAGGTTTTCACCTGCTTGGCAGAGATTCATTTTTTTTTTTACCAAGGTGCCTTTTTACCAGGTTTTCACCAGGGCAATTTCTCTCTTTATATATATATATATTTTCTTTTCTCTTTTTTTTTTTTTGATTTCTTCAGGACTTTTTCTGATTTTTAGTATTTTTTTTCAGAACTTTTTTCAGCTGTACATGTTTGCTGGAGTAGAGAGTGCTAAGAGAATAATTTCTTCAAGTGGATGGTGTTAATCAGTTCATGGAGCTATTCTCCTTCCGATTTTAAGAGTTGATAGGCACCAAAGCCGTATGCTATAGTAACAATGTAGGGACCCAACCAGTTGGGTTCAAACTTCCCTTTATTGTCATGAAACTATTGATTTTTTGGATTTTCTCTCAGAACTAGGTCACCAACTTGAAATTTTCTTTGTCTAACCTTCTTGTTATATCCTCTAGACATTCTCTTCTGATACACTCTGAGATGATCAAATGCCACTTGTCGACACTCATCCAGCAATTCGAGTTCTTGCAATCTAGATATTCTATGATCTTCATCAGTAACAAGACCTTGCAATGAAACTCTTAGAGATGGTATTTATACTTCAATAGGTAATACTGCTTCGGACCCATACACCAAAGAGAAAGGTGTAGCCCCAATAGGTGTTCTGATACTTGTTCTATAAGCCCATAGTGCAGGATTGAGCTACAAATGCCAATCCTTCCTAGACTTGTTCACTGTTCTGTGCAAAATAGTCAGTAGGTTTTTGTTAGATGCCTCAGCTTGTCCATTACCTTGAGGGTAATATACTGATGACCAGTGTTGCTTTATTTTAAATTTCTCACAAAGCTCGTCCAGATCTTTATTCTTGAATTATCTTCCATTATCAGTCACGATGGACGAAGGTATCCCATACCTACAAATTATATAGTTTAGGATGAATATGGCGACTTGTTTACCAGTTTCTTTGATAAGCAGAACTGCCTCTACCCACTTGGTGAAATACTCAGTGGTAGTTATGGTGAATATATGTCTGCTGGAAGAAGCCAGATATATTTGACCAATGAGATCAAAGGCCCATTGCTAAAAAGTCTAGTGTATTATAAATGGTATGAGGTCCCTTAATGGGGCATTTATGAGATTTCCATGAAGCTGACATTTCTCATAAGTCTTAGCAAATTTTATGGCATCTTTTTCCATATCTGGCTAGTAGTAGCCAGCTCGTAATAGTTTCTGAGCTAAAGTAAACCCATTCAAATGAGATCCACAAATACCTTCATGGACTTCCGATAATGCATGTTTTGATTCTTTAGTTTCTAGACATCTAAGCAATGTACCATCCAAACCTCAACTAAATAAATCATTAGCTATGATAACATATCGCGAAGCATTGTGAGTTAGGTTTCTTTTCTCATTATGAGTAAGGTTTTTAGGGATAATTTGATCACATAGATAGGAATAAATGTGGTTGTATCGGGATGAGTCATGTCCAATAATAGAACAAACTATTTGGGTCTCAGGAGAATCATAAGCAAGGTAATATAACTCTTCCACTAGGAAATCAAAGCAAAAATTGGACTCCTGTAACTCAGGTATAGATGACAAGGTGGCCATAGCATCTACTGCTCTAATCACTGATCTACGAATCTATTGGAATGATACAAAAGCAAAGTACTTCTTGAGATCGTCCACCATCCTCTTGTAAGGCATCAATTTCTCATCTCGAGTCTGATATGTATCATTGATCTATTTGATAACCAGCTAAGAATCTCCATAGATATGTAATTCAGCAACCTTCCATTCAATACCTACTTTTATTCCATTCACCAAAGCTTCATATTCTGCAATGTTGTTTGTGCAAGGGAATAGAATCTTATAAGACTTTGGAATTGAATACTTTTGAGGAGTAATAAATAGTATGTCAGCCCCTGAACCATTTTGAGTAAAGGAACCATCGAAGAACATCTTCTAGGGTTGTTGAGTAAGATGCATTATTGATTCATTTGGGAACTCGATGTGTAGTGGTTGAGTATCCTCAAGTGGAGCTTCAACAAGTTGATCAGCAATTACCTGTCCTTTTATGGCTTTGCGTTCCACATATTCAATGTCAAACTCTATAAGGATCATAACCCATTTCGCCAATCTTTCGGTGAGTGTTTCTTTATTAAGAAGATACTTGAGTGGATTGATTTTAGCCACCAAATTGACTGAATGTGCTAGCATATAGTGCCTTAGTTTCTGTGATGCAAAGACTAATGCCAAGCATGCTTTTTCTATTATACTGTAGTTCATTTCATAAGACACCAATGTCCTGTTGATGTAATAAATAGCTCTTTCCTTTTTGTTGTCATTTTGTTGCACTAGAAGTGCCCCCAATGATGAATCAGTTGCTGATATATATAAGATTAGTGGCTTACCCTGAATAGGTGGCATCAATATCTGTGGATTAGACAGGTACTCTTTTATCTACTGAAGATGTTGTTCACACTGCATATCCCAATTGTATATTATTCCTTTTCTCAATACTTTTGTAAAAGGTTGAGCCTTGTCTGGTAGTTGAGAAATGAATCTTCTAATGGATTGGAGACGTCCCTGTAGACTTCTCATTTGACTGATGTTCTTTGGAGGCGGCATTTCCATTATAGCTTGGACCTTCTTAGGATCAACCTCAATTCCCTTCTTTGAAATGATGTAGCCAAGTAGTTTACCAGATGTCACTCCGAATGCACACTTCTTTTGATTTAATCAGAGCTTGAATTTTTCCATTCTGTCAAGTATAGGACCTAACTTTTGAATATACATTGATCTTTTCATAGTCTTCACTAAGGTGTCATCAACAATATCTTCCATATTCTTATGCATCATGTCATGAAAGATAGTTGTAACTTCTCTTTGATAGGTCGCCCCTGCGTTCTTTAACCCAAATGGCATAACATTCCAGCAAAAGGTTCCACATGCATAGGTGAAAGTTGTCTTTTCTTGATCTCCAGGAGCGATTTTAATCTGATTGTAGCTGGAAAATCCATCCATTAGTGAGTACATCTCATACCCAGCTGTCATGTCGACTATCATATCAATATTTGGCAAGGGAAAGTCATCTTTTGGACATGCTTTGTTGAGACCTCTAAAATCTGTACAAACTCTGATAGATTTATCTGCCTTCAACATAGGCACTATGTTGGAAATCCATTCAGCATAATCTATTGCTCTGATAAATCTAGCTTTGAACAGTTTCTCTAGTTCAACTTTGACCAATAGTGCTACATGTGGGTGCATCTTACGAAGTTTTTGCTTAACTGGTTTTATCCCTGGCATGATTGAGAGATGGTGCATAATGAGATCAAGATCCAAGCCTGGCATATCAGAGTATGTCCATGCAAAGTTTATTTTCTTTTCTAAGAATAGCTGAGTGAACTCCTTCAATTCCTCTGTTGATAGTGATTGAGCTACGTGAATGATTTGTGGTGTCTCTTGATTCTTGATATTCACTAGCTGAGTTGTCTTAATCAATATGGAAGACCACTCCTAAAAATGACTGGGCAGTATACCAAGTATCTCACCTTCAGGTGCCTCAAAGAGGTTTTCACCTTTAGGTATGTCCTTTATTTTCTCTTTTTTAGATTCTGACACCGCCATAATATGGTTTTCGCCATCAGATCTTTTATTTTTATTTTTCTTATTTTTGCGACTAAGATACTTGATATCCGCTTCAGTCATATTTTCACTCCATTCACTGGTGGAAGAGTTTATAGGTTCGATTGCATTGAGATAATAGGATAATGTATAGTCATTGGTAAAAGTAGGTATATCCATGGGTTGATTCTCTAAAGTATAGTCAATCAATTCGGGATGTACTAAGGACATATTTTGGATAGGTTCAAGAGCGTTCACGGTATTGTTATCACAGCTGTGGATCGAAAAGTCAGGTTCCAGAATGATACCTTACGTAAGTGTCTCAAGACCAGGAAGAGTCAGATCATGATTATTATAGTTCACATTAATATTTAATCAATCTAATCCAATAGACATACTTGTAATGTCGTTTACTACGCCAGATTGGACGTCATATCGTGGATTAACAACAATAAGACTAGTAGGCAACTTTTCATTGTTTGTATCAGATGATTCAAAATTTGAGGCTGAGTGGATATCATCATGAACAAGACTATCATCAGAGTCATCAGAGTCATTGGATGAAGTTTCCAAGTCTCTTTCAAGTGATTTAGTAAGCATATGTATGGGATCAATACCAACATCTTTAATGCTACAAGTTCCTTCATGTTGTGGTTCATTTGTCATTTGTATGTGACACATCTATTGACATGATCTCATTGTTTCCATGATTTGTTGTCGTCTACTCCATTCAACTTCTTCTGGACTGATGACTGGTTCTTGTTCTGTAGCTTCCAACTCTTCCTGTGTAGTGTTATAACTGATTTGTTTTGTTTTAGGATAAGGGAACATAGATGAAAAGCTTTCTGGTATTCTTCCTTCTTTCAATCCTTGTTCATAATTTGCTTGCCTCTTTTGTCTAATTTCTTGTATTTCCTTCTCTATTTTTATGTGCATCAACTCTTGAGCATCATCTATGACACCACTAGATTCTTCTGGAGTTTCTGTAGTGGATGTGTCTGAAAGATAGTCAGGACCCCATTCATACTCGTTTGAATCAGTCTTTGAATCATCTACTTGTTGCTTGACAGTATATGTGACTGGAACTTTTAATGGTGCAAATAATTCTTTGATTCTTACAACTTCATCTCTTATATCCTCAGGAACCTCAATTTCTTGTATTATCGTAGCTGATACCATCGAAGCCTGGGCATTGACTATTTCTTCTTTCTTGATTGTTGATTCCTCTTTCTCTTTTCTACACTCTACTTTTGTTTGTTTAGTGTCTACTTCATGTAATGTTAAAGGCGATATCTTTTTCAAGCACTTAGACTTAGAAACATGTTTTTGTTATGATGTCTTTTTTGGATTGTATCCTAGTCTAGCCTTATCATGTGTGGATTTGGTTTGTAGCTGAATTGGTTCAGTAATACCTTCTTTTTGTTTGCCCAAAGGACTAATACCTGAGTACCCCATGCACTGAATCATTTTGTAACCACGACCATATTGGTTTGAGGAAATCTCATAGTGTCGTACCTCCTCATTTTGACTATCTTCCTTAAAGAGCTAGTTAAGCACATCATCCTCTTCTATTTCATCTACCAAGGAGGTAGAAGACTATACAAAGAGACCATCATATATGGTATTTGGAGCTGAAGTTTGTGTTCTCATAGCCTCTAATGGCTTGCCCAACTATTTTGGTGATGGAGGGAGAGAAACTAATGATAGTACCAGTTCTATCT
Source organism: Cryptomeria japonica (assembly GCF_030272615.1). NCBI lineage: Eukaryota > Viridiplantae > Streptophyta > Pinopsida > Cupressales > Cupressaceae > Cryptomeria > Cryptomeria japonica. The sequence continues at coordinate 473,878,358 of NC_081411.1, read as the reverse complement.
TGTAGCCATCCATGCCGGTATCTGTAATCTTCAATCTCTTTTCTAAGTCTTTCATCAATGTTTCTGGATCTTCATTTGGAGAGGCTGCCCTATTATGAGGCACAAAAGTTTGTGCACCTTTTGTCAAAGCATTACAGATGACATTTGTAATAGAAGGAATACTGACTTCAGCTCCATTATAAGGAAACTTTAAGCATTGGTGATATGTTGATGGTACTGCCTTCATTTCATGAATCCACGGCCTGCCCAATAATATATTGTATGACAATGGAATATCGAGAACTTGGCAAAGGACATCTCTCTCTACCAGTCCCACTCTAATTGGTAATGATACCAGACCTTTGGAGGTCCTCTCTTCCTCATCATAGGCTTTAATTGTTATTTTCTTCCCTAGATCAATGACATTTTTAGAGAATCCTAGTTGTGTAAGGAGATGATAAGTACAGATATTCAACCGCGCACCTCTGTCTATCAAAACATGTTTAACTCTGTGTTTGTGGATCATGGCTTCAATATGCAATGGCTAGTTATGTGGATGATTTAACGAATTGTCATCTTCTTCAGAGAAGGTCAAATAGTGAGGTGAAGTCAGATGACCCACCATAGACTGAAATTGATCAATGTCTAAATCTTTTGGAACGTTGGTAGTGAGAAATGCTTTGTCTAGGATTTCCTTGTGAGCAGATGAGAGTTGTAGCAATTCAAAAATTGAAATTTGAGCATTTGTCCTTTTTAACTATTCAACCATGCTGTATCCAGAGGATGATGATGAGGTTAATCTTTTAAATTTGTCCAAGGTTGATTCCTTTTGTTTGTTTGGCAAGGCTGTTGGATTTGATGTTTCTTGAGTCGGGTTGGAAGAACTAGCTCCTTCAAGGGTAACTTTCTTTTGAGATTGGGTCAGAGCTCTTGCATATCATGATTCATTTGGTTTATCTTGAACTATAATCACATTGCAATATTCTAAGTGTGAAGGCTCAATCATGTTGATAACGTTGTCCTAGCTGGCATAAGTATAATTTACCTTGGCACCTCCTTTGGACTTTGAGGAATCACCTTGTTCATAAGCAGGAAAAGGGTCTTTAAATGCTTTATGATCAGAATTGGTTGGATGATTCCCAACAAGAACTTTACCAGCATCTATGAGATCTTGAATCTCATGTTTTAGCTTCATGAAATTGTTTATGTTATGACCCTTATTCCGATGGAAGTCACAGTATTCATTTTATCTCCACCATCTTGGTTTGACATCTAGATCATATGGTCTGGAGTTATCTGGTAGTGTTATCAAGTTGTTTTCCAATAGAGTTTTGAAAGTGGATTCATATGATTCTTCAAGAGGAGTAAAATCACGCTTAGGTTTGGAAAGCCAAGGCTTTTCTTTGAACCATTCCTTTTTTTTCTTTGGCGGATTCTCTGCTACAATCTCAATAGCTTTAAGTGCTTGTATACCACTAGCCAAGTTGAATATTGTGGATTTTGAGTTGGTTTTGATAGTGTCTACTACTCCATCATTAACAACATTCTTGTTGTTGTCTTTGGAAAATTTCCAATACTTGTTCTTCTCTTTAGAGCTAGATCTTGTTTGTGTTTCTTTCCAAGGTGTGATATCCCCCTTCTTTATGAGCACATCTTCCATTCGAATGGCATTATCTACCATTTTGTTAAATGATGGGTGTACTTGCATTTGTATGCTATATTTTAGTTCAGGGAACAAGTTACTGACAAATATATCTATTTTCTTAGAGTTTGGAATAGGTCATGGGTACCTAGAGAACATCTTTCTCTAGCATTGGAGAAAAGTAAGAAGAGGTTCCCCTGTTTTCTGTTGAGTATTACAAAGATCGATCTTAGTTACAAGATGTCAAATTTTGTATGAGTATTGTTGTAAAAATAGTTGGATTAGTTCTTCGAATGTTTTTATTCCTTTGGGTAGACTTGAGAACCATTCCATTGCTTGACCCCATAAACTCCTTGGGAAGAGATGGATGAGGTACGTTTGATCATGCATGAACTCCATACAAGCAGCACTAAATTCCCTAACATGATCTTGAGGATATGAGGTACCATCATATTTGTCAAATTTTGGGATTTCCATTCATGAAGGAAATGGAGGCATGTGTAGATTCTTGTCAAATGGAAAGGGACATATTGTTTCTAGAGAATATTATTTTGTAGACTTGTCCTTATTCTTCAATTCTGTGACCTCCATCCGCAAAGCTAGTAATTGTTTGTGTACCCTGAGTATAGGTGAGTCTTCCCTTTTAGTAACAAGTGTTTGAACATCATATCCAATAGGAAGTTTGGCACCTTGTTTTTCTAAGAAATAGTCTTCCTTCTCTCGGGTCATGATAGTTTTCATCATTTTTCTAAAGTCTTTGTCTTTCTGACAGTCAAGGATTTCTTTTTATGGAGGTTCAGCGTCTTCATCAATCTCACTTGATGATGAGGAGTCATTATGATTTTTTGAAATATTATGGTCATTTTTGTTTCCATCATTGTATTCTATCTCATGTATGGTGGGAGATTTAGGTTCATCAAAAATTGGTCTGCCTGATGATGATGGCATGTTAGTGAGTGGATCCTTCATGTAGAACAGATTATCTTGATATTTGATTGGTTGTTCTTTGCCTTTGGCTTCTTTCTTATGAGAACTCCTGGTTTGAATAGGCATCTTTATGGATTTGTGTGACCTAAATTTGTTTGTGATGCAAAGGTCAAGATCAATTTCAGAGCTAGTTGTCCTATTTAGAGTATTGTTTAGGAGAAAAACAACTGAGATTTAGTTTGATTTCAGGAATGATCTATCCTATCTAAGACATTATCTAAGTTGATTCTAAGCATAGTGTAAGATTCAGTATGGTTTCAAGAATGATCTATCATGTATAAGACATTATCTAAGTGACTAAAATTTGATAGGTAGTTGATTGAACTAGCTGAAAGGTGATCGACCAAATCATGCAACGCAAATGGCAGAGGTACACTGTCTTGATCTGTTTATGCTTAGGAAAATGATAACCAGTATTATGTTTATTGTAAGCTATTTTTAGGCAAGTTTGACTATTCTATTATGACAAAACTAGAGACTCGTACAACAATTTAGCAGCTATAAGACGACAATATTTTTGTTTCGTACGAGTTGCTACCTCGTACTGTATGACAAATGGGCATGTACAGGATGACAAAAGACTGAAGGAAATTCTATCTCCTACGAGACAAGATACAATGCAGGATGATAAATGACTCAAACTTGTACGATAGATAATCTGGTATAGGATGACAAATCAATAGACTCGTACGACACAGGACCTGGTGCAGCACAATGGATTATCAGACTCGTATGACTGTTCACAGGATAGAGACTAGAAATTTTGAGTTTTTTTGGTTGCTGAGTATGATCATTGAGTATGTCTAATTCTAAGATGGACTGATTTTTTACTAGGATAAACTAGTTTTTGACACGGACAAAGTTTCAACTTAGGATGGACTAGTTTCTAACACGAACAGAGTTTCGACTTAGGATGGACTAGTTTCTGACATAGACAAAGTTTCAATTTAGGATGGACTAGTTTCTGACACGGACAGAGTTTTGATTTAGGATGGACTAGTTTCTGACACAGACAAAGTTTCGACTCAGGATGGACTAGTTTCTGACATAGACAGAGTTTCGACTCACTGAGTTGTTTCTGGTCTTCACCAATTTTTGGTATTTCAGTTTTTGTTTTAGGGATGAAAACACAGAGAACAAGTAGTATGTATAGTGACTCCAATCACAACATGCAAACCCTAAGGAATTTGGTGAGGAAAGAAAACCTTTGCTTGTAGACTTAGGTACACACCCAATAGCTAATCAGAATACAGCCGCTGAGTCTCACGCAATGGATTCTCAACGCCGTATTATCTGACTCCAAATGCTAATGGGGGCACGAAATGACAAGTATCTTGGGAGAGTTACTATCTCTCTTGCACAAAGATTATCCCCCTTTCAGAGATGAACTGGGTAGCTTCTAATTTTAAATTGGATTTAGTCAGAGATCCATTCGGCACGTCAAGGTATAAACTCAATTAAGAGGTCTCCCAGCCTTGAAAACCAAGGTTTAATATACCCAAAGGTACAAAGAAGAGCTATTCCCGAGCACTGTCATTGACTTGATTTTCATCAAATCATGTTTATTTTATAGTGGGTTGGAGTACTTGGCCTCTAGCCGTTCCCATTTAGGTCGTTCCCCTCACACTGACCGTAATGGCTTTAAGAGTTTTTCAAGCCCTTGGGAGGGTAGGCCTGCTAAAGATGTACAAATCTCAAACAAAGAAAAAGCTTCAAGGGTCTAGATTTCTAATTGTCTAAAAAAAGACAAGAGCATACTCTTCTACCTCTTAGAATCTTCTAAAAGCATGAAAGACAAATTTGTTCTTTAACCAGATAGCAAGTTAGGTTCCTAAAAATGAATTTAAAGAATACATGATGTTTAGTCGATTCTCCTTAGGCAACCTGCAAAGGCAATGAATCAGTATCATATTGTCTTTGTGGAACAAGCATATTCTTTGACAAGCATTCTACAAAAACTAGTTAGGCTGTGAAAAACTCTGAGATAGACAGACAAACAGTCAGGGTCAGTCGTCAGAATAATCAATCGAAAATGAAAAAAATATGAAATTTGCCTCTTTTACCAGAAAATACAAAATCGTACAATAGGCACTTGACTCGTATGAGACAGGATTCAGTATCGTATGAAAGAAGATTGTTGATGATGTCTGCTCACACGACAGAGGAGTTTTGCTCGTACGACAGAGGATTTCTACTTGTACGACAGAGGATCTTCTCGTACGATAGGATATTTGCAATTCATGCAACACCTGTAGTTTGTCATTTCAGCCTGTAAAAATTTTCGTACGAGATGTATAGACGAAAAAAACCGAAAAATCTGAAATCTGGAAAATAACAAAAAAAAGTGGTCAGTCTTGGAGGCCAAAAAAATGTAGTCTTCAGGCCCCATAGTGGGCGCCAGAGATGTGTGTGTGAAAAAGTGAATCTATAGCTACAAGCACAACACTTCAATTAAGTCATTATATTCATGGTTAGTAATCAATAATCAATAAGAAATAAACCATAGCAAAGCGATCAATTGCCTTCTAAAAGATGCGAATATAAGATTGCTCTCAGATTTTTATAATCAATACTAGTGACTAGACTACACCAAGATGAAGGATTTAATCTATATGATATTAAGCTATATGGATGCAATATGGATGAATAATTCAAGCAATAATAATCAATTCAAGTAACAATTGATGCAAGCAATAATGGATGTAAAATGGATGAATAATTTAAGCAAATAATCAATTCAAGTAATAATGGATGCAAGCAATAATGGATGTAAAATTGATGCATATAATCTAAAAAGCACAATAATCTTCAATGACTCTAGAGAAAAATTAGCGTGATAATAATCTCCAAGCATGTTCTAAAAAATCTCTGGGGTGAATTGGAATGAGAGCTAAAGACTGAATTTATAGAGAATCACAAGAGAAAAAGCCCAATTTAGGATTAATTGAAATAATTAAGAAATCATATTCAGTTAACCTTGAGATAGATTCCAATTATAGTTTAATTGAAATGCATTCAAATTAGAAGTTCAAGTTGCATTGGAAAATAATAATAAATTAATTCCATGCATATAGGATAAAAATAGATAATTCTTTAATTTATTCAAGAAAAAGGTCTTTTCAATGCAATTGAACTTCTTTTTTTGAAAAGCTTTGAGTTCCAATTTTAGAGAATAATTCAATAATTCAATTAAATTGCTTTTCTGATTTCAAGTTCTAAATTTAGAAAAAGAAATAATATCTCAAGTTTGATTTCTCTCTCAATTCAATTCTTTTTGTAATAAATTAATTCATCTTTTGTAATAAATTAATCCTTTTTGCATGATTGAATGACAAATTTATTAATTAATTAAATATGCAAGGATATTTAATAAATTAAAATGGGATAATTGATCAAAATGATATTATTGGAAATGATTCAATCAATTAAATAAATATTTAATTAATATTGAGTAACTGATTTGCCATGTGATTTTTGATAATTAAAGAATTAATAATGTGCTCAAGATTGATTCAATTGCCTTTGGTTAGGACCTTGGTGATGTTGTCGAGATTAGGGGCCCATGGTTTAGATGACCAATTTTAGGGTATTACATTATGTATGTGAGGAATTTATTGTAAGGGTTATTCTAGTAAAAGGGGTTTTAGGGTTTCAACCGAAACAGACAGAGCTTAAACCGGAACTGTATTCTGGCATAGAAGATGCTATCTTAGCAGTTCACATTTCTCTGGATTATTGTCTAGAATTTTATGTAGTCAGTGAGGCTCCTATTGTAATTGAGTAGTGTGCTCTAGGCTATAATCCTTCCTGCAAGTGCGGGCCCATCATATATTGTAATATCTCTTCATATGGCCAGTGAATTGATATTGTGGGTCACAAATCCCACTATGGTTTTTCCTCATTGAGGTTTTCCATGTATAAATCTATGTGTTATGGTTCTCATTTTTGTGTTTGGCTTATTGGTTGCTTTTCTTATTTCAATTCTGTTTATACCGGTATACCGATTGGTGCATGAATGTTTTGTTAAGATTAAAATCTACTATTCTAGTATAACACTGATTCACCCCCCCTCTCACTGTTAATTGTTTCCAACAATTGGTATTAGAGCCTTGTGCCTCAAAGGATGTTTAACAGCTTGAGGAAGATCCTGAAACTGAAATAATTGAACATGGCTTTGGAGAAGCAACTTGAGATGGCACTTGAAGATTATGATGCTGAAAGATTGAAGAACTTAAAGGTACAAGATGAATTGAATTCTGCTAAGGAATTCATTCTTGTCCTACAAGAGAGGCTAGCATCTGCTCAAGCTAGGAGGAACAATGTCAAAAATTAAGTCAGGAGAAAATGGTTATGAAGAATGAAATGCAAGTTATAACTATGAGGATGTCTAAGGAGATTGAGGATAGAAAGAAAAAAAAAAAAAAAAAAATCTTGTTGTGTCCCTAAAGAACAAGTTTAAAGAATGTGGTAGGTTGGTTCAGGAAAATGATATGTTGAGAACTGATTTGGTACAATCCCAGAGTAATGAGCAAGAGCTTGAGAGACAAATGACAATACTAAGAGATGATTTAACTACTGCAAGTGAGTACAAAGAAAAATTCAAGATCAACTCAGCACAACTTGATGAGTTATTAAAGAGACAGAGGTAGATTGGAGATTCCAGTGCACTTGGATTTGAGCAAGGACAGAGTTCTAGTACTGCTAATGAAGATCAAAACCATAAGGCACCGGTAAGACAATTCAATGCTTATAAATTCAATGGTAGATATTTTGTTTGCAATAGATTTGGTCACATGGCTAGGGAATGTAGAAACAGAGAAAATTAGAACCTTGATTCTGCTCCCGGTAAATATTCTAAATGCAATAAAATTGGTCATAAGATAGAAGATTGCAGAATGGATGTAAAATGCTATGCTTGTGGAAAATTTGGACATATGGCTAATCAGTGCAAGTCAAGCAATTTCACTAGTTTTAGCAAAGCAATTCAAAAGAACAATGTTACATGTTATGCATGTAATGAAATTGGACATATTACTAAGTTTTGTAGAAGCATAAATCCACCAATTGGTAATGGAGGATCAAATGAAAAATTAAAAGAGAAGGTCAGTGAAATCCAACAAGAACATACTTAGAGATGAGTCAGGAAGACTGAAGAACAATCATCGGATGGGAATGTCCTGGTCACATACCCGGTACAAGAGGTTGCTCTTGTACCAGTAGTGAGCTCATCTGGTAACTAAGGTAGATGCATTAGGGGTAGGCAAAATTCATGAAGATGTTGCATATGCCCCAAGAAGAGGTTCTAGAAGATGTTCCAAATATTGGAGAAGATTATCCGGCATGGATATTTTCGGAGTGAGATCTGGTATCTTTCACCAACACTCATTTATGTCAATGAAAGATTAGGGTTTTTCTTGATGGATAAAAGGTCGAATACACTTCATTGTTAATCACCCTGCATTCAAAGCAATTTCAGAGTGACTAAGAGTGATCAGAGGCTATTTAGAGGAAATCAGATTTCTTCTTGAGCGATCACACTAGCGTCTGGAAGAAATTGTTGAAGGTTTTCACCAAGAGCGATCAAAAGGTATTTTTCTTGAAACATGGAAGCGGGATCATCTTTTGTTCTTATTTTTGTTACAAATTCAGCTGTAGTGGAGGTTAAGGACCACCCCAGGCCAATTTTCAAGTGGTATCCACATGTGGCTACCAAGGAAGATTCGGTAGGAGCATTTTATCATGTTCCAGAGCGAGTTGTGTATGTAGAAGATGTTAGGGAATACATTCACTGTCATATAGAGGACTTAAGAACTTCAGAGATCAAGGGGATTTATATGAATGAACTAATGGGAGAATCTGGAAAGATCAAACTGGCATATCAACACATTGAAGATCTAAGGTTTACATATATTCTAGATATTCTAGAGTTTGAGGATGAAATAATTAGATATGTACAAAGCAGAGTACATGGGGAATTCATATGGCTAGATAGACCTTATAAAATCACTAAGGAAGCCATCCAAGAAATTACTGGTTTTCCATTTGTAGGGAAACATCTAGATAAGAAAGTTTCAAATGACTTTGTGAGGCAGATCATCGAGGCTACATTTGATAAGAGATTGATGAAAGTGAGCACTATCACCGATACCGACATCAAGTTTGCCAGCATGGTTATAGGATACAAGGTAACTGTTTGCAATTGACACTCATTGGATTCATTTTTTTTTTATTGATGGCAACAAGATCAGATGGAAGTCATATACCAGCATATACTGGCTTTGGAGCATTCAGGGCTACACCAGCATCGACACCAACATCGACATTAATACTTCATTAGAAGCCGACATCAAGGAGGATTTACTTAATAAATCATTTTGTAAATATTGTCAAGGCCAACGTTGAATATATTTTATAAATGTATTGTAAGCCGACATAAGGCATATCATTTGTAATAGGTATATAGGTCAGTTTGCTAGGTTGTTTTGTAAGATATGAGACATATGAAATGTGTGGATATAGGAGAATATAGAAAAACTGTATGATGTGAAATATATGTAAAAAGATCATTTTGTATGTGAGTGTTATATCATGTAATGATCTGTAGATATCTTGGAAAGCATTCTTGGAGGATAAGTGATACCGATAGTAGTTTAGGGTTTATGAACCGGTACAGAGTAGAGCCAAAACTAGAACTCTATTTGGCATAGCAGATGCATTCTTGAGTTCATTTTCAAGAATTTACTTTAGCAGAAAGCTTGTAGTCAGTGAGACTCTTTAGTGATGATTAGTATGCTCTAGGTAGTGTGCCTTCTTGCATGTGCAGGCCCCTATTATATGTAATATCTTTTCATATGGCCAGTGAACTGATATTGTGGGTCACAAATCCCACCATGGTTTTTCCTCATTTAGGTTTTCTATGTATAAATTTTATGTGTTATGGTGTTCATTTATGTGGATGGTTTATTTGCTTCTTGTTATATGTTTATTTGTTTACCGGTTTATATATGCATGGTATAAAAGGATAAAAAATGTTCATACTAGCAGAACACTGATTCACCCCCCCCCTCTCAGTGTTCTTGGATCCCAACAATTGGTATCAGACCTTGGCACCTCAGAAGAAGTTTAATAGCTTGAGGAAGATCCTGAAACCAGAATCTTTGAACATGACTATGGAGAAGCAACTTGAGATTTCTCTTGAGGATTATGATGCTGAAAGGATGAAGAAGTTGAAATTGCAAGAAGAATTGAATTCTGCAAATAAATTCATTCTTATCCTGCAAGAAAGGTTATCATCTTCTCAAGCCAAGAGAAAATAACTTTTGCAAAAACCGAATGATGAGGAGAAGAATGCTCTTAAGGAGCAATGCTAGAAATAAAGTCAAACAAACATGCTCATGAAGAATGAAATGCAAGATCTGACTATGAGGTTATCAAAAGATATTGAGGATAGAAAGAAGAAGGAAGATAATCTTGTTATATCTTTGAAGAACAAATTTGATGAATGTGGCAGATTGACTCATGAGAATATTTTGTTGAGAACTGATTTGGCACACTCTCGAAACAATGAACAAGAACTTGAAAGACAAATAAATACTTTGAGAGATGATCTGACTATTGCAAGTGAGTATAAAGAAAAGTTTAGGATCAGTGCTACACAATTAGATGAGTTATTGAAAAGACAAAGATAGATTGATGATTCTATAGGAATTGGGTTTGTACAAGGTGAAAGCTTCGGTACTACAAATGAAGATCAGACAACCGGTATGTAGAACTCATCAAAATAGAGGAAACTGGTAAGGCAATCTAATTCTTATAAATTCAATGAAAGATGTTTTGTTTGCAATAAATTTGGGCATATGGCTAGACAATGTATAAATAAAGCAAATCAAAACTACAATTCTATTCCCGGTCAATGCACAAATTGCAAGAAATATGGTCATAGATTAGAAGATTGCAGAATGAATGTTAAATGTCATGCATGTGGAAAGTTTGGACATTTTTCTAATCATTGTAGATCAAGAAATGATACCAGATATGTCAAAGCAATTTAGAAGAACAATGTTACATGATATGCATGCAACAAAAGGTCATATTGCTAAGTATTGCAGAAGCAAGACTCAACCGGTTAATAATGATAAAGACAATGAGAAAGGAAAGAAGAAAGTAGATGAAATACAACAAGATCACACCAAGAGATGGGCTAGAAATCTGAAGAACCAAGTGGAGATGGATCTATATTGGAAACTCTACCGGTAGAATAGGGTATTCCTCCATCGGCAAGAAATTTCACTGGTAACTAAGGCATAAGCCTTAGGGGTTGGCAAAGTCATTGCTAAATTTTGCATCATCGATGAAGGTTCACCCGACACATGACTATGAAACTGACATCCGTAGGGTTGTTAGCGAATCATTTAATACATAAGATTAGGGTTTTATTCACTGATAAAAGGGGGTAAGCGAATTGATTTTTACTTACTGAGCATTCAAGAATTTAGAGAAAAGTAAAGGCAAGTTAAGAGTGATGAAAAGCATTGTGAAAGGATTTCAAGCAGTTATCTAAAGCACTCAATCTTCCATCGGAATTAATTTTCTAGGGTTCCTAACGATGTAATGTATGTTGAAGATGTGAGGGCATACATTCACTACACCCTTGAGGATTTGGGTATAGAGGATATCAAAAGCATGTATCAATCTGTGATATTGGGAGACTTTGAAACCATCAAACTGAAATACAAAGAAATTGAAGATCTAGGGTTAACCGATATTCTGTTCATACTAGAATTCAAAGATGAGGTTATTAGATACGTTCTGAGCAAGGTTCACAATGAATTTATTTGGCTAGCTAGGCCTTACATGATCATGAAGGAGGCTATTCAAGCAGTCACCAGCTTACCCAAGTTCGGACAAGAACCTAGCAAGAAAATTTCCAACATAAAGGTCTAGAAACTCACTGGTGCTACACCTAATAACAGATCAATGAGGATAAGCACAATCACTAACATAGATCTAAAGTTTGCAAGCATGATCATAGGTTACAAGATTCAATCCAGCCAATTGAATTTTGTTGTTAGTTCATGCATTCATGCTACATATTAGATGCTAAGGAACAATGTGAAGTATGATTTATTTGAATGGATGAGGAGTGAGTTGATGTTAAACCTTGGTAAGATCAAAGGAATCAAGAAAGGCACTTTTAGATATGGAAACTTGATTGTTTGTTTAATGCTTTACTTCCTGAATGAGCTACCTAGTTTAGGGAAGAAGCATTGGGCTCATGACATATTGGTAGGTATGCAAATCAAGGAAGCAATCACCGGTTTGGGTACCGATAGAAAATTTGGGGGTATTTCAAGAGATTTCAAGAAAACATGAGGCAAAGGGAGAGAATATCAAAGAACATTGTGGAGAAGTACTCCACTGATATCTATTTTATGGTAAAAACTGATGAAACTCTTATGGAAGATGTTGAACCTAGGCAAATCTGGATTATTGAGCTTGGATATGAGGTGGATGATAGCATTTTTGAACTCTATGCAAAGATGTTGTTCGATGCCCCATTAGATGATAAAATATAGCATTTTGGTACAGTAGGAGAGAAGGCTCTTAAAGTGAAAACAAATTTTAACAAGAAGTGAAGAGAGAAGAAAATAGAAAAGATGGTTGCATATGTAAAAGATGTAATTTATAAGATAGACACTCAACTGGGCTCACAATCCAAATAGGCAGCTAAACCAGCAGAGGTTGGTACTGCAAAAGTGAAGAAGCCACAAGTTCACATTTCTCCTATCACTTTTGACTCTGATTCTGAGGATAATGAACCTCTGGCTTTTAGAAGGGTACAAAGGAAGAATGTGGTAAAACCACCGGTAGAGCAGAAGAAGGCAGAGCCTAGGAGGAGACTTCTTAGAAAGGAAACTAAGCCTACTGCACCTCCACCACCGGCAAGGAAGCCTATGCAAAAGAGAAAACCAATCAAACCAACAACCACAAGCAAAAAGAAGAAAGGTGATGATAGTAAAACTAGTAAGACCACAATGACCTATGCTGAGCTTATTGATGAAATTATAAAAGATGGAATATTGAAAAATATATCAAAGTATTATGAAGATTTAGAAGAGAATGAGCAAAATGAATTAGAAGAGGCTATTTTGTTGTATATAGACATTCATAAGAAAGCCTTAGTTGAAATTTTGAAGGAGATACCTTAATCCTTATATAATAAACTTGAGGCTAGGAGACTTGATGTTGTCAAGAGGGATAGGGAGATTAAGGAAGTGGCACTCTTGGAAATATGTGGTTCTATAAAAAATGAAGAAATGAAAAGATGTATAGATACTGCAAATAGGACAGTTTTCAGTAGTAAATCCTGACAGATAAGCCTTATGATGGGGAGAGTAAATGAGGTGATAAACGAGACTAGTAAGGGATGGACCAAATTCTTTCAGAAAAACCCAGATTTTCTCACATATCAAGAATAATTTGCAAAGGAAACAACTTCCACCATTCCTGACAAATCAAAAGGGAAAGGTATTTTGGTCAATTCAACTCCTATTTTGACACAACTAGAAATAACTATAAATACTCAAACACAACCAATAGTTAAGGAGAGTGTACAATTTGTACCAGCACATACCATTTTTTAGCAAGGTAATGTACATGACACTGGAAATACTGTGGATAATACTCCATCGATAGTAACAGACATTGCACCAAGTGGTGAAGCCACTAGTGCAAAAGAGGTTGAGATGGATAAGTTATAAGAAACTAAGTCCATACTGGCAGGTAAAACTAATTCTTGGCAAAGGTTTTGGAAATTGACACTTCTTAGGTTGAGAAGAAACCAGTCTCCAACTGAAGTGATGATGATGGCTACTTAGAAATTATTGAAGGAAGGTACTACATATAAAGGAATACTTTATCAATCGATCATAGTGTTGGACATATTATTACCTAACTCTCAGATTGAAGATGGAGCAAGCCCTTCTGATAAGCTCAAGACTCTAACAGAGAACATATCCAACAATTTTCAATCTCTAAGGCAGATTGCAAACTGACAGGCTTTGGATAAATTCACAGCAACAAAAGAACAACTTTTGATCAGATTATAGAAATAGAGAAGAAGAAAATTGAGGACAAACTTATTCTTATTGAGTTTTGTTTAAAACAATGTACAAATATCTATAGAGTATGTTGTAACATAGAAATTCTTATGGCTAATGTATATAGTAGATTGAAGGAGTTATATGATAAGATAGCTAAAATTTCTAACTCTTTTGATGGATTGACTGCACTGACCACATCTGTTGATGGACAAATTTTGTCCTTAGAGAACCAATTTTTTTCTTTTGAGAAGGAGAGAGATAAAATAATGTGAAGAGCAAGAAATCAAAGAGGATTGGTAAGTCCTAGACTAGATTCATTGGGTATTCAAAGGAGAGAGTGCATGGAAATGATAGCTAAACCCACACCAGCGGATATCCAAGAGAAGGAAACACTTGCCCACTTACTAAGTGGAATTGCATCTATTTTTGATACTTTCAATTCTAGCTGGGATACATATCTTCAGTTATTGCAAAAGGCATACCCAAAAATCTTGAAGATGACTAAGCTCCAGTGAAACTAACAGTATTATTTTATTCTTTCAATTCTTTCATCGGTCTTTGTCATTAATGTCAAAGGGGGAGTATGCATATATGTGAAAAATATAAGAGAATACCAGATAAATCACATGGGAAGGAGATCAGAAGGAGTGTATTGTGTCATGCCTATGAAGTGTATACCTGCAGCTACAGCACAAAACACTCAACAGATCATTACAAGCATAGTTAGCAAATTTAAAACAAATAAAGATAAACCCATAGCTAAGTGATCTATCGCCTCCTAGTAAATGCGAGTATGAATTTTGGTCTTAGATCTGGTTAGGAAAATTCTAGCGACTGGACTACACCTAGATGGAGGATTTAAATGATAAATGATGCATTTAAGCTAGCAATGATAATGATGCAATTAAGCTAAGATAACAATGCTCAAATGATAAACTAATGCCTATAGTAACAATTCCTGAAATGCAAATGAGATGGGATCATTATTGCTCCAAAATAGGGTCTATTTAAAGGATTTCAAGGCCAGGGATGAGGTGGCAAGAATCAACGGTCAAGATTAAGTCTGAAGATATCAATGGTGAAATTGGAGGAGGTTGGAAAAGAGGTTGGATGAAAGGGAACATTTGTCATCTCTATGGTGACAAGTGTCAAGAAGCTTCTAGAAAGGTTGGATGAAAGGGAACATTTGCCATCTTTATGGTGACAAGTGTCAAGAGACATTGCTCATGAGAGAGAAAGTGTCTAAGGAAAGGGGACATGGTGGTTAGGATGCCATGTGTCTCAAGGGAAGAGTAGGTTTAATTAAACCAAGGGTTAGATGGAATGGGTTAGGTTAGGTGGTTAGAAGTTAGGATAATTTGAATTTAAAAATTCAAATAATAGGAAAAGGCCAATTAATCTCAACAACTCATAAATTGATTTGTTTTAATTAATTAAAGGGGATTATGAAAATGAACTTATTAAATAAATCCTTATATATATTAATAAGTAGCTTAAAGGGGGAATTTAATCAAATTACTTAGTGAATTCAATTAAATTAGGAAGGGGGATTAATTAAATAATTGCTTATTTAATTATTTATCTTCAGACCATTTTTAGGTGTATACATATTGCTCAGGGGGAGCATACTGACAAGGAATCCATTTTTCACATGAGTGTTTCCATCAATGCCAAAGGGGGAGATTGTTGGCAACTGACACTCATTGGATTCATTTTGTTGTCATTGATGACAACAAGATCAAATGAAAGTCATATACCGGTAGATACCAGCTTTGGAGCATTCAGGGATACACCAACACCAACATCAATACTTCATTGGAAGCCGACATCAAGGAGTATTTACTTAATAAATCATTTTGTAAATATTGTCAAGGCCGACATTGAATATCTTTTGTAAATGTATTGTAAGATGACATAAGGCATATCAGTTGTAATAGGTATATAGGTCAGTTTGCTAGGTTATTTGGTAAGATATGAGACATATGAAATGTGTGGATATAGGAGAATATAGAGGAACTGCATGATGCAAAATATATGTATAAATATCATTTTGTATGTGAGTGTTATATCATGCAATGATCTGTAGATAGCTTGGAAAGCATTCTTGGAGGAGAAGTGATACCAGTAGCAGTACAGGGTTTATGAACTAGTACAGAGCAAAGCTAGAACCGAAACTCTATTTGGCATAGAAGATGCATTCTTGAGTTCATTTTTAGTAATTTACTTTAGCAGGAAGCTTGTAGTCGGTGAGGCTCTTTAATGATGAGCAGTATGCTCTAGGCAGTGTGCAGCGCTGATGGAAAATGAATGCAGGCAAAAAAATGCATGAACTAATAGATGGAAGAGCTAGCTGATAGATAGCGTGTGTTTGCCAGGTTTTCACCATCTGTTTTTATTGCAATTTTTCTCATATTTGATTTTTTTTGGATTTTTTGCTTTTTCACTATTTTGATTTTTTGCTTTTTCACTGTTTTTGATTTTTTGCTTTTTCACTGTTTTTTTCAAAAATTTTCTGCTTTTTCACTGTTTTTGGATTTTTCTATTTTTTTAGACATAAAACTTCTTCAGATGCATTCTATTGATTGGTTCCTCGAGCTGATCTTCATCATGTGTTGATAGCTAATATGCTCCTGACTCAAATATTGTTGTGATCACAAATGGACCTAACTAGTTTGGTTCAAACTTTCCTTTCTTTTCTCGATCTTCCTGGTTGCATGGATTTTATTTTAGTACTAGTTCCCCTACTTGAAAGATTCATGGTTTGACCCTATGATTATAGCTCCGACACATTCTTTTCTGATATACCTTTAAATGATTAAAGGCATTTTGTCTTTGTTCATGGATCAGTTCTAACTCTTGTAATCTAGATACTCATTGTTCTTCATCTAGGATGAGACCTTTTAATGATACTCGTAGAGAAGGTATCTCTACTTCTATTGGCAATATTGCTTCTGATCCATAAACAAGAGAGAAAGGTGTGGCACCTATTGGTGTACGGATACTGGTACGGTAGGCCCATAGAGTAGGGTTTAATTGAATATTCCAATCTTTTCTAGCGTCATTCACTGTCTTTTTGATGATTTTCAAAATAGTTTTGTTTGATGCTTCTTCTTTCCCATTTCCTTGTGGATAGTAGGGTGTGAAAAGTCTATGTTGGATCTTGAATTTCTCACATAGCTCTTGTACATCTTGATTCTTGAATGGTCACCCTTTGTCAGTGATAATGGTCATGGGTATTCCATAGCGACAGATGATGTAGTTCAAGATAAATGCAACAATTTGTTTTCCTGTGATATTTATGAGAGGTACTGCCTCAATCCATTTTGTGAAATATTTTGTAGCTACAAGGATGAAATTGTGACCATTAGATGAAGAAGTATTTATCTTTCCTACTAGATCAAGACCCCATTAACAAAAAGGCCAAGATGTTGCCAAAGCATGAAGTTCTTGTGCTAGTGCATGAATCAAATTCCCATGGATCTAACATTGTTTGCATGCTCTAGCTATCTAAAAAGAATCTCGTTCCACAGTCAGGCAATAATAGCCCAAGTGTATGAGTTTTTTTGAAAGGGTAAGACTGCTTGAATGAGTGCCACAAATGTCGTTATGGACTTCACGTAAGGCCTTCTTAGATTCTTCTTGTTTGAGACATCTTAAAAGAGTACCGTCTAGACCTCATTTAAATAGGGTATCTGTGTCGAGAGTATAAAGGGAGGATTGATGAATAAAGTTTCTCTTTTGGTCCTTCGATAAATCAGTAGGTATGGTGTTATCTTTTAGGTATGTGTAAATTTGGCCATAGCGGGAGGAATTGTGCCTAACAAGGTGACAGATAGTTTGGGAATCAAGACAATTATGAGTAGGGTAAAACAACTCTTCCACCAGGAATTCATAACACTGTTGATTTTCCTGTGTTTGAAGTAGAGAAGCAAGTGTAGCCATGGCATCTGCTACTTTGTTTTCATTTCTTGGAATTTGATGAAAAGTTATTTCTACAAAGTATTTCTTGATATCATCAACCATCTATTTATAAGGCATTGATTTTTCATCCTTTATTTGATAGTCATCATTAATTTGATTGATGACAAGTTGAGAGTCTCCAAAGACTTGAAGTTGTGTAATATTTCATTCTATAGCCATTTTGATACCTGTAACCAAAGCTTCATACTCTATTGTGTTATTGGTGCATGGAAAGCTTAATTTGTATGCTTTTGGGATTGTATGACCTTGTGGTGTGATGAATAGAATACCTGCTCCTGATTCATGTTGTGTTTCATTATTTATGCTTGATCCTAGACTAATATTAGGGTGATGTATTGTAAGATATAGATCAAACCCTATAATGTCTGTATATGACTAGGTAAAATTGATTTTCCATCTTTTGAATGGTTTCAAATATTTTTGTCTTGCTAGTTCTGATAGAGAGATTGCTAGATGTAGATTAGTTGTGCCAATGATAACTTCCTCTGTTAGTTTGATCAAGATTGATGACCTTTCTTGATAGTATTCAGGTAAGGTGTCAAATCTCCCATTCTCTGATGCCTCGAGGAGGTTTTCACCATTAGAAGCATCCTTTATTTTTTACTTTTTCCCGATCTAATGTTGCCAATAAATGGTTTTCAGCATTAGACTTGATATTGTTTTCTTTATGTTCACTTTTGCGACTAGGAGATTTGGCACCCACTTGACTGGAAGATACGTTAGTTGAATCCCTGGTGAGAGTTGTTGTGGGTTTTATTTCATTAAGATATAAGGATATGGTGTGGTCATTAGGTAAGGTATCAATGGCAGGATGTCCTTCATTTTCCCAGTCCATAGGTTCAAGAGGGCTTAAGGATAAATAATCCTCATGTTGAATTATGTCAAAGATTTTAGGGGTCATGATAGAGATGTCAAAGCTTTCAATATGTATTTCCATGTCTAGAACGATACTCTCATCAGAATGACCTCGTATAAGAAACTCTTGATCGTCCGCAGTTAAGTCCAAGTCATCCAAATGTGATTCTGATTCAAGTGGGCTAGTTCCTGATGTTTGTCCTGCATACTTGTGAACTATATCGACATCTACATCTATTTCTTCATCTCTTTCAATTTTAAGTTGCTCTTGTTTGTTTTTCCATGATAGCAAATATTCTCTACGGTCTCTTAGCTGCATTTTTTTTCTATGCTTGACAAAGTTGATGCAAATGATTGTTCCTTGGGTTGTGTGTTTGAAGATGTTGTCTCTCTGTTATGTGAAAAAATGACCTCTTGAGCTGGTTTGAGATTACTACAACACTGTAATGGATTTGAGTCTGCTGATATTGTGATTTCCTATCCATTGTATGGAAATTTTAGACACTGATGATATGTTGATGTAATAGCTTGTATGTCATGTATCCATGGTCCTCCCAAGAGTATATTGTATGGTAGGTCCAAGTATAGAACTTGGCATGCTGTGTCTTTTTGCAAAGGTCCCATGTTGATGGGTAACATCACAATTCCCTTAGAGGAATGTTCTTCACCATATGCTTTGATGGTGATCTTTTTCAGGGGATCAACTGCATCTTTTGAATAACCTAGATCACAGACAAGACTCAAAGAGCAAATGTTTAAGCCAGCTTCTCCATGTATTAGGACACATTTAATGAGTGTTCTATGAATGGGGACTTTGATTTGCAAGGAAGCGCTATGGGGATGTTGCAAGAAATCAATGCTTGGATATGAAGGAGATGAGCTTTGAATAAGATCCTCTGAAATAGGTGTGATGGGTATATTGTTTGGTGAGGATGCTATAGAAGTTTCTTGCAAGCTTGTAAGAAGTGTAAGAATAGATGCCTTTGGAGAGCCAATTTTCTTGCGCGGGAATTAGCCTTTGCTGGACATAGGTGCATGATTTTGATATTTCTCAGCCAAATCTTTTAGGGATATCTTTAAGAGTTGCATAAAAGAACCACCTTTCTTTGGAGATATGTTTGAATCCTTGTGAGATTTGGACATAGTTGGATTTTGATTTTGGACTTGTTTGATTTCTCTAATATGTTGTCTTGTTACTTGTATTTTGCTTTGGTATTCCATGTTTTTATGATTTTCAACTATTTCAAATGTTTCTATTTCCACTTTAGGGTTCAATTGTCCAAAAGTTGTTTTGATAAGTGATCAATTGTCAAGGTAAATGTGATAGCGTGATATGACACGAAAAGATAATTCAAGTGTTTAAAAGTTTGCAAGTTTTTCGATCTTTGGTTTAGGAGCGCAATGATGATGATTTGATAAGAACCAAGTCCAGTAGGAATGATATATCCTACGATGTGGGACAAGATTATCCCAACCAAACATTTCAGTTTCATGATAAAGGATGATAGATCTCGATGAGAAACTATGTTTGAGTGATCAGTTTACCAAAGAGGGTAATAATGCACTTTGAGATGTTTAGATCTTGAACTTGTTGAGGGTGAGCACTTGAAAATCTTGAGGTGTTTATGTTCTAAAGTCTGATTTTGACAGATGATAACTTGACCAAGCGAACCAAGAAGACAATCCAAGCACAAAATGATAGTGAATAGATGCTTATGATTATTGCAAATTGATCAAGCAAGAATGATAGATCCAAAAAAGGCATGCAAGAAGAGCTCTAGACTGACAAATACAGAGACTCATACGATAGAATACCTAGCCCCAAACAACAAGAGATACTAGAATATACGAAAAATCAAAATTTTCATGTAAAAATCTCAATTTCATACGACATTTATTTCTAAACAATACGACAAAAGATTAACCTCATATGACAAATCACCAGATAGTATGACAAAGAACCTAACTCGTACGACAGAGAATAGAGTAGAGATAAATAATGTGTTTGTTTGGTCAAATTTTGATCAATGAAGTCTGATGTTTTGCTTATGTTTTCCAGTTTTAGATGTCTGATTTTTCAATTTAGGGATGAATACACATCAAACACGTGATATGATAAGTGACCACAAGCATGCTAACCCTAAGGAAGTTGGCTAAGGAGATAAAACCTTTGCTTGTAAACTTAGGTACACACCCAATAGCTAATCAGAATATGGCCGCTAAGTCTCACACAATGGATTCTCAACGTCGTATTATCTGACTCCAAATGCTAATGGGTACATGATATGGCAAGTATCTTGGGAGAGTTACTATCTCTCTTCCACAAAGATTATCACCCTTTCGGAGGTGAATTGGGTAGCTTCTAGTTTTAACCAGAACTAGCAAGGGATCCATTTGGCGCGTTAAGGTATAATTCTCAATTAAGAGGTCTCCCAGCCTTGAAAACCAAGGTTTCATATACCCGAAGGTACAAAGGAGAGCTATTCCCGAGCATTTCCATTGACTTTATTTTCATCAAATCACATTTATTTTATAGTGGTTTGGATTACTTGGTATTAGCCGTTCCCACTTAGGTTGTTCCCCTCTCACTAGCCTTAATGGCTAAGAGTTATTACTCCTTAGGAGTGCAGGTTTGATAAAGATATGCACTAATGAAAGTAAAAGATGAGTCTAGCTTTCTAATCACCTAAGAAAGGTGAGAGCATACTCGCCTATCATCAAAAAACACAAAATACATGTTTGTATATTCCTTTAGCAAAAGATAAGTGTGCCTAAAAAAACTTGAAGGAATACACAAAGTTTTGTTGAATTCTTTTAGGCAACCTACAAAATAAATCCATTAGTAGTCATTAATGTGTTTTGAATTTGGTCTTTGACTAGCGTATCTTCGACAATCATCTTGCAGAAAAGAGTTAGGCTACCAAAAATCTCACAAACCAATTAGGGTTAGCATTAGTAATGATCGAATTAAAATCTGAAACCCTAAAAATGCAGTCTATTTAAACAAAAAAAAGCAGAGACTCGTATGACATGATTTGACAGTTGAAATGAAAAAACTTTAGATCTCACACAGGAGAAGAAACAGGCTCGTATGACAAAGAAATGTCAAGACAGAAACTCGTACAACAACAATTTAGATCTCATGCAACAATGAAAATAAGCTCGTATGACATAGAAATGACCTGATACGAATTAGGATGAGATTTCATCCCAGATCAGAAGGAAGTTCGTATGAGCTAGAAAAGGAGCTCGTACGACATTCTAAACCAGACCCGACAGAGATGAAAGTTTATGAAGCTTAAGAGGCCAAAAATGACAATTCTGGCCCCATGGTGGGTGCCAAAATGTCGTGCCTATGAAGTGTATACCTGCAGCTGCAACACAAAACACTCAACAGATCATTACAAGCACAGTTAGAAAATTTAAAATAAATAAAGATAAACCCATAGCTAAGCGATCTATCACCTCCTAGTAAATGCAAGTATGAATTTTTGTCTTAGATCTGGTTAGGCAAATTCTAGTGACTGGACTACACCTAGATGCAGGATTTAAATGATAAATGATGCATTTAAGCTAGCAATGATAATGATGCAATTAAGCTAGGATAACAATGCTCAAATGATAAACTAAGATTGCATATGCCTATAGTAACAATTCCCTAAATGCAAATGAGATGGGATCATTATTGCTCCAAAATAGGGTCTATTTATAGGATTTCAAGGCCAGGGGTGAGGTGGCAGGAATCAACAGTCAAGATTAAGTCTGAAGATATCAATGGTGAAATTGGAGGAGGTTGGAAAAGAGGTTGGATGAAAGGGAACATTTGTCATCTCTATGGTGACAAGTGTCAAGAAGCTTCTAGAAAGGTTGGATGAAAGGGGGAACATTTGCCATCTCTATGGTGACAAGTGTCAAGAGACTTTGCTCATAAGAGAGAAAGTGTCTAAGGAAAGGGGACATGGTGGTTAGGATGCCATGTGTCTCAAGGGAAGAGTAGGTTTAATTAAACCCAGGGTTAGATGGAATGGGTTAGGTTAGGTGGTTAGAAGTTGGGAGAATTTGAATTTAAAAATTCAAATAATAGGAAAAGGCTAATTAATCTCAACAACTCATAAATTGATTTTTTTAAATTAATTAGAAGACATGAATTTGATGGGGGAATTAATTAATTTGAATTAATTAATTAAAGGGGATTATGAAAATGAACTTATTAAATAAATCCTTAGATTTATTAATAAGTAGTTGAAAGGGGGAATTTAATCAAATTACTTGGTGAATTACATTAAATTAGGAAGGGGGATTAAATTAAAAAATTGCTTATTTAATTATTTATCTCTAGACCATTTTTAGGTGTATACATATTGCTCAGGGGGAGCATACCGATAGGGAATCCATTTTTTACATGAGTGTTTTCATCAATGCCAAAGGGGGAGATTGTTCGCAACTAACACTCACTGGATTTATTTTGTTATTATTGATGGCAACAAGATTAGATGGAAGTCATATACCAGTAGATACCAACTTTGGAGCATTCAGGGATACACCGACACCAACATCAATACTTCATTGGAAGTCGACATCAAGGAGGATTTACTTAATAAATCATTTTGTAAATATTGTCAAGGCTGACATTGAATATCTTTTATAAATGTATTGTAAGCCGACATAAGGCATATCAGTTGTAATAGGTATATAGGTTAGTCTGCTAGGTTATTTTGTAAGATATGAGACATATGAAATGTGTGGATATAGGAGAATATAGAACAACTGTATGATGCAAAACATATGTATAAAGATCATTTTGTATGTGAGTGTTATATCATGCAATGATCTGTAGATAGCTTGGAAAGCATTATTGGAGCAGAAGTGATACCGGTAGTAGTTTAGGGTTTATGAACTAGTACAGAGCAGAGCCAGAACCAGAACTCTATTTGGCATAGTAGATACATTATTGAGTTCATTTTCAGTAATTTACTTTAGCAGAAATCTTTTAGTCAGTGAGGCTCTTTAGTGATGAGCATTTTGCTCTAGGCAGTGTGGCTTCCTGCATGTGCAGGTCCCTATTATATGTAATATCTTTTCATATTGTCAGTGAACTGATATTGTGGGTCACAAATCCCACCATAGTTTTTCCTCATTGAGGTTGTCCATGTATAAATTTTGTGTGTTATGGTGTTCATTTATGTGGATGGTCTATTTTCTTCTTGTTATATGTTTATTTGTTTACCAGTTTATATATGCATGGTATAAAAGGATTAAAATTGTTCATACTGGCAGAACATTGATTCACCCCCCCCTCTCAGTGTTCTTGGATCCCAATAGTAACTCAGTCAAACTGACTGAATTATGTTTCTAGTTCATGTATTTTGGCTACATATAAGATGATGAGAGAAAATGTAAAGTTAGATCTTTATGGTTGGATGCTTGAAGAGTTATTGATCAACTTAGGAAAGATTAAAGGTGAGAATAAGGACACTTTTCAGTATGGAAATTTGTTAGTCTTCTTGATATTGTACTTTCTGAATGATACACCCAGTTTTGGTAGGAAGCAATGGCCTTTTGACATCCCAGTAGGAAGACAGTTAAAACAATCAATTGCTGCATTAGGAAGTCAAAGAGATGATAAGATATGGGGTTATTTCAATGCTTTTCAAAAATCTATGAGGTCTAGGATAAGAATACCTGAGCATATAGTAGAGAAATACTCTATTGACATATGTTCCATGGTTAAGAAGGATGTGACTCTCATGGAGGCAGTCAAGCCCCAGAAGATTTGGATAGAAGAAATGGGCTATGAGGTATATGCATTAATCTGTAGTGTCCTAAAATCGTGACACTTGCAATTTCGACTGCATTTGGGTCTTCACGATGGCGATGCAACATGGAACCTGAATGGAGACCCCAAAACTTGTTCATGACATCAAAAACTGCATTTCTCAGCACCCTGGCCTGATCCTCCTTGCACCCTGCTGTCCCTGGAGGTGGGACCATGGCACCCAGCACCCTGGTCCTTCAGGACAAGGGCACCCAGTACCCTGGTCCCCCAAGACCATGGCACCCAGCGCCCTGGTCCCTGGCCCTATTTTGGGCCCGGTCTCCTATGGGACTTCGGGTCTTTTAGTTTGCAAATTGGAAAATAACATTTCCTGGTCAGCCTAAGGTCGGGAAAATTAGTCTATCAGCCCTAATTGACAAGTATATAAACTAAATTTCCTCTCCCATTTTGGTAGATGAAAAAGAGGAGGACATATGTGAGCAAGACGCGAAAGCGATATTCAAACATTCAAACATTCAAGCATTCAAGCATTCCTTCAAGCAATTGATCATTCTAAGTCTCCATTCAAGGCTAAGTGTTGCATTCAAGACAAGGATGCAACCATTGAAGAGGAGATCACTTAAAACACATTACATACTACATGCATTACACCTTCGCATGTAAGAATACAAACATTCTTACAACAAGGTATCAGTACTTGTTTACATTACAAACATTTACATTTACAGCATTCTCATTTCTTGGTTAATTCCAAAACTAGGGTTTGACCTAAAGGCAAACCCCTCATCCCTAACCCCCCAATTGTCCTCTCTTTTCTGTGTGTAGGTTGCAGGTACGCGGTTGTAATTGAAGATCTGGAATCCTTGTGAAGAGATGAACAGATCCACCTTCGTTTCGCAGATTTTTCGGAGGACCGTGTGCACGCCGGGTGCCATCGTCCCGTCAACTTTCGCTCAAATTTGCAGAACAGCACCGTCTCGACATTTTACTGCTAATTCCAGGTCCGGAGCTTCATATCATATCCCTATCTCTGTTTATAAGCAAATATTTCCCACTTTACATGCATTCCTAGTTCAATCTTTCTATCTACATTTCTTTACAAAAGAGGGTATCCTTGATGTCTTACCCCTTGAAACTGATTTAGAATCCAATCTTGCATTGTGTGGGATTGGATCTTGTGGGTTTCAACCCCTCTTTTGAATGTAAAGTCCCTCCTAAGTGAAAACCATCAACCCTAGTGACTCTCCCTTCTCTCTCCTTGGAGTTGGGGAGGGGAGAACGACTAGGGTTCGATTTTTCTGCTTTACATTTTGGTGAACCCGACGTGAACATCCTCATTCTGATTATTCATGGTTAGATCTGAAAATTTTGCTTCCTTAATTACATTTCCATGTTTGATGTTTTGCAAATTTTAGAGGTTAATTGCATAAAAACCCTAAAATTTTCTTTTAGTAATTAAACCTGTGAAACGTTTAATTGTTAATGCTTGTTTCAGATCTACCCTTCTATTGCAAATTTTCAATTCATATTTGTGCTTTAATTTTGAAAATAAAGTGGTTAAGTGTCAAAACCCTAATTTTTAAAACCTTCTTGATTCAACCTTTGACTGATAATTTCACCAATCAAAACACCTCCAAATCGGCTGTAACTTTGGATTCCGCAATAAAATCACAATATCTCTCATCCCTGAAAATTTGGAAAAAAGTTGCGAGGACCGTGTGCACCCTGAGCGCCATCGTCCCCGACATTTTTTCCAAAATTTCGGGAGCTAGATCTTACTGTATTTTTCTGCTAAAATCCAGAATTTTGGCTAATTTTATCAATTTTAACACCTTCAAAATTAAAGTTAAAGTTGGTCTAGAGATTGCTCGGATAAAGGCTTATAATCATTCAAAAATTGTTGAAATTGAAATTCATATCAAAATTGTGTTTCTTACAGTCCTAAATCTGAAAAGTGTGTTGGCATTCATTCGAAATTCCAGTGTTTTATTCAAATTTTTGCAGTTTGTGACTTTTGAAATTAAGTGTTTAATTGCAACAACCTTGATTTCCACTTTCAAATTCGAATTTTGCATGAAATCGAGTCAACTTTTAAATTTCAAAGCCTGCATTGCTTTCAGTATTCCCTCTAAAATCATAAAATTCAAAATTTCAGTTTCCCCCTCTTTTTCAAAATTCAAATTTTACATTTTTCAACAATCTTGGTAGGGTTCAATTTTGAGATTACAACTTTAATTTGGCCTATCTACAGATCGTAAAATCACTCAATTTTTTTAGATTAGCTTTAAAATCATCATTACTTTCATCCCTGAAAATTTCAAAAAAAGTTGCGAGGACCGTGTGCACTCCAAGCGCCACGGTCCCGGACATTTTTTTCGAAATTTCGGGAGATCGTCCTGATTGCATTTTACAGCTTAAATCTAGGAGATTGGCTGATTTTATTGAAATTTGCTACCTCTAAAATTCAAAATCTTCTCTCTTTCTTTAGTGCATGAGTTTTACGACAATAAGCCCTACTTACACTATTCCCGTTAGACAAAGCCTTAGAATTAAGTCTTTCCAAGGTGTAATTACCGAGGAGATGGAACCTAATTTGAATGGCCTTTTTAACGAAGACATGGGTAATTCCTCTAATCCTCTTAATGATGAAGAAGCTCTCCATGAGGTTTCTGTAGAACAACTTTCAAAATTGGATAACCAATTTGATGATTTTCGACAATGGATGTCTCAGGAATACCCCGATAGTGAAGCTCTTTCATTAATTGAGGGTCTAAAACGTATGGTTCAAAGTGATAAGAATGGAATTGATATTTTGTGTGGTATTGCACACATTGTGGATTCGAATGTGATGCCTATGAAAAGTTGTGCCGAAACCTTAGGTTATACACAACCTCCTACTCGAGTCAATCATTCTATTCCTTTGATGACTCCTATTACTAGTATACCTACTTTTACATCAAACATAATGACTACTTCAACACAAGACATTCCTCCTATGATCACCAGTCATGGGGGCAATCCCTCTTCTTCAATCAACCCTCTTCCTTCATTCAATCCAACTTCTTCATTCATTCCTTCAATGAGTGTCCCTATTATATCACCACAAATGAACATGACGCAAGGGGGCAATTCATTTAACCCTTCCATTCCTAATTGTAGTGTTCCTCCTTTCCAATCATCTCCTATGACTAACTATCATAGTATCCCACCACCTTACTCTCTACCTTCTTTCAATAACATAACACCTCCATCACAATCTAACACGTCTAATATGAACTCTTCGACTGAAGCGACCATTAACAATCTTGCACAAACTGTCTCTTCTTTACAGCAACAAATTGCCTCTATGAATCAATCTAAGTTTAGTGTGCCCACATTTGATGTTGCGAGCCCACTTTCTCTTGACATTGTCTGAGCTATTCCCCCTAAACATGTTGAAATTCCACATTCGGAGCTTTATAATGGTAAGGGTGATCCTCTAACACATGTTAAGACCTTTCAAACAATATGTACCGATTTTGCTTATGACCAAAGGTTGCTTGCAAAACTATTTACTAGAACATTAAGAGATAAAGCCCTACAATGGTATTGCTCGTTGCCTTCTTATTCTATTACTTCTTTTGAACAACTTGCAAATGCTTTCATTCAACAATTTCAAAACAATATAAGTCCTAAAGTTACTTTGATTGATTTAATGCATTGTAAACAAGGTGTTAAAGAAAAAGTGACTGATTTCATTGGTAGATATAAGCATTTGTATGCTCAAATTTCCTTTCCAGTGCCTGACAATGATATTCAAAGAATCTTTATTTCTAATCTACAAAAAGATATTAGAGAAAAACTTCTATTTTCTGAGTTTACTTCTTTCCAATAGTTGTGCACAACTCTTCACAATTATCAACTGATTGTGAGCCAAATGGAACAAGCAAATCCTATGGCTCCGAGTGATAAGGGTGATAGTAGTCAACAACCATTTGGGAAGTTTAAACCGAACAGAGAGTCCATTAAATTCAATGAAAACATCATCAACAACAATGTGAATGCAGCATCAGGTGTGCCTCCTATTTCTAAGTTTTTCAGGAAAGAAGGAAAGTTTACTCCTTTGAATGAATCATTGCATAGTATTATGAATAAGTTATTGGAACAAAATGTGCTCACTCTTCCTCCTATAAGGAAAATAGATCCTACAAAGATTAATTCACCCTATTTTGATAACAAATCTTTTTGTCAATTTCATCGTCATCCTGGGCATGATACTGAAAAATGTTTTGCTTTAAAGGGGAAAATTCAAGATTTGATTGATAATAATACTATTTCTGTTTCTGGAGTGAATGATAAAGGCAACACATCTGTAGCTCTTCCTAACCAAAATCTTAAGATTTTTACTGATCCATTGCCTTCTCATACCTCTAATGCAATTGATACTACTGATTCCTCTATCTCACCTGATGATCTTGTATCTATGACTCTGAATGTGATTAACTTTGTGGAGCAGCAGAAAATCCCTAAAGAACCTTCCATCACATTTGATTCTAGTGAAACTATCAGGGCACCTGATGGTCCTTTATATATAGTTGCAAAAGTAAAAAATACACCTTGCCATGGAGTGCTTATTGATCCTTCTTGCATGGTTAATGTCATTACTGAAGAATTTCTTTTTACTTTGCAATTGAATCAAGTGATCTATGATGAAACAAATGTGGTTGTGAAACTATTTGATGCATTTTCTTCTCCTGCAATTGGTTCTATTACATTACCTATTGAGGTCCATAACAAATCCCTTGATGTGGACTTTGCTATTATTCCATCGTCTGAACAATTTCGTGTGAAGCTAGGCTATCCTTGGCTATCTTCCATGAAAGCTATTGCTTCTCCTATTCACAAGTGCTTGAAATTTCCCCATAATGGTGAAGTTGTTACTGTCAATCATAGTCTCTTTAAACCAGCTGAAAGAACTTCTAGTGTTCCTATTGATTACTTTTGGCCTAAACAATTTCAATCTCTTCCTCCGTGAAGTGATCATCTTTTCAAATCTTATCAAAAGTGGAAAAAAGATATGATCCTATCTCTAAGTGAACCTAGAACACCCAAACTTGACATTCCTATCATTCTTGAGAAGGAAGTTCTTCCTTTGAAAGATAAAACTAATGTCTTTCCTCAAGAAGATTCCCAACCCATCCCTATGGATGTGACTATGCCTATATCTAATAAACTTCCTAAAAGTAGACCTATACCTCCTCATCATGATGGACTTGGTCTCCTTCCTAAACCAAATATTCCTCCCTTATATGGAGCAGTTCCTCCTCCTTCCTCTTATGGAGAGAAGAGAGCTTCCTCTTCTCCTATTATTCAACCTAAGAGACCACAACCTAAACACCCAAGTAATAAGGATGAGAACATTCCTCCTCTTCAATATTCTCAACTTCCTACTAAGACTAGACGAAATCATTCTGCACGTGAACGCCGACAAAAGCGTTGTCTTAGAGCTCAGGCAGCTGCTTCTCAAACTTTGCAATCCCCAAAAACACCTTCAGCCAGTATTATTCCATTTTCTCCTCAGCCGACGATTGAGCTGAAATCTCCTAAACATAAGATGCATGATGGTCTTGATCCTGTGCGAATTAAAGATCCTATTTTTATAAATCTTGATGATGATATAGATGAAAATGTTATTCATGATGAAAATGTTATTCATGATGAAAATGTTATTCCTATTCATTCTGATAGTGAATATGAATATGTTGATGTTGATAACCATTTATCTAACGCATTTTCTAAAGCACTTATCCTAGCTCCTAGACAAGAACATCGCAGCTTGGGATATGAACATAGCCCTTGTCTAGATCTTGTGATAGCTCCATCTGCTGTGTTGGATGTTCCTCCTCTAGCATGACGTACTAGACTAGTTTCATTAGCATAGAAGATTCTCTCCTCCTCTCTTTTGTTACTTCTTCTATCTGTTATTCTCATTCTTCTATTTGTTGTCCTTAGTGTTGTCTACTTGAGGACGATGCAAAGCATTGAGATCTCTCGATCTCTCTCATGTTGACTCAAAAGACACATGTGTTCCCTTCTTCTAGGTGACCTTCCTTGATTGGGGAATGAAGAACAATTATGCATACATACATATGATATACATGAATTATCATACAGCATACTGACCCCGAGGAAAGCGAAGTCACCTTGTGCTTTGTGTTTTGTGTCTATTATCCTTGGGCTTATCTCACACTTGGGGGCTAAATCCTTGTGATAATGTGCTCCTTTCTCATTTCTTATATGTATCACTACCTTAAATCAATCACCCCCGGTGAGGCGTGTGCGATCGCTTTAATGTAGGGGGGAATACATCCCGTTCATATCTTTTCAAGATACTTGAAAATTTCTTGACAAATTTAGCTTTGCCTTGAAAATTTTGATATTTTTCTTGCATGACTCATAGTGAGGGAACCTTACTACTGACAGTCATGGTTCTCTCTCATGATCTTCCCTTTTACTTTGTCAATCGAATTCGTAAGATCCTTAGTCCCCTAGGGGCTTGGTGTATCTTGCCTCCTTGACGTGGTGAAAGTTTTTCAATGTTGTTTCCTTGTACTTTATTGGAAGTATGAGCGTACGCTTATACTCCCGCTAAAGTGGGGGCTAAATGTAGCGTCCTAAAATTGCGACACTTGCAATTTCGACTGCATTTGGGTCTTCATGATGGCAATGCAATGCAAAACCTGAATGGAGACCCCGAAACTTGTTCATGACATCAAAAACTGCATTTCTCAGCACCCTGGCCTGATCCTCCTTGCACCCTGCTGTCCCTGGAGGTGGGACCATGGTGCCCAGCACCTTGGTCCTTCAGGACTAGGGCACCTAGTTCCCTAGTCCCCCAGGACCATGGCGCCCAGTGCCCTGGTCCCCCAGGACCATGGCGCCCAGCGCCCAGCGCCCTGGTCCCTGGCCCTATTTTGGGCCCGGTCTCCTATGGGACTTCGGGTCTTTTAGTTTGCAAATTGGAAAATAACATTTCTTGGTCAGCCTAAGGTCAGGAAAATCAGTCTATCAGCCCTAATTGACAAGTATATAAACTACATTTCCTCTCCCATTTTGGTAGATGAAAAAGAGGAGGACATATGTGAGCAAGACGCGAAAGCGATATTCAAACATTCAAACATTCAAGCATTCAAGCATTCCTTCAAGCAATTGATCATTCTAAGTCTCCATTCAAGGCTAAGTGTTGCATTCAAGACAAGGATTCAACCATTGAAGAGGAGATCACTTACAACACATTACATACTACATGCATTACACCTTTGCATGTAAGAATACAAACATTCTTACAACAAGGTATCAGTACTTGTTTACATTACAAACATTTACATTTACAGCATTCTCATTTCTTGGTTAATTCCAAAACCGGGTTTGACCTAAAGGAAAACCCCTCATCCCTAACCCCCCAATTGTCCTCTCTTTTTTGTGTGTAGGTTGCAGGTACGCAGCTGTAATTGAAGATCTGGAATCCTTGTGCAGAGACGAACAGATCCACCTTCGTTTCGCAGATTTTTCGGAGGACCGTGTGCACGCCGGGTGCCATCGTCCCGTCAAATTTTGCTCAAATTTGTAGAACAGCACCATCTCAACATTTTACTACTAATTCTAGGTCCGCAGCTTCATATCATATCCCTATCTCTATTTATAAGCGAATATTTCCCACTTTACATGCATTCCTAGTTCAATCTTTCTATCTACATTTCTTTACAAAAGAGGGTATCCTTGATGTCTTACCCCTTGAAACTCATTTAGAATCCAATCTTACATTGTGTGGGATTGGATCTTGTGGGTTTCAACCCCTCTTTTGAATGTAAAGTCCCTCCTAAGTGAAAACCATCAACCCTAGTGACTCTCCCTTCTCTCTCCTTGGAGTTGGGGAGGGGAGAACGACTAGGGTTCGATTTTTCCGCTTTACATAATCCTTGATGCCTATGCAAAAATTATGATGGATGTAGAAATTCATGAGGTAGAGAATCCCTATGGAATTGCACAACAGAAGACTCTAGAGGTTGAGATAGAGTTCAACCAAAAGAGAAGGGAAAAACAAGAAGGAAAAGCAAGCAAATTTGTACTAGAGATCTCAAAGGACATAAAGGCACTTATTGATGTTGTCCTAGAGAAAGGGAGAAAGAGGAAGGATCTGGTAGTTCACATTGAACCTATAACTATATATTTTGAATTAGAGGATGACACACCATTAGCCTTCAAGAGGGTTGTTAGGAAGAAACCGAAAGGGGTTGTTAGGAAGAAACCGGAAGAACCTAAGGTAGAAGCAAAGAAGCAACTAGTTAGAAAGGTCACAATCAAGTTACCGGCTCATAAGAAAGAACCTAAGGATACACCTACAGCTACATCTAGTACTACCAAGAGGAGGAAGAAGAGTGACATTGATTTGGCAATTGAAACTGGTAATGAAGAAGAGTGACATTGATTAGGCACTCAAAACTGGTAATGTAACTATCATACCACCCAAAACTTGTGCAGAGATTGTAGATGAAATAACTAAAGATGGCATGTTGAAGAATGTTAAATTTTATTATGAAAACTTAGAGGATGATGAGCAAAGAGAGGTAGAGGAAGCAATTCTATTATATTTGAATATTTATAAGAAAGCCTTAATAGAGATAGAAAATCAAATACCGGCTGAGTTATATAACATGCTAGATGCTAGAAGATTATCTGCTATGCAAGAAGATAAACACATTAAAATGCAAGAACTTTTAGCTATCTGTGTTATCATAACTCCAAATGAAATGGATAAGACAATTGAGGCTACAGATAGAAAGGTTTTAGATAGCAAATAGAGGATAACTAGCCTAATGCTAGGGAGAATGAATGAAGTAATAAAGAAAACTCAAAAAGCTTGGATCAAATTTTTGGGAGAACACAGAGGATTATTTACTTCACTGGAGACCAAGACTGACACTGTAGATACCCTGGTTGAAGGGAAAGGAAAATGGATTATGAGTATTCCACCCTTACCTTTGAAAAATATCAAGATAGTGGAAATTGAGCCATCGGTAAACACAAATGTATAGACAAATACTGAAACACTGGTTAATACTAAGAACATTGTAGAGGATACTAACACTGAGCATAATTGTCCTCTAGATAGTAATGTATAGGTTGAGGATACTGTTCCTAGAGAGGAACCAATAGTTACATAGACTGCACCAAGTGGTGAAGCCACTGGTGCAAGTGAGGAGGTAATAAAGGATAAATCATCAGAGAAAACAGGGGAATCTACTAGGGTACTAGTTGGGAGCCCATCATTATTGACAATTGACACTTCTCTAGTAGAAAAGAAAACCATCACAAAGATGATTCCCACATAACTGATGATGATGGATGCTCAAAAAATGATGAAGGAGGGAACCACAGACAAGGGGATTATAGATCAATCAATCACTGTTCTACACAAATTGGTCCCAGAGTGTAAGATTGAAAATGAAGTGAGCCCTTTTGGCAAGCTTAAGGTAATTAATGAGCACATATCAAAGTACTTTCAATCCTTACAGCAGATCTCCAACCAACAAGCACTTGAAAGATTCACTCAGGCTAAGAGAACTGCTTTTGATTAGATCATTGAGACAAAGAAGAAAAAGATTGAGGAGAAGTTAATTCTAATTGAAAATTCTCTAAAACAATGTACAAACATATACAGGGTGTGTTGCAATACTGAAATACTTACAACAAATGTAGATAAAAAGATAAAAGAGATACAAGAGAAAATTGCTAGTATTGTTGACTCTTTTGATGGATTAATTTCATTGAAAACATCAATTGATGGTCAAATTTTGACTTTGGAGAACCAAATTTCTACTCTTGAAAAGAAAAGAGATAAAATCATTTGGAGATCCAAAAGTTTGAGAGGTTTAGTGAGTCCAAGATTGGATTCACTCTATGTACATAAGAAGGAATGCATGTATATGTTGGGAAAGCCCACACCGAAAGAGGTCAATGAGAAAGAATGTTTTGCATATTTATTGAGTGTACTTGTATCTATCTCCAAGACATTCAAAACCGGATGGGATACTTATGTGGAATTACTTGAGAAAGCTTATCTGAAAATCTTGAAACTGGTCAAGCTCCAATACGACATTTTAGGAGGTATTCAGTGTATAGTATTTATTCTTTGACATTTTTTTGGGGAATTGATGTCAAAAAGGGAGTAGTATAGATGTGAAAAAGGATTAAAAGTTCAAAGAGTTTTTGGAATTTTTGAGATATGTAGTATTTTGCATATTTAGCTCAAGGGGAGTAGGGCAGGATGAAACCAATAGATGAAACCATGACCATTTTTCACATGATTGTTTCCATTAATGCCAAAGGGGGGGATTTTTGGCAATTGACACTCTATTGGTTAGTTTCACTATGTTGTCATGGATGGCAACATGATTTTGGGTTCCGGCTTCATATGGTGTACCGATAGGCACTTCACAAATTCTACATCGGCATCGACATTGACAGGATAGAAGGATTTCTTTGGTCACCGACAATGCATGCCGACATGGTATAGAAAAGGTTATCGCCATTGGAGGTCGACCTATCATGGATCCAGCATCGAAACCTTGTTTTAATGTTTATTCATTTATGTTATCTAGCTGACATGTAATATGATATTGTATATATCTTTGTAAGCCAACATAAGCCATAAATTTGTATAGGGTATATAGGTCAATTAAGATTAAATCATTTTGATATATAGGAGTGTGGTATGGATATACAAATGTAATATGATGCAAAATATATCAGAGAGATTATATATGTAAGGAATTTATTGTATGGGTTATTCCAATAAAAGGGGTTTTAGGGTTTCAACCAAAACAAACAGAGCTTAAACCAAAACTATATTCTAGCATAGAAGATGCTATCTTAGCAGTTCACATTTCTCTGGATTGTTGTT
This sequence comes from Cryptomeria japonica, assembly GCF_030272615.1. NCBI lineage: Eukaryota > Viridiplantae > Streptophyta > Pinopsida > Cupressales > Cupressaceae > Cryptomeria > Cryptomeria japonica. Next base: position 473,843,094 of record NC_081411.1, on the reverse strand, counting down.
TGGAATTTTATGTAGTCAGTGAGGCTCCTATTGTGTTTAAGCAGTGTGCTATAGGCTGTAAGCCTTCCTGTAAGTGCAAGCCCATCATATATTGTAATATCTCTTCATATGGCTAGTGAATTGATATTGTGGGTCACAAATCCCACCGTGGTTTTTCCTCATTGAGATTTTCCATGTATAAATCTATGTGCTATGGTTCTCATTTATGTATGTGTCTTATTGGTTTCTTTGCTTCTTTCAATTCTGCTTATACTGATACATCAATTGGTGCATGAATGTTTTGTTAAGGCTAAAATATACTATTCTGATATAACACTGATTCACCCCCCCCCCTCTCAGTGTTATTGTTTTCCAACAAGATAGTCCTAATTAGGTCTTTGCTAATGAACAAAAACTCTTCATCATTTTATTTTCATGCAAACTGGCTAAAAAGAACAATAATCTTTCAATTTACAGTTTAAAAATTGAACTCAAACACTTACAAACTTGTTTCAATTTGCTTGCAATTAGTCTAATTAGGGATATAAAGGCTAAATGAACTCATATTGTCTAAAAAGGATGGGAATGAACAACAAATATTCACATTAGGGCAATTAGGGTTTCTAGGAAAGGAAGTCCTACATTTCACTTGAAAGGACATAGAAGCTTTGCATTTCTTTTCTTATGGTTTGCAATCACTTTCTAAGGTACGGATTCATCATATGGTGTTTGAAATTTGAGTGATACATTTCAATCAGAGTGAAATTCAAGGTCAAAAGGGGGTCATTTACATCAAATTTAGGGTTTATATGGTCATAGTGACTTCAATTTGGAAAAAAATGGTCTTTGTTTGATTTTTTATCATTGATTTACAAATTCACTACAAAGTTGCACCCTTGTAAGATCAACCTACACTCTTCTAAGCTCAACATGAACCCTTGTAAACTTAATTTGTTCCCTTGTCTTTTTGTTTTGTGCCCTTATCTTTCTATTATGCACCCTTGCAGAGGTAGAATGTCAGGTATATTGATGGACTTCAGCTTTAAAATTATTTGTGATTCAGTTCATTATTAGATGTTAGGATTTTGGTGTTATTGATAATCTATGCAACACTTTGGTGAACATTGAGAGAAGACCTCAAACTTAAAATTACTAACACAATTGATGTAGGATGTTGTCGAAGGCTTGAAATTTGAAACAAGAGTGTCTTCTTTTTTATAGTTAGATAACAACTTCATTTGGGTTTAAAAAGAACATCTATTTTCTATGATTGGGCACAATTATGCATGTGAGTGGGCCTAGTACTAATACACACTATTCTTTTCCTTTGGCCGCCCTTGTGGTCTTGCGTGCACAAGAAAAGTGTTAGCGACACTCATTTTCTTTATAGGTAGAGGGCCTGCCTCCCAAGTAGCCCATAAGGCCAAGAGAGAGGGAACAATCCAAGTGGTAATGGGCTAAGACCAAGCTCTTCCAAGAAACTATAAATAAATGTGTCTATGATGAAACTTGCAGGCAATAGGTGTCAATGTGTCATACCAACATCAATCTCCCTTAGTATCTGTGTCATACATAAAACTCGAAAGGGCCAAGAGGCCTCTTTTATAATAGTGAAATGTCTCTTGTATGGCCACTTGAATGGATGCCCAAACTAAAGAATCCATTGTCTTAGAAACCTTACCTTCTACTTGTTGAATCAAGCTTTGTGATACGTGCATGCCGAAGAAACCCCACATGTACCCTGTTGAGCACTATATTTGAAAATAAAAATATATAAAAAAATGTGTGTTTCCATAAGCATGAAGACTAATGGATATTTCGACCAGCAAACTGTATCGAGCACTGCAAAGGAAGTTTCATCGAAAGAGTGTTTTCATCGCCACAAGCACTAAGCAAAGGTATTTCGGCAAAAGGTTACCTTTGATGAACGTAGAAAACCACTCATTGATACTCTAAGTTTCATCGAAAAAGTGAAAACAAAAGGCGAAAAGGCAAAAAGGTGATTTCGAAGAAATATCATTACCGAAGAAACTCAGAAGGCATTCATTGAAATACAAGTTTTCATCGATGAACATGACATCGAGCAAAGGCAAAATTGTTTCATCGATAAAGAGATATTGATGAAAAAGGGATATCGATGAACATACATAGGCCTTCACCGAAGAAAGAAACTCACCGAAAAGAATGATTTCGATGGAAATTACATGTGACTTATCGAAAAAGGGGACTATCGATGAAAGAGTGAATTTGATGAGTCTTAAAAGCGGCTTCTCGACATAAGCTTTTCACCGAAACAATAGTATCGAAGAAAGTGAGCTTTCGATGGAAGATTTAAACACTCGGCCGAAGACAAGGGTTTCATCAATAACTTGAGATATGAGCATTTTGAGCGAACTATACTTCCCGCAAAAGAGTTAAAGGCCCAGTTGAAGAGTGTCACATCTGCAATGAAGTTTAAACACTTGAGTAGCCATTATAGATGCAGAACATTAACTGTGCACAAGTGGCCCATACGATTATAGTTGAACTGAGTGAATTTTTGTAAGAACCAGATCGATGCTAAAAGATAGGAAACTGCGAAGAACTTGCGGAGACTTGCGAACGATAACCAGAAGAATTGAGCATTCCACCAAGTAAGTGTTGTCTCTCTTTTTTACTGTGATTATGGAACCTTCGTCTTCTTCTTCTAAAAAGAGTAGGAAAGGAAAAGAGCTGAACCCTGAAGAGAAGCCCAAGAGACAAAAGAAAGAAGGGAGAGCTCTGACTCAGGATTTGTTAGACCAGTTTCCATCGTCTAGTGTAAGGTCCAAGAAGATTAAAAGTGAAGAAGAAGGATTAGAGGACAGATTTGAAAATCTAGGAGACATTTGGACTGAGATAAGAGGGCATGAGTTATTCTTGTTTGGTTACAAAAGAAGGGATGCACCTGAACCCATAAGCAATCTATGGAAGAAGAACTTAGGCAAATTAGTAGTCCCAAATGTGTTTGTAGATGTAGAATTAATGAAAGCTTTGGTAGATTGCTACAACCCAAGAACCAAAACCATATGTGATTACAGAGGGAATACATTAGTAGTAATTAACAAATAGACTCTTGATATGGTTTTTGATTTGGACTGGGAAGTAGAGGAGAGTATCGATATGAAGAAACTTTCACAAGAATTCTTTAGTTTGGAAAATATCTACAGGACTTGGAGACTACCTGTTCACAGGCCAAAAGTGGGTGGGTCATTTGTTTAGTTCGGCAAAGATGACAAGGTGCCATTTGATGTCAACCACTTCCATCCATATTTCAAGTATACATATTATGCTGCAGCCCAAGTACTAGGCCTAGAGGCTCATCCACTCATGGATATTGGGGTTATGGTTCTGTGTGCTGACTTGCAATCAAAAGACCCTAGGTCATTTGATTTTGCCACTTATGTTGCAGATGCCTTGAATCATGGGCTGGAGAAATTGAAAGGAGACCTTGTGAATGTTCATTTTTCATTATACTCCATGTTAATGCATATCCTTCTTTATTGTGGACAAGAAATTAACTTCTGGTCAGATGAGTTCAGCATTAGATCTTATGATAAAAATGGTCTGAAGAAGCCGGTTCAGTTATGGGTATCAGCATGGGACCAGAGGTTCATAAATAACCAATATTGGCATTTTGAAGAATACTTTGTGAAACCTCTCAGTGTAGCTTTTGGGCAACATAGGGATTACACTTTGTCTCCTGAAATCAAGAGATTTCTCAGACCAAAGGACTTCTCTCTAGAGTCACAGATTGAACATAATTGGGGTGATTGGTATTGCCATGATAATCACATAGAAATAAGGGTATTTGGATATGAAGGGCAACCCCATATGCTTCCAATTACGGTACCAAACAGAGTGGCTAGCTTGGAGATTATAAGGCAATTGTCTATTGCCAGTGCTAAACACTTAACTGATTTCGGTAAACAATCTATTATTCCAGGTTTATTAGTTTTTTCTGATTTCATTGTCAAAAGTTCAAAAAGTTATCATTTACTTCAGAATAAATTAGACTATTATGGTATGACTCTGGGTGAGCCTAGGGAGAATTTTGATCCTGAAGGATATATAAGAGCCGCCAGAGCCTCACAAAAACTCAAAGCTGGAATACATGTGGCCAAAATGCCAGATGACCTAATCAAGAACCTTGAACTAGAGGGGGCCAAAGCTTTAAAAGGAAAGAGTGAGTTGGTTTGGGAGGCCTACAAATGGAAAAGGACAAGGGGAATGATAGATGGAGACCTAATTGGAAATCTCCAAGATCCTCTGGAAGTAGCTAAAAGGTTGCTTCAACATGAAGCAGAAATTATGCACAGAGTCCCTTCGCAATTCCTTCATTTTATTAATACTGAGAAGGACAGTCAGCCCCTAGCTCACATGTCACCAAAGTCGACTGCCAGTAGTATCCCACCTAATTCTCCTAGGGAAGATTATCCCCCTGGTTTTGAAGCAGAAATGAATATGGACACTGGCGAGATTAACATCAAGGATGTTGTTGATATCAGAATTACTGAGCATGAAGACTTCGTTGCTGATGATGGATTTGCCTCTTCTAGAGAGTTCCTCTCATTTTTGTACCAATACAAAGCAGCTCATGTAGAACGAAGCATGGCTGGAAAACCAGAGGAGGAACAGATGAAGAGATTACAGGATGAAATTGATGTCCTCATGAAAGACATGACTCTTGAGAAAGGAAGGAAACTATTAAAAGAGGCCGGTGTAATCATCTTCTCCAGTTGGGATATTAACTCAGCACTCTTATTTGATGGCTTCCTGAAGAGACAAGATTTGAATCAACAGGTGTTGCCCCAGGAGGTGGATAAATTGTTCCTAGGCTCTGGATATGATCCAGACAAAAAAGCTCTCCTACAGTGGGCACTATATCCAAAGGGGAAGAGGCCTATCATTGTAGACATTGAAGAAACTTTTGGACACCTCATGGTTCATCAGGTTGGAAAAACTGATCCTAGGGTCACTGCAAAGCTCAACTTGGATGTTGCAAGATTGAACCTGGACCAGACAGAGTTTTTGATCAGAGAGAACGTCACATATAAGGGACTGTATGAAAAATCTAAGGAGGAAAATCAGAAGCTGCAGGCAAAAGTATTGCAACTAGAGATGGGGACTCCTATCAGCGAGTACACCTCAGACCTCGCGGGACGTAGCTTGGACGATGTCTCTAATGCTCTGTACTGGAAGTATCAAGCAGAAAAGGCAAATAAACGCGCAGACAGTGTCCAACAAAAGATGAACAAATTGGTCAATGATATCATCGGACATCGGTTTAACACCATGCTCTTACAGGTTGAACCGTATTGGAAAGTATACAATGGAACGATAAAAGCATTAACAGAGCATGAGAGGTTAAAAGCACGACTACATGAAGTACTAAACAATGTCGATACCATGACACCAGAGGAAAAGGCCAAGGGGAATGCATATATGGAAAATCATGTCAAACTTGAAGATACGCTGAGAAGAGACTTGAAAGAATTAGATGATGAGAAACCTGTTGGAATGCCCTCCGTCTACAAAGAAGGAGAAGTGATATCTTTGGAGGATTTGCGAAAAGAGCTTACCAGCGTCAAGGATTGGGCCTTATCAGAGATAGATCGAAGTAAAGATATGGCCCCTACTATCAATCAGATAATATTCAAATATTTGTCGCTGGGAGATGAACTGAAAAAACAAACTCCTCGAATCAAAACCTTCAGAGACGATGACTATATTCATCATCTAGGACTTCTAAATCTCTTTTTGCTTAAGTTTAGAAACACTCAAGTTAACGACTAGTATTTTGAAAAGTCGTGTCTCTTCGTGAAAGGCCTTCATCCTCATATATATATGAGAATGATTTTTGTAATGTAAAGGAATAGGAATTAGATAAGAAGAAAATGGCGATGTATGACAGCCTGTAAGTTTTTAAAAAATTTCAATGGAATACATGCTATGAACTATTGCTTTTCTTTGCGTATGTGTTGTGGATTATTTCACTTTGTCTTGGCAATCGTCTGTGATATTATCTAAAGTGATAAGGTTATTCATATTCTTGAAATCAAATCTGTGCTTCATGTTATAACGTTGAAACAAAAGTTTTGCTTGCGAATTGTAATTGTTCCTTGCAGTACTTCATTGATTGGTCCCTTAAAGGTAGGGTTAAAATTCATTCAATCAACACATGATATAAGCATTCAGGTTAATCTCAAAAGAAATAATAACCGACAGGTCTACAAAAGGGTGGATTAAAAAACTGTCTCACAGGCTCGCATAATAAGTCCTGAATAAAGTGCAAAGACTCTGTAGCCCAATCAGTAAAGAAGGCACTAGTCAAAACAGATTACACTCATCATTATATTTCACCGTTTGTTATTTTAAAAAAAGCAAGCAGAAGTAGTTAGGAAACATAGATCGAATAGCTTCTACAACAACAATCTTGAACTCATCTTCTATATCTCCATTCAAGGAACTCATGCCATTTCAAAGATCAGGAGATATCAGATTAGGATAATACATCTGCTATAAAAAGCGCTGGTTATTGGAGACATTCAGTGAATAGGTACACCCGCCTAGGTCCTACAGAGCCTAAAGTGAGAGAGTTAGCAACCAAACAGGTTCACTCTATATGTTGGCCAAGTCAATTGGAGGGTTTGATCATAGGAGTTGGCATTTCTTTAGAACCTATCCAATCTGTTGATTTGAGACCCAACAGATTGGCGACTCTGCTGGGGAAAAATTATTAAGACTCTGCTGTGGGAGAGAACTCAGAAGAAAAAGTAACACATATCCTCTAGGAAAGAGGTGGCGACTCTGAAATAAGAACATCAATGCATGGGACAAGATCGGTCACAAAAGGACAACCTTTATCCCGATTAGATTTCTCTCAACGAAGGAACAAAAATAAAGAATCCATGAATGATTCCATGAGAGAAAGATACAACCAGTATAAACATGAAAGTAGCCAACATTTGCCCTTAAAAGAACAAGATAGAACAACAACTTCAAGCCCGGTGAATGAAGATTTGATTGCAGCATATAAAGCTCAAAAGGGGCGATGCCAAATTCCCCCTGGTTTTGAAAATCATGAAGCACGGTCCAGACAATACACACCACCTCCATCAGGATCAAGTATGGCAGACCCTGCAGATAGATTCACAGATTTAACTAGACAAATGATGGAGGCAGCTGCTGAGATGAGAGATTCAGGAAGGACTTAGGAATGTTTGGAGCTGTGTGCCAAGTTGGGCATAAATGTTGGTGAGGATGACTTTAATAAAGATGTAAACAACTACAAGAAAACATATGCTCAAGGAGTGGGTAAAACAAAAGGTAATGATTTCAAAGCTTATGAGAATCCCTTGTTTGGTAACAGGAGGGATGATCATGTGCAATCAAGTGCACCACCAGTCCAGCAAAACTCACATACAGGCTTCATTCCTCCTAATCAGTACCCGCCCCCTGGTCAATTTTATAACCAACATCCACCCCCTAATCAGTTTCAATATCAACACCAGAATCAATACCCTCTTCCTTATCAAAACCAAATACCCTTGTATGGTAATGTGAACCAAAACTTTGGGAATCCTCATGGAGGGCATGGGCTGATAAATATGGAGCAAATGAGGCAGTTTGATTTTTCAGGAATGATAGTATACCCATATCCTATCCCAAATGAAATCAGGACAGCGATACCAAGGTTCACAGGAAGTAATGCAGTTTGAGGTGAGGCTCACTGTAAAGCCTTTGACGCAGTAATTGAGGATTTTGGGTACCATATGAAGATGTCAAGATCAGGTTGTTTATGCAATCATTAATAGAGGATGCAAGAGATTGGTTTAGGACGTTGCCTGATGCATCCATTAGAGATCTTGCAGGATTCAAAGATTTGTTCCTTGAGCAGTATGGAGACCATAACAGCCCTGAGTTTGCTTTGCACGAAATCATTAGCATAAAGAAAGAGCAAAATGAATCAGTGATAGATTTTAACAAAAGATTTAACAGGGTTTTAAACAAAATCCCCAATAGGATGAAACCAGTACCTGAGGTGAGCATTTTGTATTATATCAATGCTTATGACAGTAAAACAAACTATGAGCTAAGAACCAGAAATCCTAGAGACCTCCGGGATGTTATGAAAGATGCCATTGTTATAGAAAACAACAGAAAGGCTGCTAGTAAAATAGGAAAGAGAGAGGATGCAAGGTTATACAATCCTAGAGCACCCAAGGCTAATAGAGATGAAGATAAGCTTGACAAAGTTTTAAATGCCCTGAAGGATTTATCTGTAAGAGTAAACAAAATAGAGAAGCAGCAATACTACCATCCTGAGAGACCTAGACTACATGACATGCCTTATAACACCACATGGAAGGATGGAAAACCAGTAGACAGGAACCACAGAGACAATCAACAAATTCCAGATCCTTTAAAAAGAACAGTAAATTATACTCAAGATGATGACATGTGGTGTTATGCTTGCAATATGCCACACGCTTCTTCTTTGTGTGCAGTAGCAAAAGGATTGCAAGAGGAAGAGGATAGCTATGAAGAACATGTGGATGATTCAACTGTTAATATGATATCATTTAGTCAAGAAGGAAGGTCAGATTCCATGAATGTTGATCAATGCTCTGTCTTGCCTATGACCACCAGCAAAAATGAAAGTGTTAAGCTCAGAATCCCTACTGAGGAAGAAAAAAGAAGAATTACAGCCTATGCCGTTGCACAAGCGAAAAGGACTTATGATTTAAGGAATAGGGTAGTGAATCCAGAGCAAGGTAAACCTACTAGTCTTTTTATGAAAGAAACTGATGAGACACTGAAGCGAATAAACAAAGGAGCTATGTCCAAGGAGGTTGTACCAAAGAATAATAAGAAGGGTCCTAATGTTCAAAAGGAAGAAACAGTAAAACTCCCTTCATCACAACACTCTACCTCATTTGATATCTCAACTGCATTAACACAATTAAAAGTTTTTGTTCCATTAATGGAAATAATGAGGTTTCCTGAGTATAGAGAAAAAACTTTGGAGATGATTTTAGGTGTCCAAGAAGAGAAGATTAATGAACAGAAACAAGAGGTTCCAACAAGTGACAACAATGAACAAATGGCTCCAGTTATATACTTAGGGTCCACTATAACTAAAAACCCAACACAAGTAGACCCATTTTATCTCACTTTGGTGATAAACAACAAGAGGGTAAAGAATTGTATGATTGATTCAGGAGCAGCCATAAATGTCATGCCTGTTGGGGTAATGAAAGAACTAGGACTGGAAGTTGATACTACCTTTGGGAAATGCTATGCCATGGACAATAGATCAGTCCCAGTGGTTGGTATCATGAAGGATGTAGAGTTTAGATTAGTAGCCTATCCAGAAGCATCATATAAAATAGATATCACGGTGGTAGATGTTCCACCAAACTATGGAATGTTGTTGTCTAGACAATGGTCGAATATGATTGGTGGATATGTGCAGCTGGATTTGTCATATGCTACAATTCCAATAAATGGATAGGAAATAAAAATTGACAGGGAACCTCGGTCCACATATATCATAGAAGACATGGAAGAAACAGTGAACCAAGTATGTTTTTTACAAACTGATATGGACAACTTCCAGGTACAGTTGACAAAACCTAAATTTCAAGAGTGGATCCCCATTGAGTCATGTCTAACTGAAAAGGATGGTCAGATATGGAAAATGTTCTTTGATGGGTCTTGTAGCAAAGAAGGGAGTGGGGCTGGAATTCTTTTTATTTCACCCACAGGGGAAACTTACAAATATTCTTTCAAGTTGTTATTTGAATGTACAAATAACATTGCTGAATATGAAGCTCTACTCACTGGTCTTAACATAGCAGTCAAACATGGAGTCAAATTGTTAAGTGTCTTTGGTGATTTAGAACTAATAGTCTCACAAGTAAAGGAAAGATATGCCTCAAAATACTTAAGACTAAAACAATACAGGAATGCTGTATGGGATACCATGGAGCTTTTTGATGCTTTTCAGATAACCTGGATAGATAGATCAAAGAACATCATGGCAGATTTTTTAGCAAATATTGCACTAAAAGGCAATGATATAACGCTAACTGGGATATCTGAAGTAGAGATGAAAGTAAGACCATCTGTTCCTGACAACTTGTATAATTGGCAAGTGTTTCAAGATGATGCAGATCTGCTGAATTTCTTACAGTGTGTTGATCATTATCAGGCTCAAGCTATAAATTTTAATGACTTTGTGGAAAAAACTGAAGGTAAGGAAACTTTATTTGGACATGAAATTATACAACTGAAGTCAAATAAATTACCAAGAGGCCTAGTGGCATTAGAAAGAACTTTTAATGCTCAAGATGTGATTGAAACCAAAGGGTCAGCTGTTAAAGAGAGTGATATTGAACAAATCAACCTAGGAAATGAAGGAGCCCCCAGAAATGTTTTTATTGGAAAAAAATTAACTCCTGCTATGAGGCAACAATTGATAATGTTGCTAAAAAGATACAAACATGTGTTTGCATGGTCTTATGAGGATCTCAAAGCTTACAGGGAAGATCTCTTTCAACATGAGATACCACTTAAGCCAGAAGCTAAGCCATTTAGGCAAAAGCAGAGACCTATTAATCCTACATTGTTACCAAAAATGAGGGAAGAAATTATAAAGATGAAAGACGCAGGAATAATTGAGCCATGCAGATACTCCACATGGGTTTCTAACTTGGTACCAGTCAGGAAGAAAAATGGGGATATTAGATTATGTGTAGACTTTAGGAATTTAAACATATCATCTCTAAAGGATAACTATCCATTGCCAAATATGGATAATATGCTGCAGAAGGTAACAGGGTGTGAGTTGCTGTCTATGATGGATGGATTTTCAGGTTACAATCAGGTGAAAGTTAGAGAAACTAAAAAAATATAAGACAGCCTTCACAACTCCATGGGGCACTTATGTCTATGCACGAATGCCATTTCGATTGACCAATGCTGGAGCTACTTTTCAAAGGGCAATGGATGTGGCTTTCGCAGAATTGATTGATGTAATCATGGTAGTATACCAAGATGATCTGACTGCGTACTCAAAGAAAGATGATGATCACTGTGGACACCTTGAAAAGATATTTAAAAGGGCCTTAGAATATGGGATTTCCTTGAATCCTAAAAAATGCCACTTTGGTGTTGAAGAGGGAAAACTACTTGGACACATAGTATCCAAGGAGGGGGTGAGAATTGATCCTGAAAGAGTAGCAGCTATCAATGAGGTTCCCATCCCTCGAACTATCAAAGCCATTCAATCATTCTTGGAACAAATTAATTTTGTGAGAAGGTTCATTTTGAATTTTGCAGACATAATAAAACCTATAGTAAAAATGTTGAAGAAAGAGGCCCAAATTGACTGGACTGAAGAAGCAATTGATTCTTTTGTGGCAATCAAAAGAGCAATTTCTGAGGCACCAGTACTAATTTCCCCAGATTTTGGTAAACCTTTTATAATATTCTCATTCGCCTCTTGTCACACTATAGCAGCAGTGTTGTTACAGAAAAATTCAGAAGGGTATGAGCAGCCCATTGCATATTTTAGCAAGTCTTTGAGCCCTTCAGAAGTAAAGTATGAATTGAATGAAAAGCAGGCCTATGCTTTGGTCAAAGCAGTGAAACAATTTAGACCATACTTAGTAGGGGCTGAAGTCATTGCTTATGTCCCCAATGCGGTAGTAAAAGATATCTTCAGACAAACTGAGGTCACGGGCAAAAGATGCAAATGGATCAATCAGATACAAGAATTTAACATTGAGCTCAAAATTTCACAGGTTATCAAAGGACAGGGGCTGGCCAAACTCATGACAGGAACTGAAATTGAGGAGTCTGATGTGAATCAGGTTGGATGGGAAGAAGCTAACTTTAGTATTGAAAGAACAGCATGGTACACCAATATCATATACTATCTCAAGCATTTGAGATGTCCGGATGGCATGACTGATAATCAGAAGAGAGCTTTGAAGCTAAAATCAGCAAGATATGTAATTATCAATGGGGACCTATATTGGAAAAATAGAGATGGGATATTGTTATTATGTCTGGACAACTACCAGGCAGACAAAGTCCTTCATGAAATGCATGATGGGGTTTGTGGTGGCCATTTCTCGGCTAAGACTATAGCACATAAAATATTGCGAGCTGGATATTATTGGCCATGTGTCTTCAATGATTCTTATAGATATGTCAGAAAGTGTGAAGCTTGTCAAAAGTTCTCAAACAAAACAAAGTACCAAGGATCACTCCCATTGAGACCAATGTTGACTGAGGAACCATTCCAACAATGGGGAATAGACTTTATAGGGGAAATATCAGAAAAATCCAGTGGAGGACACAGATGGATATTGGTTGCTACAGACTATTTTACCAAATGGGTGGAGGCAATACCTACCAAACAGGCCACTAGTAAGGTGGTGATAAAATTCTTAATGGAGAACACTATTACTAGATTCAGTGTTCCTGCAAGGATCATCTCAGATAATGGCATGTCCTTTAGATCAGAGGAAATCAACACCTTTTGTGAAGAATATGGCATTAAGATATCACATTCTTCTCCTTACCACCCCCAGGGGAATGGGCAAGCTGAATCAAGCAACAAGAATATCCTAAAGATCATTAAAAAGATGCTGGGACAAAACAAAAAAGCATGGGATTCGAAGTTGAATCTTGCACTATGGGCAGACAGGATAACTGTGAAAAAATCCACAAGAAAGTCTCCATTTGAATTGGTTTATGGCAAAAGGGCCAGATTACCTTTGGATAATCTCTTGCCTGTACATAGATTTATGATTCAAGAAGAGATAGATGTTGAAGATCCATCACAAGAAAGGATAATGCAGTTAGTGGAACTTGATGAAGTCAGGGCAGAAGCTCAAAGGCAGAATATCAAGATTCAAAATCAAATGAAGAGGTTGTATGACAAGAGGACATCAAACAGAAAATTGTGTAGGAGATTGGGTTTTAATGTGGAATGCCAGGAGTCAAGACAAAGGCAAGCATGGTAAATTTGAAGCCTTGTGGATCGGCCCATATGTGATTATAGACAAAAAGGGGGAGGATTCTTATTTGCTTCATAACGCAATAGGGGAGGTCCAAGAATTGCCAGTACATGGGCAGTTCTTAAAGAACTTCTTTTCCTGAAGCATTCTGTATCACCTGTACAGTAGATTAGGATCCATTTCCATTTGTAAATACCATCATAGTTGCGCTAACCAGAGATTCTGGATTCTTGAAGACATATTCAATATGCCTCCATCCTCAGTCAGAGCCGCTGTTGAGCACTATATTTGAAAATAAAAATATATAAAAAAATGTGTGTTTCCATAAGCATGAAGACTAATGGATATTTCGACCAGCAAACTGTATCGAGCACTGCAAAGGAAGTTTCATCGAAAGAGTGTTTTCATCGACACAAGCACTAAGCAAAGGTATTTCGGCAAAAGGTTACCTTTGATGAATGTAGAAAACCACTCATCGATACTCTAAGTTTCATCGAAAAAGTGAAAACAAAAGGCGAAAAGGCAAAAAGGTGATTTCGAAGAAATATCATTACCGAAGAAACTCAGAAGGCATTCATCGAAATACAAGTTTTCATCGATGAACATGACATCGAGCAAAGGCAAAATTGTTTCATCGATAAAGAGATATCGATGAAAAAGGGATATCGATGAACATACATAGGCCTTCACCGAAGAAAGAAACTCACCGAAAAGAATGATTTCGATGGAAATTACATGTGACTTATCGAAAAAGGGGACTATCAATGAAAGAGTGATTTCGATGAGTCTTAAAAGCGACTTCTCGACATAAGATTTTCACCGAAACAATAGTATCGAAGAAAGTGAGCTTTCGATGGAAGATTTAAACACTCGGCCAAAGACAAGGGTTTCATCGATAACTTGAGATATGAGCATTTTGAGCGAACTGTACTTCCCGCGAAAGAGTTAAAGGCCCAGTTGAAGAGTGTCACATCTGCAATAAAGTTTAAACACTTGAGTAGCCATTATAGATGCAGAACATTAACTGTGCACAAGTGGCCCATACGATTACAGTTGAACTGAGTGAATTTTTGTAAGAACCAGATCGATGCTAAAAGATTGGAAACTGCGAAGAACTTGCAGAGACTTGCGAACGATAACCAGAAGAATTGAGCATTCCACCAAGTAAGTGTTGTCTCTCTTTTTTACTGTGATTATGGAACCTTCGTCTTCTTCTTCTAAAAAGAGTAGGAAAGGAAAAGAGCTGAACCCTGAAGAGAAGCCCAAGAGACAGAAGAAAGAAGGGAGAGCTCTGACTCAGGATTTGTTAGACCAGTGTCCATCGTCTAGTGTAAGGTCCAAGAAGATTAAAAGTGAAGAAGAAGGATTAGAGGACAGATTTGAAAATCTAGGAGACATTTGGACTGAGATAAGAGGGCATGAGTTATTCTTGTTTGGTTACAAAAGAAGGGATGCACCTGAACCCATAAGCAATCTATGGAAGAAGAACTTAGGCAAATTAGTAGTCCCAAATGTGTTTGTAGATGTAGAATTAATGAAAGCTCTGGTAGATTGCTACATCCCAAGAACCAAAACCATATGTGATTACAGAGGGAATACATTAGTAGTAATTAACAAATAGACTATTGATATGGTTTTTGATTTGGACTGGGAAGTAGAGGAGAGTATCGATATGAAGAAACTTTCACAAGAATTCTTTAGTTTGGAAAATATCTATAGGACTTGGAGACTACCTGTTCACAGGCCAAAAGTGGGTGGGTCATTTGTTCAGTTCGGCAAAGATGACAAGGTGCCATTTGATGTCAACCACTTCCATCCATATTTCAAGTATACATATTATGCTGCAGCCCAAGTACTAGGCCTAGAGGCTCATCCACTCATGGATATTGGGGTTATGGTTCTGTGTGCCGACTTGCAATCAAAAGACCCTAGGTCATTTGATTTTGCCACTTATGTTGCAGATGCCTTGAATCATGGGCTGGAGAAATTGAAAGGAGACCTTGTGAATGTTCATTTTTCATTATACTCCATGTTAATGCATATCCTTCTTTATTGTGGACAAGAAATTAACTTCTGGTCAGATGAGTTCAGCATTAGATCTTATGATAAAAATGGTCTGAAGAAGCCGGTTCAGTTATGGGTATCAGCATGGGACCAGAGGTTCATAAATAACCAATATTGGCATTTTGAAGAATACTTTGTGAAACCTCTCAGTGCAGCTTTTGGGCAACACAGGGATTACACTTTGTCTCTTGAAATCAAGAGATTTCTCAGACCAAAGGACTTCTCTCCAGAGTCACAGATTGAACATAATTGGGGTGATTGGTATTGCCATGATAATCACATAGAAATAAGGGTATTTGGATATGAAGGGCAACCCCATATGCTTCCAATTACGGTACCAAACAGAGTGGCTAGCTTGGAGATTATAAGGCAATTGTCTATTGCCAGTGCTAAACACTTAACTGATTTCGGTAAACAATCTATTATTCCAGGTTTATTAGTTTTTTCTGATTTCATTGTCAAAAGTTCAAAAAGTTATCATTTACTTCAGAATAAATTAGACTATTATGGTATGACTCTGGGTGAGCCTAGGGAGAATTTTGATCCTGAAGGATATATAAGAGCCGCCAGAGCCTCACAAAAACTCAAAGCTGGAATACATGTGGCCAAAATGCCAGATGACCTAATCAAGAACCTTGAACGAGAGGGGGCCAAAGCTTTAAAAGGAAAGAGTGAGTTGGTTTGGGAGGCCTACAAATGGAAAAGGACAAGGGGAATGATAGATGGAGACGTAATTGGAAATCTCCAAGATCCTCTGGAAGTAGCTAAAAGGTTGCTTCAACATGAAGCAGAAATTATGCACAGAGTCCCTTCGCAATTCCTTCATTTTATTAATACTGAGAAGGACAGTCAGCCCCTAGCTCACATGTCACCAAAGTCGACTGCTAGTAGTATCCCACCTGATTCTCCTAGGGAAGATTATCCCCCTGGTTTTGAAGCAGAAATGAATATGGACACTGGCGAGATTAACATCAAGGATGTTGTTGATATCAGAATTACTGAGCATGAAGACTTCGTTGCTGATGATGGATTTGCCTCTTCTAGAGAGTTCCTCTCATTTTTGTACCAATACAAAGGAGCTCATGTAGAACGAAGCATGGCTGGAAAACCAGAGGAGGAACAGATGAAGAGATTACAGGATGAAATTGATGTCCTCATGAAAGACATGACTCCTGAGAAAGGAAGGAAACTATTAAAAGAGGCCGGTGTAATCATCTTCTCCAGTTGGGATATTAACTCAGCACTCTTATTTGATGGCTTCCTGAAGAGACAAGATTTGAATCAACAGGTGTTGCCCCAGGAGGTGGATAAATTGTTCCTAGGCTTTGGATATGATCCAGACAAAAAAGCTCTCCTACAGTGAGCACTATATCCAAAGGGGAAGAGGCCTATCATTGTAGACATTGAAGAAACTTTTGGACACCTCATGGTTCATCAGGTTGGAAAAACTGATCCTAGGGTCACTGCAAAGCTCAACTTGGATGTTGCAAGATTGAACCTGGACCAGACAGAGTTTTTGATCAGAGAGAACGTCACATATAAGGGACTGTATGAAAAATCTAAGGAGGAAAATCAGAAGCTGCAGGCAAAAGTATTGCAACTAGAGACGGGGACTCCTATCAGCGAGTACACCTCATACCCCACGGGACGTAGCTTGGACGATGTCTCTAATGCTTTGTACTGGAAGTATCAAGCAGAAAAGGCAAATAAACGTGCAGACAGTGTCCAACAAAAGATGAACAAATTGGTCAATGATATCATTGGACATCGGTTTAACACCATGCTCTTACAGGTTGAACCGTATTGGAAAGTATACAATGGAATGATAAAAGCGTTAACAGAGCATGAGAGGTTAAAAGCATGACTACATGAAGTACTAAACAATGTCGATACCATGACACCAGAGGAAAAGGCCGAGGGGAATGCGTATATGGAAAATCATGTCAAACTTGAAGATACGGTGAGAAGAGACTTAAAAGAATTAGATGATGAGAAACCTGTTGGAATGCCCTCCGTCTACAAAGAAGGAGAAGTGATATCTTTGGAGGATTTGCGAAAAGAGCTTACCAGCGTCAAGGATTGGGCCTTATCAAAGATAGATCGAAGTAAAGATATGGCCCCTACTGTCAATCAGATAATATTCAAATATTTGTCGCTGGGAGATGAATTGAAAAAACAAACTCCTCGAATCAAAACCTTCAGAGACGACGACTATATTCATCATCTAGGACTTCTAAATCTCTTTTTGCTTAAGTTTAGAAACACTCAAGTTAACGACTAGTATTTTGAAAAGTCGTGTCTCTTCATGAAAGGCCTTCATCCTCATATATATATGAGAATGATTTTTGTAATGTAAAGGAATAGGAATTAGATAAGAAGAAAATGGCGATGTATGACAGCCTGTAAGTTTTTAAAAAATTTCAATGGAATACATGCTATGAACTATTGCTTTTCTTTGCGTATGTGTTGTGGATTATTTCACTTTGTCTTGGCAATCATCTGTGATATTATCTAAAGTGATAAGGTTATTCATATTCTTGAAATCAAATCTGTGCTTCATGTTATAACGTTGAAACAAAAGTTTTGCTTGCGAATTGTAATTGTTCCTTGCAATACTTCATTGATTGGTCCCTTAAAGGTAGGGTTAAAATTCATTCAATCAACACATGATATAAGCATTCAGGTTGATCTCAAAAGAAATAATAACCGACAGGTCTACAAAAGGGTGGATTAAAAAACTGTCTCACAGGCTCGCATAATAAGTCTTGAAGAAAGTGCAAAGACTCTGTAGCCCAATCAGTAAAGAAGGCACTGGTCAAAACAGATTACACTCATCATTATATTTCACCATTTGTTATTTTAAAAAAAGCAAGCAGAAGTAGTTAGGAAAAATAGATCGAATAGCTTCTACAACAACAATCTTGAACTCATCTGCTATATCTCCATTCAAGGAACTCATGCCATTTCAAAGATCAGGAGATATCAGATTAGGATAATACATCTGCTATAAAAAGCGCTGGTTATTGGAGACATTCAGTGAATAGGTACACCCGCCTAGGTCCTACAGAGCCTAAAGTGAGAGAGTTAGCAACCAAACAGGTTCACTCTATATGTTGGCCAAGTCAATTGGAGGGTTTGATCATAGGAGTTGGCATTTCCTTAGAACCTATCCAATCTGTTGATTTGAGACCCAACATACCCTTCAACTTGAGATATTAAATTTATTGAGGTCTTCAGGTCTTTAAAAATTTGAAGTTTGGTATGCTTGAGAAGCGATTACTATGGAAGGGAGCCAATGCTACCAATCTTCTATCTATCCAATTGAATATGGTATTTTGGGCAAGGGGATTCAACAAGTATTATCCTGGCCAAGCCTTACGATTGTGCTTGAATGTGTTTATTTTCGTGCAAAAGTCAGTCATTTTTTTTCATGCTTTTTAAAAATTGACGTCAAAAGGTCATAAAAAACACAAACAAACGTGAATTTTAATATCAAAAAGAAATCATAAACAACCTTGATTATCAAATATCAAAAAAATATTTCAAAATTCCAAAACGCGCTTAAAAAATATTCCAATTTTTCATCCAACATTCAAAAAAATATTAATAGCATGGCTTGTCAAATAATTGGATACATTGGTTTCAAAATTCATGTCACTTAGGGTTAGGTTTTTCATAGTCCAAAACTTAGGTCTTAGGACATATTAGTTGTCTCTCATAATTAGTCCATTGCATAGTCATTATCCTCTTTTGCACTTAGGTTTAAAATTATTTTCCTAGGTCTTGGTCCCTTATTTCCATTGCATTATAGTCATAATACCAAAGTTAAGTCTTTCCTTAGCTTGCATTTTGTACATTCAAAGTCATTGATCCCCATCTATCCTTGTTACATTAGCATTGTCATTACATGGTCCCAAACCCTAGTTTTGTCCTAGGTTGATTTCTCATTTCATATCCATATCATATATTAGGTCCTTATCATTGTCATTTCCCTTCTTCCATATTAGTCTCAAAATTAGGTTTTGCTAAACTTGAAAACCAAAACTTTAGACTAAACCCTAAGTGGTTGTTAGGAAGCCTTGACCTTGTTCTTTTTTCATCATCATTTTGTCAAACCTAGCTTAGTATCCAAGTGTATAGGTGAGACATTTTCACTTGTCCTATTATCATTTGGTCCTTTGGTCCCTTGTCCTTTTAAGGTCTAGAGTTGATTTCAATTTCCCAAGGTTACATCTTTAGGTTTGTATTCCAAAAGTTTGTCCAAATCTTAAAAAATACTAAAAACATATGTTGCATCATCATTTGTTAATATTTAATATCATTTCTAAAGTTCAAAAGATCCAAAAAAAAAAGAAGCTCACATTCTTGTCATAGATTGCATTTAGTTGCATATCAAAAGTCCAAAACATAGATTGCATTTTAAGTCCAAGGTCGCATCTTGCATTCCTTAATATTGCATTTAGTTGCACACCATTGCCATTTCAAAAACTAAAAAAAAAAAAAAAACATAAGTTGCATTATTATCCTTTTACGTTTCATTAGCTACGTACATCATCCAAAAATTCAATATTCCCAAAATATTGCACAGTGGCATGCATGTTGAAACAAAGTCTAAATCCAAGAAATCACACATTTCAATGTAACAAGACATGCTGATTCCAATGGATAATGTACCAAAGACAAAAATTCAACAATATCAAACCCAACCACTTGATTCTAATGTGGGTCCATCAAGCAACACATTACCGCAATATGAGATGGTACAATTAGGACCTCCACCATACTATGAACCCATATTCATACCAACAAAACAAAGATGTTGAAGTGTTCCACCAACACTATTAGGGAGTGCACCATTTGACATTAATCAGTTGAACCAACAACCTGACATACAACCCCCAACATCACATGGACAACAAAATATTTTGCAAGGATTTTGATCAAACCAAGATCTTTAGCAAGAAATGGATACAAACAACCCATTAGACTCTTCATCAAATTAGATGCCTTAGATGATATTGATTGTTGGCCATTCAGTGGAATTGATTATGTGTTGCATTGATGTTTTGTCATTGATGCCAACACTAGCTATTTGGATGCTTTATCAGAACCCTTCTGGTCCCGGTAGGTTGAGTGGTTTCTGGTTGATTTGGATCTGGCATGATTCGATAGGCTCATGTATAGTTTGGTGATGGAACTGGCTTGTTCATGATACTCATGCTCATATTCGGTCAGTTGGTTTTGGTCTGGTGATCGGATGCTATCCTGTTTTCTTAGAAGCTTATTTTCTGCTTCTGGCGAGGGTTTCACCAGTAGAGATTTTGATGAAGATCTTTGATGAATTGCATAAGTGGTTTTGGTGCATCTTCTGGTGGAGTTTTAGGATGCTGTTGGTGATCATGTTCAAGACCTAGTGGATGTAGATCATTGTTGTAGCATGTGGACCTATACTGGGTCTCGATTGTCCTAGGTTATGGACTGACATTAATGTAACATGTGGATTGGACCTCTTGATGTATTTTCAGAATGTCTTATGTGTTGGATATTATTTGTTTGGTCTAAGGCTGACATGGTTTGTAACTATGTAATTGGTTTATTATTTTGTGGCTAACCTAATTGTTTATGGTCGAGGGTTTGTATATATAGATGTAAGATCTCATTGTAGATCATCATGGTCAAGGAATGTAATGTACTAATAATGCAATATCATTTAGGTAGAGGATTTGGTCAATCATTGGAGATCGAATTGGGTGTATGTAAGAGGATTTAGTCCTCCGGTATTGAGCTTAACTGGAACTATACTCAGGCATAGGAGATGCTATCTTTTGCAGTTCAACACTTCTTCGGATTGTAGTGTCGATTTCTATCTAGTTAGTGAGGCTCCTTTTGTGATGAGAAGTGTGCTCTACGCTGCTAGCCTTCCTGCAAGTGCAGGCCCATCAATTGTAATTCACATACTGCAAAAGTATTATCTGACTGTGGGTAGGCTTTCCACCATGGTTTTTCCCTTTACCAGGTTTTCCATGTATAAATCTTGGTGTCATGTGGATGGTTTTTATTTTGTGATGATTGTTTATGCTTAATTGGTTTAACTGCTATTTCGGTATTAATGTTTTGGGTTCCAATATTAATATGTTTTAAATTGCTAATAGTTTTGGTAATCTGTGACAACTGATTCACCCCCCCTCTCAGTTGTCTTCCAGTTATTTGAATTGTGTAACAATTGGTATCAGAGCATTGGTCCTCTCTACAGAAAGTTTAACCACTTGAGGAAGATCCTATGGCGACTAAAAGATCAAGTTCATCCAGTTCTTTTGGAGCTATCTTTTGGAGGGATATTCTAAGGGTTGATGGAACAAATTACATAGTATGAAAGATTCAGATGGAGAATCATCTAAAATGTCTTGGCAAGGAGATTTGGGAGATCATGCATAATGGTGTCACACCTCATAATCTAGAATCTAGGAATACCCCTCTGACAAACTTGGACAAGGAGCTTGAGAATGATTGTAGAGAAAGAGAAGCCCTCTTGTGTGCACTTTCTGATCACCAAATAATGGGATTAACCAACAAATCATTTGGAAAGGCTATATGGGATCATTTGGAGACTCTTAATGAAGGTGACCCTATAGTCAAGATTGCTAAACTTGATGGTTACAAGGTGAGATATGAAAACCTGAAGATGGAAGAAGATGAAAGGATTACTGCATTCATGGAAACGGTAAATGAGATTGCTATATGAATTCAATGTTGTGGTGGAATTCTGAGAAAAGATGAAATTGTTTCTAAAGTCTTGAAAGCCCTACTACTATCTTATAAAATGAAGGATACTACTATTAATGATATGAGAACAATGGCTAATACATCTTTCAACACAAATACTTTGGCTGGGAACTATCTGCTTTTGAGCTTGAAGAATTTGGACCTTCTAGAGCTCTAAAGTCTGAACCTTCTTTTCATGCATCTACATCTACAACCAGGTAAGCAAGACTTGAAAGCTTTATATGAAATGAAATTAGAAGATATGAAGAGAGAAGATGATGAGTATGAGCAACTTCAAGAACTATTTTCTAGAAGAGTACCTAAAGGACCGGTAGGAAGTAAGTATGAAGGAAAAACACCTTTTAAATGTTTTGCATGTAATAAGATTGGTCATTTTGCATCTAGATGTCTTGAAAGGAATTCAAGATTTGAAGAAAGAGTTAGAAGATCATTTAAGCCTAACCCTGGATATCAGAACAAGTATAAGTACAAGAAAAATAGAGACAAATCATTCTACATAGTGGATGAGGAAGGCATTACTGATTCTGATGATGAACCGACAGAAGACTCTGCTAGTGGTTTAGGAAATGGGAAGTGGGTGTTCCTGGCTATCAAAGAAGATGATCTAGAACTGGAAGTGAATGTACCTGAAGAGAAGGCACTTACTGCTAAAATTGAAGACAAGCATGAATGGGTAATTGATAGTGGTTGTTCACATCATATGATTGAAGATAAAGAGAAGTTTCTATCTTTGCAAGAATTTGATGGTGGTCTAGTTAGATTTGGAGATGACAAAGAATGTATGATCAAAGGAAAAGGAACATATTATTGGATGGTAAGAACAATACTAACAATGTTTATTATATTGAAGGTTTAAGGCATAATCTTTTGAGTGTAGGACAATTGGTAGATAAGGGATTTCAATTACAGTTCAAGGATGGAAAATGCAAAATATTTACCAGATCTGGTTTGGAGATTGCAACCGGTACAAAAAAAAAAAAAGGTAATATATTTCATTTGAACTTCGGTGAGAAGACATGTTTGTTTAAACAAATTGATGAGAGTTGGCTATGGCAAAGGTTGTTTCATGTAAATTTTGATTGCATTGTGAAGATCAGTTCAACTATGGTAGTTAGGGATATACCTAAGATTATGAAGCCCTATAATCCAGTATGTAAAGAATGTCAAATAGGTAAACATGCCAAAACCTCTTTTAAGAGTATATAAGATAAATCAAATGATGTTCTTTATCTTATTCATACTGATTTGTGTAGCCCTGCTAGAGTTAAAAACTTTCAAGGTGATAGATATTTCATGCTAATCATTGATGATTATTCTAGAATGATGTGGGTTACCTTTCAAAAAGAGAAATCTGAAGCATTTGAAAAGTTTAAAATCTTTAAGGCTAAAGTGGAAACTGAGACAGGATTGAAGATTAAATGTTTGAGGTCAGATCATGGTGGAGAATTCACATTCGATGAGTTTAATAACTTTTGTGAGAAGTGTATACACCTAAAAATGGTCTGAAGATAATTAATTAAATAAGAAAATATTTAATTAATCCCTCCTCCCCAATTTAATTGAATTCACTAAGCCATTTGATTAAATTTCCCTTTTCATCTACTTATTAATAAATCTAAGGATTTATTAAATAGGTTCATTTCATTTCACCCCTTTAATTAATTATTTCCCTCCACCAAAATCATTTCTTCTAAATCTCGTAATTAATTAAAACAAATCATTTATGAGTTGTTGAGATTAATTAGTCATTTTCCTTATATTTGAATTTTTAAATTCAAATTCTCCTAACTTCTACCACTCCTAAACCTAACCATTCCTAAACCTAACCCATTCTACCTACCACCATGTCCCCTTTCATCCAACATCTTCTAGAACCTTTGTGACACTTGTCACTAAGTGTTCCCTTTCATCCTACCTCTTCTAGAAGCCTCTTGACACTTGTCACCATAGAGATGATAGATGTTCCCTTTAATCCAACTCCCTTTGCCATCTTCCTCCAATTTAACCATTGATATCTTCAGATCAATCTCAACCGTTGATTCATGCTAACTCACCCCTAGCCTTGGAAAATCCTATAAATAGACCTCATTTTGGAGCACAAAGGGTCCCAATTTCATATCATTTTTGCATATCATTTGATCCCATCTCATTCGTAGCTTAAGCATTGTTACTATAGGCATCTAGCTTCTAGTTTATCATTTCTTAGCAATGTTATCATGCTCATTTTAGCTTAATTGCATCTTAATCTTAGTTCATTTTCTAGATCAATCATGAACTCATATAGCTTAATCATGCTATTCTTACTAGATCATGCATTTTTAGCATTCAAATCCTCCATCTAAATGTAGTCAAGTCACTAGAATTTGCATACTAAGATCTGAGAGCAAAATTCATACTCGCATTTACTAGGAGGCAATAAGTCGATTAGCTATGGTTTTACTTTTCATTGTTTCAATTTACTAACCGTTTCTTATAATGATTTATTGAGTGCATTGTGTTTGCAAGTACAGGTACAATTCACAGAGCACGACATTTTGGCGCCCACCGTGGGGCCGAAATCATCATTTTCAGCCTCCCAAGCTTCCTCAAACTTCATCTCTGCCGGATCAGAATCAAATTGTCATACGAGTTGTCTTTCTAGCTCGTAAAAACTTCCTTTCAGTCTCGGATGACACCTCATCCTAACTTGTACGAGGTATAAATCTATGTCGTACGAGTTTTTAGACTGTAAATTCTTTACTCATTTTAGCTCATTCCTGTGTCGTACGAGTTAAATTTCATTGTCGTACAAAAGCTAATTCTGTGTCATACAAATTTTTGGCTGTTAAATCTTATGTCATACGAGTCAATTTTGGTCCCTGTGTGAAATTTAAATATTTGTCATTCTGTTTGATAAACCATGTCGTACGAGTTTCTGCATCTGTGATTTTTTTTTGAAAAACTGCAAATTGGAAATTTCAAATTTGTCTTTACGTCAGTAATCTGCATTTTTGAAGGCTTTGAAGGTCCTAGCTGAAAGCCATGCCCTTTGAAAATTACATCTAGAACTCTTGGAGACCTTTCCAATGAGGTAAACGACTTGTAATTTCGAGTCTCGAGCAGAAAGTTATGCCTATCTGAAGTTAGGATAAAATTTCATATAATTTTTCTAAAAATTTCATAGTTTGGATCACTAATACTAATCTTGTTATGTCTATGAGATGTTTGCAGCCTAACTCTTTTCTTGCAGATACGCTTGTCAAAGATACGCTTGTGAAAGACAAATTCAAAACACAATCATGACTACTAATGGATCTATTTTGTAGGTTGCCTAAGGATTCAACAAAAACTTTGTGTATTCTTTAAGATTTTTAGGCACACTTCAATTTGGGCTTAAAGAAATGAACTATCATGTCTTATGTGCTTGTGATGATAGGTGAGTATGCTCTCACCTTCCTTAGGTGATCAAAAAGCTAGACTCATCTTTTTGCTTTCAATATTGCATACCTTTAGTGGGCCTATCATAGTGGGAAAAAGTAATCACCCTGTGAGAATGACCCAAGTGAGTACAGCTGGACCTGAGCATTCCAACTCACTATAATAAATAGGTCTCTGATGATTAAAGTCTCAGAGGATGGGATTATTTGAGTTTTCTCTTTGAGATCTCTCATATCAGACATTTTGTAGGACCTCGCAGTCTCAATCATGTTTACGTGACTACAGCTTGTTTGGGTACCTTGTCGGGCTATAGGCCTCAATCACACTTGCATGACATCAAGGGGTAATTTCAAAAGGAATTCCTAACTAAGAACTATAAAAATAGAAGCTACCCGATTCACCTCCGAAAGGGTGATAATCTTTGTGCAAGAGAGATAGTAACTCTCCCAAGACACTTTCCATATCGTGCCCCCATTAGCATTTGGAGTCGCATAATATGGTGTTGAGAATCCATTGTGTGAGACTCGGCGGCCATATTCTGATTAGCTATTGGGTGTGTACTTAAGTCAACAAGCAAAGGTTTTCATTCTCAACCAACTTCCTTAGGGTTTAGCTTGATTGAGAGTCATGTATCACATAATGTGTTTGCTATGTATTCATCCCTAAAATTGAAAAATCAAACACTTAAAATTGGAAAACCAAGGTAAAACATCAAAATTCAGTGATCCAAACTCAAACAAGCAAACAATTTTTATCACTGTTCAAATACCCATCGTATGAGTCAGAAGTCTCTATTATATTTCTTGATCCTTTATCGTATGAGTTAGGATTCTCTATCGTATTACTTGATCTTCTATCATATGAGTCAAGGTTCTATGTCGTACGAAAAAGTGATGTTCACATGAAGTCACTAGTCTGTCATTTTGACCTGTATCTCTTGTCATCCTATGCTGCATAATCTATCATACGAAACTCTGCATTTGTTACTCCAAGACTGTGTCTTACATACCTATTTCAGAGTTGTCATTTCTATCTGGTCAAATTGCAGTAAACATAAACACCTGTTATCTATCAATCTGTGCTTAAATTGTCTGCTTGGTTTGCTTGGTCAAGTTATCACTCATCAAAATTAGACTCTAGAACATAAACACCTCAAGATTTTCAAGTGCTTACCCCCAACGAGTTCAAGATCTAAACATCTCAAAGTGCATTATCACCCTCTTTGATAAACTAATCACTTAAACATAGTTTCTCATCAAGATCAATCATCCTTTATCATGAAACTGAAACATTTGGTCAGGATAATCTTGTCCCACATCATAGGATAGATCATTCCTACTGGACCTAGTTCTTATCAACCATCATCATTGCACTCCTAAATCAAAGATTGAAAAACTTGCAAACCTTTAAACACTTGAATTCTCTTTTAGTGTCATATCACTCTATGGCCTTGAAATTGACTATTGATCACTTACCAAAACAACCTTTAAATAATCAAATCCTAGCACAATATCAAACAAAATGCCCATTTTGATTAGAGCGCAGAGACATAAGATCACAAAAACATTGGAAATAACTGAAAATCATATCAACATGACATACCAAAGAAAAACACAAGAAGAACACATGACAAACCAACATATCAAAGCAATCAAACAAGTTCAAAATCAAAATCCAACTATGTTAAAACCTCACAAGGATTTAAACACATCTCAAAAGAAAGGTGGCTCTTTTATGCACCTCTTAAAGAGATCCCTAAAGGATTTGGCTAAAGAAGATCAAAATCGTACACCTATATCTAACAATGATCCATCCATCCATAAGCAAATTGACTCTCCAAAGGCATCTATTCCTACACCTCTTGAAAGCTTTCAAGAATCTTCCATAGCATCCTTGCCAAATAATGCATCCAAAGCTGAAGTTCCCCAAGTGATATCCATGATTGCCATCAAACCTATTTTAGAGGATCCTATTCAAAGCTCATCTCCTTCATATCCAAGCATTGATTCCTTGCAAAATCCCCATAGCGCTTCCTTGCAAATTGAAGTCCTCATTCATAGAATGCTTGTTAAACATGTCCTAATAGATGGGGGAGCTAGCTTGAACATTTGCTCTATGAATCTTGTCTGTGCTCTAGGATATTCAGAAGATGTAGTTGATCCCTAGAAAACGATAAAAATCAAAGTACATAATGAAGAAGAACATTCATCTAAAGGAAGGGTGATATTACCCATCACAGTGGGACCCTTGCAAAAACAAACAACATGCCAAGTTTTAGACTTGGACCTACCATACAAAATACTCTTGGGGAAACAATGGATTCAGGATATACAAGCTATTCCATCAACATGTAATCAATGCTTAAAATTTCTATACAGTGGACAGGAAATCACTATCTCTGCAGTATCAAATCCAGTGCAGTATTGTAATAATCTGAAATCAGCTCAAGAGATCATTGTTTCACATAATAGAGAGGTAGCAGCTTCAAGCAGACAATCCAAGGAACAATCATTTGAATCAATTTTATCAAACATGGAAGAACAAATTCAACTGAAAGATCAAGGAAACAAAGAATATTTGCTATCATGGAAAAACAAACAAGAGCAACTTCAAATTGAGAAGGATGAAGAAGCAGATATAGTAGTCAATGTAGTTCACACGTATGTAGAACAAATGTTAGGAACTAGCCTACTTGAATCAGAATCACATTCGACTAACATGGACTTAACCAAGGACGATCAGGATTTTCTTATATGAGGTCAATCTGATGAGAGTACCATTCTAGAAATCAAAATACCTATTGAAAGCTCTGACATCTCTATCATGACCCCTAATATCTTTGAAACTATTCAACCTAAAGATCCTTTATCCTTAAGCTATCCTGAACCTATGGACTAAGAAAATGAAGGACATATTGCTATTGATACCTTACCTAATGAACATGCCATATCCTTATATCTTGATGAAATCAAACCCGCAACAACTTTCACTAGGGATTTTGCTAACATATCTTTGAGTCAAATGGATGTCAAATCTCCTAGTCGCAAAATTGAAAATCAAGAAAACAATATCAGGTCTAATGCTGAAAACCATTTACTGGCAACATTAGACTGGGAAAAAGTAAAAATAAAGGACGTATCTAACGCTGAAAACCTCCAAGAGGCATTGGAAGATGGGAGATTTGACACTTTTCCTGAACACTATCAAGAAAGGTCATCCATTCTGATTGAACCAACAGAGGCGGTTAACATTGGCACAACAGAGCAACCAAAGATTCTTCATCCAGCAACTTCTCTATCAGAAAAAGAAATGCAATAGTATATAGAATTTTTCAAACGATGGCAAATCAATTTTGCCTGGTCATATATAGACATGCCAGGGTTAGATCCATAACTTATTATGCATCACTTGAATGTTAATCCAAGAGATAAACCAGTCAAACAAAAGTTAAGGAAAATGCATCCGCATATTGCTCTTCTAGTCAAAGCAAAACTAAAGAAATTACTGGATGTCGAATTCATCAGACCTATAGCATATCCTCAATGGGTATCTAACATTGTTCCTATTTCAAAACCAGATAAAAACATCATAATATGCATAGACTTCAGAGATCTTAATAACGCATGTCCAAAGGATGACTTTCCTTTGCCTAACATTGACATCATTGTAGATTTAACGGTAGGACACTCCATGTTTTCTCTAATGGATGGTTTCTCTAGATACAATCAGATCAAAATAGCACCCGAAGATCAAGAAAAGACAGCTTTTACATGCCCATGGGGTACTTTCTACTGGAACGTCATGCCTTTGGGATTAAAGAACGCATGTGCTACATATCAAAGAGCTATGACAACTATATTTCATGACATGATGCATACATTCATGGAAGATTATGTGGATGACATATTAGCTAAATCATACAATAGAGAAGAACATATAGACATACTGGAAAAGATCTTTGATAGATTAGAACAATACAAGGTAAGGCTAAACCCTAAGAAATGTGCCTTTGGTGTTACTTCAAGAAAGCTATTAGGATACATTGTTTCAGCAAGAGGAATCGAAGTAGATCTGGCTAAAGTAAAAGAAATCATGGAAATGGCATCTCCCAAAAATATCAGTCAACTAAGATCACTACAAGGAAGACTCCAGTCAATCAGAAGATTTGTTGCTCAACTAGCAAATAAATGTCAGCCATTTACTCACCTGTTACACAAACATGTTAATTTCAAGTGGGACCATCAATGTGAAGAAGAATTCAACAAGATCAAGGTGTATCTCATGCAACCACCTATTCTAATGTCACTTATTCCAGGAAAACCATTATTACTCTATGTATCAACTACCGAAGCATCATTAGGAGTTTTGCTCGCACAAGAAGATAATGAAGGAAAAGAATGAGCCATCTACTACATCAATAGAACACTAGTGGGATATGAGGTTAACTATTCATCAATAGAAAAAGCATGCTTGGCAGTAGTTTTTGCTTCTCAAAAACTATGACATTATCTACTATCTCTCTCCATCAAGTTGATAGCTAAATTCGATCCTCTGAAGTATTTGCTCAGCAAAGCCACATTGACAGGATGACTAGCAAAATGGATCATGATTCTAAGTGAGTTTGATATCAAATATGTTGACAGAAAATCTATCAAGGGACAAGTCATCACAGATCAACTAGTAGAGATACCACTTCAAGATAATCATCCTCTATAGATTGAATTTTTTGATGCTGATATCTTAATAGTTACAACAAAAACATGGCAACTATACTTTGATGGTTCATATACACAACATGAATCAGGAGTAGGAATTCTATTCATCACACCACAAGGGCATACAATCCTAAAAGCATACAAACTAAGCTTTCCATGTACAAACAATATAGCAGAATATGAAGAATTGGTAATAGGTATCAAAATGGCTGTAGAATGGAATATTAAACAACTTCAAGTCTTTGGAGACTCTCAGCTTGTCATTAATCAAATCAATGATGACTATCAAACCAAATATGACAAACTCATGCCTTACAAAAAGATGGTGGATGATTTCAAAAAGTACTTTGTAGAAATAACTTTTTAACAGATCTCTAGAAATGACAACAAAGCAGCAAATGCCATGGCTACACTTGCTTCTCTATTGCAGACATGGGAAAATCAAGAGCGTTATGAAATCCTGGTTGAAGAGTTGTTTCATCCTGCCTATAATTGTCTAGATTCCCAAACCATTTTTCAACTTATTGGATATGATTCCTCCTGCTATGGCCAAACTTACGCATACCTGAAAGATAACATCTTACCTCCTGACTTATCCAAGAACAAAAAGAGAAATTTTATTCACCAATCCTCCCATTATACTCTCATCGCGGATACCCTATATAAACGAGGTCTAGACGGTACTCTCTTACGATGTCTTGAACAAGAAGAATCTTAGAAGGCCTTACATGAAGTCCATAACAACATTTGTGGCACTCATTCAAGTGGTCTTACCCTTTCAAAGAAACTCATATGCTTGGGCTACTATTGGCCGACTATGGAATGAGATTCTTTTAAGATAGCAACAACATTCAAACAATGTCAAATCCATGGGAATTTGATCCATGCACCAGCACAAGAACTACATGCTTTAGCAACATCTTGGCATTTTTGTCAATGGGGACTTGATCTAGTAGGAAAGATAAATCCTTCTTCATCTAATGGACATAAATTCATCTTGGTAGCTACTGAATATTTCACAAAATGGATTGAAGCGGTACCTCTCATCAATATTGCAGGAAAACAAATTGCTGCATTTATCTTGAACTACATCATCTGTCGCTGTGGAATACCAATGACCATTATCACTGATAATGGGTGACCATTCAAGAATCAAGATGTACAAGAACTCTGTGAGAAGTTCAAAATATAGCACAAATTCTCCACACCATATTATCTACAGGGAAATGGGCAGGCAGAAGCATCTAACAAAACTATCCTGAAAATTCTTAAAAAGATAGTGAGCGATGCTGGGAAAGATTGGCATATCCAAATAAATCCTGCTTTATGGGCCTACCACAATAGTATCCGCATACTGACAGGTGCCACACCTTTTTCTCTTATATATGGATCAGAAGCCATATTGCCAATTGAAGTAGAGATAACTTCTCTACGTGTATCACTAAAAGGACTCATCCCAGATGAAGAACAAAGAATATCTAGACTGCAAGAGTTAGAACTAATCCATGAACACAGACACAGTGCCTTTGATCATCTAAAGGTATATAAGCAAAGAATGTGCCAGAGCTATAATCATAAGGTTAAACCAAGAATCTTTCAAGTTGGAGAACTAGTGCTAAAGGAAAATCCATGCAACCAGGCAGATCGAGAAAAGAAAGGAAAATTTGAACCAAACTGGTTAGGTCCGTTTGTGGTCACAACAGTATTTGGGTTAGGAGCATATCAGCTATCGACACAAGATGGAGATCAGCTCGAGGAACCTATCAATAGCATGAAAAATCAAAAAAATCAAAAAACAGTGAAAAATCAGAAAAAATAAAAATAAAAAAAATCAAATATTAGAAAAAGTGCAATAAAAATAGATGGTGAAAACCTGGCAAACAGGTGCTATCTGTTCGCTAGCTCTTCCATCTATTAGTTCATGCATTTTTCTGCTTGCATTCATTTTTCCATCAGCACTGATCATCATAAAGCCTTTATACATATGCAAGCATCCCAGGTGGCTTCTTACCATGGTTTGGATCATTGGATATATCATAACAACTTTGTTTCTAGGCTTGGGGCACAAATCCTACACCTAGCTGGGGGCAAAACTTTTGATCAATTTTGAGCTTAATCAAGCAAGTAGAACAAACAATTAGACAACTCTTATCAAGCGAAAACTGAGACACATCCAACATTGAACACAAGATCAAAATATCAACTATCAAGCTATCACGAAGTCAATCTAAGCACATCACACACTTTTCAGTGGAAAATATCTTTTTGGCTAATGATTGTAACATGATTGTTCAACTTTTCTATATTTCTTTTTGCTATCATGATTTCTAAGTGACTCCAGGATGTCATTGACTAGAGGAACAAGGAAGAAACATGATATTTTTCTTGTCTACTGTCTGAAAATTAATCACAAATATGTGCAAATTTGTCTCAGGACATGATCATTAGAATATCATTGAAGACATTTCTGATTTGCGTATTCAAATGATTAATACTGCTTGTTTTACGCAAACAACACTCAGGTCATCTCGGTCCAATTATACCTCGATGCTTGTGTTAACTTGCTATATCAAAATCTAGGAAAGAAGTGCTTAGGTCATCATGGTTTAATTATACCATCGATGTTTGCACTCACTTCCCACATTTCAAAATCTCAATGATGACAAAAACGCAAAATAATCTAGTGACTGGTTGGGTTGTAGCTTTGCATTTCATTTGCATTCTAGCTTGCATTTCATTCTTGCATGGATCCCAAAAGCTCCTTTTATTCAAGGTTAAATCTATCACAGGAATCATCAAAGTATCATCATAGGTGTATACGGAATCAGAATAACACATCTCTTTCATGATATTGTCAACTCAGGAAAAATCTTATGCTATCTCCTTCAAATGCATCAACATTAGCATATCCAAAAATGTCTACAACTGATATCAACAAATTGTCAGTTCTTTATCTAATCAACCTTATCAAATCAAATCAAATCAATCAAACCTAATCAATTCTATCACGTCTTATATAGGATGTATCCTTCCTGAAACCAGATGTTCTAATCATGTCTTATATAGGATGAGTCCTTCCTGAAACCAGACGTTATGATCATCCATGTCTTATACAGGATGAATCCTTCCTGAAACTAGACTAAATCAAATCAATCAAGATTTTTCAATCTTATCGATCTAGGCAATCAAGTTAATCAAAGAACTCGCACTTTCATCAAACAATAGTTGCAGAAATCAAATCAAATCTATTGGGATATCAATCTCGCAAAAACTCCAAAGATTAATTATCTCAATTGATCTCCCGAGGGGGCATCATTATACCAGGATTTAGCAATCAAGTGCTAGGGCATCCTATCAAATCAATATCAGCATCAAAATGAGATTATTTTTTGAATCAATGTGTCATCACACCTCGCTTCAAAGAGGGGCAAAATGTATACACCTAAAAATGGTCTAAAGATAATTAATTAAATAAACAATTATTTAATCAATCCCTCCTCCCCAATTTAATTGAATTCACTAAGCAATTTGATTAAATTTCCCTTTTCATCTACTTATTAATAAATCTAAGGATTTATTAAATAGGTTCATTTCATTTTACCCCTTTAATTATTTAATTCCCTCCACCAAAATCATTTCTTCTAAATCCTGTAATTAATTAAAACAAATCATTTATGAGTTGTTGAGATTAATTAGTCATTTTCCTAATATTTGAATTTTTAAATTCAAATTCTCCTAACTTCTACCACTCCTAAACCTAACCCATTCTACCTACCACCATGTCCCCTTTCATCCAACATCTTCTAGAACCTTTGTGACACTTGTCACTAAGTGTTCCCTTTCATCCTACCTCTTCTAGAAGCCTCTTGACACTTGTCACCATAGAGATGATAGATGTTCCCTTTAATCCAACTCCCTTTGCCATCTTCCTCCAATTTAACCATTGATATCTTCAGATCAATCTCAACCGTTGATTCATGCCAATTCACCCCTAGCCTTGGAAAATCCTATAAATAGACCTCATTTTGGAGCACAAAGGGTCCCAATTTCATATCATTTTTGCATATCATTTGATCCCATCTCATTCGTAGCTTAAGCATTGTTACTATAGGCATCTAGCTTCTAGTTTATCATTTCTTAGCAATGTTATCATGCTCATTTTAGCTTAATTTCATCTTAATCTTAGTTCATTTTCTAGATCAATCATGAACTCATATAGCTTAATCATGCTATTCTTACTAGATCATGCATTTTCAGCATTCAAATCCTCCATCTAAATGTAGTCAAGTCACTAGAATTTGCATACTAAGATCTGAGAGCAAAATTCATACTCGCATTTACTAGGAGGCAATAAGTCGATTAGCTATGGTTTTACTTTTCATTGTTTCAATTTACTAACCATTGCTTATAATGATTTATTGAGTGCATTGTGTTTGCAGGTACAGGTACAATTCACAGAGCATGACAAGAAGCATTGTATAAGAAGACAATTTTCTGCTCCCCGGACACCCTAGCAAAATGGAATTGTGGAAAGGAAGAATAGAACTATCTTGGATGCTTCTAGAATAATGATGATGGAAGCTATTCTACCTCATATCTACTAGAGAGAAGTAGTGAGCACAACGGTTTATACATTCAACAGAGTACATATCAAAGGAGAAAGCAGTAAGACACCTTATGAATTATAGTTTGGCAATACACCTATAGTTAAGTATTTTAGAATTTTTGGTAATAAATGTTATATCAAGAGAGATGATATCATTGGTAAATTTGATCCTAGATGTGATGAAGACATATTTCTTGGTTATTCTAATGAAAGCAAAGCATATAGGTGTTATAACAAGAGATTGTAGCAAATTGTGGAGAGTACTAATGTCAATGTAGATGAGCTGAACATAAGTCAAATCAGATTTATGAGAAGGAACCGGAAGTGGAAATGATTATATCTAAATTGGTAGCACCTTTACCAGAACAAAGTGTTGAACTAGTTACTCCGGCAGTATCAAAGAATTCTACAGTAACTGAAGAACATGGAAGAGGAACAAAGAGTCAAGAGACTCCTAGCTATGTGAGATTGAATCATTCAGAAGATCAGATCATTGGGGATAAGAGAAATGGAGTGATGACAAGAAGAAGACTGGCAACTAATGAGGTATGTTTAATTTCACAAGTTGAACCGGTATCAGTCATTGAGGCATGTAAAGATAAATATTGGTTGAAAGCTATGGAAGAAGAATTAGATCAGACTGAGAAAAATAACACATGGACCTTGGTTCCCCGACCTAAAAATAAAAATGTTATTGGAACTAAATGGGTTTTTAGGAATAAATTGAATCAGGATGGTCAAGTTATAAGGAATAAGGCTAGATTGGTTTGTAAAGGATATTCTTGGAAGGAAGGAATTGATTATGGAGAGACTTTTGCACATGTAGCTAGGATTGAAGCTGTAAGATTATTTCTTGCCTATGTTGCTTATAAAAACTACAAGGTTTATCAGATGGATGTTAAATGTGCATTTTTGAATGGAGATCTTGATGAGGAAGTTTATATTGAGCAACTTGATGGTTTTTCACTATTAGATGATACAAATATGGTTTGCAGGTTAAGGAAAGCTTTATATGGATTGAAACAAGCACCTAGAGCTTGGTATGCAAGATTGGATAAATATCTTTTGAAGCTTGGTTTTACTAAGGGCAGTGCTGATAGTAATTTATATTATAAGATCACTGATGATGATATAATTATTATTGAAGTATTTGTTAATGACATTATTTTTGGGGGTGAAGATAAGTTATGCATAGAATTTTCTAAGAATATGGAGAAAGAATTTGAGATGTCTATGATAGGTGAGATGAAATTTTTCATAGGTTTGCAAATTACTCAAACTGACAAAGGTATTTTCATCTATGAAACTAAATATGCTAAGGAATTGTTGAAGAAATTTGGTATGGGAGATTCTAAACCAGTAAGTACTCCTATGGTTACAAGTGAGAAATTGACAAGAAAAGATGTTTCTGCACTGGTAAATCCTACAAGATACAAATCTATGATTGGATGCTTTCTTTATTTGACTCAGACTAGGCCTGACATTATGAATGTTGTTTGTATTGTTTCAAGATTTCAGAGTGATCCTAGAGAAAATCATGAGATTGAGGTGAAAAGGATTTTTAGATACTTGCAAGGTACATCTGAATATGGCTTGTTGTACCCTAAGGATGATAACTTTACTTTATGTGTATATATAGATGCTGATTGGGCTGGAGCTATTGATGATCAAAAAAGAATTCTAGTGGAGCTTTCTTTCTTGGAAAGAAGTTGGTTCATGGATCAACAAGAAACAATCATGTACTTCTTTATCTACTGCTAAAGTTGAGTATGTTGTTGCTGCTACTAACTGTACACAAGTTTTATGGATGAAGCAAATGTTGAAGGATATAAAGGTTGATTGTGATGCACCGGTAGTTATTCACTATGATAACTCTGTTGCTATTGATATATCAAAGAATCTGGTATTTCATTCTAAAACAAAGCACATCTCTATCAAGTATATCTTTTTGAAGGAAAAGGTGGAAGAAAATGAAGTTAGATTGGTTTATGTGAACACTAAAGAGAAGATTGTAGATATTTTCACTAAACTTTTGCCCAAGGAATCATTTTAGTACCTGAGAGAAGATTGGGAGTTTTTGCCCCTCTGGTAGAGACTTGATTGATGCGGTTTGGCATCAATAAAACTTGCATTATCAAGGATACTATTCATTCTGGCACTGATGTGGGATGCTACTACTCAAGGAGAGTAGTCAGCTTTGTGATTCAGTGGTTTATGTTTTTGCTTTGATATTTTTGTTAGATTTTTGGCATTGATGTCAAAGGGGGAGAGATATTGATTTGAAAAAGACAAAGAAAGAAAAAGAAAAAGTCAAGGGAGAGATATTGACATTCAGAGCTATATGTGGGAGATTATTGGCATTTCTTGGTACTTAGATGTTTTTCACATCTAGTGTTGCTAAAGGAGGATATTGTTGGCCATTCGGTGGAATTGATTATGTTTTGCAATGATCTTTTGTCATTGATGCCAACACTAGCTATTTGGATGGTTTACCGGAACCCTTCTGGTCCCAGTAGGTTGAGTAGTTTATGGTTGATTTGGATCTGGCATGATCCGGTAGGCTCCAATATAGTTTGGTGATCAAATTGGCTTACTCATGGTACTCATGCTCATATTCAGTCAGTTGGTTTTGGTCTGGTGATCGGATGCTATCCTATTTGCTTAAAAGCTTAGTTTCTGGTTCCGGCAAGGGTTTCACCGACAGAGCTTTTGATGAAGATCTTTGACGAATTGCATAAGTGGTGTTGGTGCATCTTCTGGTGGAGTTCCAGGATTCTGTTGGTGATCATGTTTGAGACTTGGTAGATGGAGATCATTGTTGTAGCATGTGGACCTATACTAGGTCCCGGTTGTTCTAGGTTATGGATCAACTTTAATGTAACATGTGGATTGGATCTCTCGATGTATTTTCAGGATGTCTTATGTGTTGGATATTATTTGTTTGGTCTAAGGCTGACATGGTTTGTAATTGTGTAACTGGTTTATTATCTGGTGGCCAACCTAATTATTTATGGTCAAGGGTTTTTATATATAAATGTAAGATCTCATTGTAGATCATCATGGTTATGTTAGAGGTCATGGTCAAGGAATATAATGTGTGAATAATGTAATATCATTCAGGAAGAGGATTTGGTCAGTCATTGGAGATCAAATTTGGTGTATGTAAGAGGATTTAGTACTTCGGTATTGAGCTTAAGCGGATCTGTACTTAGGCATAGGAGATGCTATCTTTTGTAGTTCAACACTTCTCCTCTAGATTATAGTATGGATTTCTATGTAGTCAGTAAGGCTCCTTTTGTGATGAGCAGTGCACTCTAGGCTATTGGCCTTCCTGCAAGTGTAGGCCCCTGAATTGTAATTCACATACTTACTGCAGAAGTATTATCTGACTGTGGGTAGGCTTCCCAACATGGTTTTTCCCTTTGCCGGGTTTTCCACATATAAATCTTGGTGTCATGTGGATGGTTTTTATTTTGTGATTATTGTTTACGCTTAA
The DNA here is from genome assembly GCF_030272615.1 of Cryptomeria japonica. Classification (NCBI taxonomy): domain Eukaryota; kingdom Viridiplantae; phylum Streptophyta; class Pinopsida; order Cupressales; family Cupressaceae; genus Cryptomeria; species Cryptomeria japonica. The sequence goes on along the minus strand of NC_081411.1, from coordinate 473,804,982 downwards.
TTGGTTTAACTGCTATTTTAGTATTAATTTTTTGGGTTTCGATATTAATATGTTTTAAATTGCTAATAGTTCTGGTAATTTGTGCAATTGATTCACCCCCCCTCTCAGTTGTCTTCTAGTTATTTGAACTGTTTAACATTGATATGGTTGTTAACCACCCCTAAAATGACAAAGAAAATGCATAAATTATTGAGGAAAGTGTTTCAAATGTATCCCAAGAAATACAGAGATATGATGAATATTTCTACAACCTTAAATGATCAAACTAATGTTCAAACTCAACATGAGTTAGACAATCTCTTAAGTTTTGATCCTCCTAAAAGTGAAGTTAATAGGCAACAAGAGGCCCCAACTACGCTAATTGAGAAATGTGCCTCTAAATCTTAAAGCATGAATTTCCACCAAAAGAAACATTTGAGGTACTCAATAATTCATTGTATAATACAACACCATTTCCACAAGATCAAATGATGATGACTAAGAAATTGATGAATGTAACACAACAAAATACATCACAAATTCCTCAAGTTGGATTACAATTAGACATGCAAGAACATTTTGCAATTGGGATGCCCAATATCACTGATGTTTAGACTACTTTAATGATGTAGAAAAATGCTTATATGCATCCAAGTTAAACATATATGATGACTTATGCACAAATAAAACAAAAAATTTCAGAAGGACCTTCAATCATGGCAACCAAAGGAGCAAACAATGGTGCACAAACGCAACAAATATTACAACAATTAAAAATTACCCAACATGCACCTTCAAATATGCAAATAAGTAATGTGTTGCAATAATATCATGCTCAAAAACAAATGGTAGTGCTTTAGGTGCCACCTTAAGTGAATACAATCTTGCAACAACAACAATCATTTGGACATAGTTCACAGTAAGTTAACACAAGTGAAATACCACATATAAAAGTGAAACAACCTAAAGCCCATAAGTATGGATTTTTGAAACTATTTGGATATGTACCAAGGTAGTAACAAATGGTCCAAAATCAAAAAATTCCAATTCAATATCAACAACTTCAAGACCAACAACATTATGTACCTCAATATATGCAAGAAGGGCAAATGAGTTATTATATGCCCCAACAACAACAACAACAACAACAACAAGCAAATGTGCATTATCAACTGCCAGCACAATTTCAATGATCCATAGGGTAGTATAAACCTCAAATGTAGATGGAAATACCATCTCAACAAGCACAACAAAATGCTCAGTATCAAACATGGCAATTCCGCAACAACAAGAGCAATACCAAAATCTATATACCATATACACCATAAACGACAATTTTGGAATATCAAAACCCATTTGGGGGCATCATGTATCGATAAAGAGGACATCCATGAATGAATGATGAAATTCCAAATCCCTCACAATCTGATGCATTAGTGCAACAAATTGAGAAGTTTCAATGACAAGTCGACGCATTACAAACTAAAGGGATGAAGAAATTGTACACGCAACAAGATTTATGTCCAAACCCATTTGATAAAAGTTTGTATATGCCTCCTTTCCCTAAACATTTTGAGGCACCAAATTTTGAGAAATACAAGGGAAAGGGAAATCCAAAAGATCATATTTGGGCTTTCCACGCAGCATGTATGGAAGTAAATTACGATGAAACATATCTTATGTGACTTTTTCCACGAAGTCTCACTGGACAAGTCATGGATTGGTACTCACAATTGCCTGGAAACATAAAATCATGGATCGAATTAGCTAAGAAATTTATTTCTCATTTCACATTCAATATAGACAATGAGGTAACTATGAAAAATTTATGTGAAATGAAGCAAAAATCGGGAGAGCCTTTGCTCAATTTTTTACAAATATGGTGAAGTTTGGTTATCCCATGTCCTCTCGATATCCCTAAAGAGAAACAAGTAAACCTGTTGATTTAAAACCTTGTACCAGAAATGATGTATGAGCTAAAATTAAAGAGTCCAAGTACCATTGAAAAGATCATCAAAAAAGGGATAAATATTGAAAATGCTCTTGTCACTAAGGGATTCATTAAAATCAACAAAGACAATAATAATTTAACCAACTCCAATGACAAAAACAAATTTTGGTCTAGGAATAAGAATGTCACTAATGATAGATTTGTGGATGCAATAACAATGAGCACAAGTCAAGATAATTTTGTGATAAAAGGACCAAATAATTCTAATACTCAATCTCCTAAATAGACTCAACAGTTGCTAAATCAAACAAGTAATGCCATCTAACAACCAAAAAATCAGTAGTAAGGCCAACAACAAAATCAACAATGCAAGCCTTTCAGATCAAGAGATGCACCTCCCTGACAATTTATGCCATTGATAGAGTTGATTGAATTGGTTAAGAAATAGTTGATCTAGGCCAATTTCATTAAGTTGTCTGATATCAAAGAAGAACCACCAGTAAAACCACATTGTAATGATAATGCATATTCCTAGTATCATCGGTCCAAGGGACATAAGATGGTATCACGTTTTCAATTGAAATATCTCATCTAGGATTTTATTTGATCAAGGTGTAATTGAGGTTGATTCCCCCACCAAAAATTCTAATGTTGATCATATAATTTTCAAGATTCCCTTTCAAAAATCCTCCTCTTCAAATTCAAACCAAAAATGCAACATCACTTCTCACAACTATACTATTAATTGATTTAATGCATTACACAATTGTGTGTCGACCATAAGGATTAAAGACCAAGATCCCTCATTCATAGTTGCTACCCATCATTCTAAAATAGTCATAAAAGGAGCTCCTTCAACTCCTCCTAAATCAACTCCCATGAGTTTGTATTATCTCCTGGACCATTTGGGAAAAACACTTGTACAAATTTTTATCCTTGAGTTATTGACAATGTATCCCATGCATTGGGTTGTCTTAGACAAAGCTCTAAATTAGTCGATTGTACCTACTAATATTGATGTTGACCAATTTCAAGCCTAGATAGGGCACCTTGCTACCTCTCAGCATATCACCTTTTTAGATAATGATATGCCTTGTGATAAAACCCACCATAATTATCCCCTACACTTTGAGGTAATTATCCATAACTATAAAGTCAAACAAGTTTTGATAGACATTGGAGTAGGTCTAAATATTTGCACTATGAGAGTCATAATTTCTCTCGATTACACTAAAAGTGACATAGATCCTTCTAGGAGGATAACAACAAAAGCCTATGATGATGGTGAGCACCTGTCTAAATGAGTGATCATATTGCCTATCAGAGTGGGTCTCATGACAAAGAACACTTTTTTATAGGTGATAGACCTAGACCTTTCATATAACATGATTCTTGGTTGCCTTTGGATCCATGCAATGAAAGCAGTTCCTTCAACCTATCATCAATGTCTGAAATATCCATACAATGGAATTGAGATTATAATTCTTATAGATCCCAACCCCTTTCAATTTTGTGCTAACCTAAAGAATACTCCAAAACAACAAGTGCCAGTGAACACAAAAGCACCTTCTCCTAACTATGTGGATCCCCAGATATTGTTAAAATTGGTTAAGGGAAAGATGAAGATTTAAGATCAAGGGTGCAGGGAATATTCTATGGCTCAAAATTCCTGATTGGTAAGTTTCTTGCATCACCTAAATCACATGGGAAACCACATATTTTGTGCAAGGAACCTAAAACTACCATCCAATATCAACCCCCACTACATTTGCATAGTGGGGCGAATTGAAAAAATAAACTTTGGATGGAGATGTATCAAATTATCTTTATAAAGATGAAGCAGACACGTGCCACCTATCCAATTGCTAGTAGAACAATATGGAAAAGGTTTCACCATAATATAGAAAAAGGAATATGATGGACATAGTGGTTTGGGGCCAAACAAGCAAGGAAGATTAGAGCCAATCATACTTGAGATGCGATATAGAAATTTGGGGTTAGGTTTTGTACCATTGCGAATTGGAATCTCATCTACCAAAGTGACTGCATATGAAAAATGATATATTTCTAATGATGAAACAACACTTGAGGATCCCCATCCTAAAAATCACTCAAATGAATGGGAATGAGACTCTTATTCCTCCATCTCATATGTCTTAGAAAATGTCTTCATCAACCCTAATAATTTACCTATGGAGGACAAACATGAAATTACTCGTCCTCCTATCAAAACCACTTCCCAAGCTTGGATATAAACATTTTGGAATCCTAGGACTAAATTTGACTCAAGTAGTTCAGATAGTGATACCACTGACATTTATAATTTCACTATCTCTACCCAAACCTTTTTCTAATATCGATGATGACATGCCCCTTATATACCCTAAGCTTATCCAATGTTACCAACAAGGACCACTCGGTCTAGATTGCTTTGAGAATGATGAAGCAATTTCATAATTTTTCTAGCTTTGAGAGGGCATACCACGAGGTGATCATAAAGTAGGTTTTGCCATTGATTTGGACTCCACATCATACTTTGCAGAGTCAACTCCATCTTCCAGTCACAAAATCAAAAACAAAATTAAAAAAAAAATGAAAATAATAGGTGCCTGGGTGAAAATTGAAAGGCACCTTTAGACCACAAAAAAGTAAAAACAAAGGACGTATCGACAAGTGAAAACCTCTTTGAGGTGCCCAAGGATGGAAGATTGGACATACCCCCATCAAGTCAAGACAAATTATTATTGCCTGTAGTAATGACTAAGGAAATCAACTTGGGCTTACCTGATAATCCCTAAATCATCCATTTTGTTGCTTCACTATCATAACAAGAAAAAGATAAATTCATCAAAATTTTCCTTGAGAAGTAGATCAACATTGCATGGTCCTATGCAAACATACCATGCCTAGATCTTGAATTGGTCCTTCATCACTTTCCATTAAAACTAGGATCAAAACTTGTTAAACAAAAGCTAAGGAAGATGCATCCACAAGTCGCCCTATTAGACAAAACAGAGTTCAAAAAGTTATTAGATGTGGGTTTCATAAGACCAATTGATTACGCAGAATGGATTTCTAATCTAGTACCAATCAGTAATTCTACTGAGGGCATAAGAATCTGCACTGATTTTAGGGACCTGAATAAGGCATGCCCTAAAAAATGACTTTTCTCTATCTAATATTAATATCATAGTAGACATGACAACTAGCTCTGATATGTTGTCATTGATAGATGGCTTCTTCGGATTGAACCAAATCCAAATGGTCCTAAAGATCAGCACAAAACTACATTCAAATGTGCGTGGAAAACATATCTCTAGAATGCGATGTCGTTTGGCCTCAAAAATGCAGGAGCAAATTATTAGAGAGCCATGAAAACAATATTTCATGACTTTATTCCTACATTGATGGAGGACTATGTTGACAATATATTGTGCAAATTAGTCACAAGGGATAGTCATCTTGATATCCGAGGCCTGATATTTGACTGAATGGAGAGTTATCATCTTAGACTCAACCCGAAGAAATTTGTTTTGGGGATGACAGGTGAAAAACTATTATGTTACATCATTTCTCATGGAGGCATTGAAGTGGATATATCCAAAGTAAAAGCAATTATGGATATGCCTCCTCTGACAAATATGCATCAAGTAAGAAGTCTTCAAGGAATATTGCAATCAATCCAGCGATTCATAGCCCAATTGATAGACAAGTGTCACCGTTTTCAAAATCTTCTTAATAAAGGGATAGCCTTCAAATGGACTGAGAAATTCCAATAGGAATTTCAAGATCTCAAAGATTATCTCCTATCACCATTGGTGTTAATTCCTTTGATAGAAGGGAAACCATTCATTTTACACATCTCTACAACTATTGCAGCATTTGGGGCTCTCTTAGAACAACAAGATGAAGAAGGTAAAGAAACTTGGGTAATATATTATATCAGTTAGATATTAGTCAATTATGAACTAAATTATTCTACTATTGAGCGAGCATGCTTAGCAGTGTTATTTGCAATCCAAAAGCTCTGCCACTACATGTTGAATCATAAGACACTACTAGTAGCCAAAATTGACCCACTAAAGTACTTTCTTAATAGAGCAGCTCTCATAGGCTGACTAGAAAAATGGATTATGATCCTAAGCGAGTTCAATATTGAGTATATTGACAGAAATACAATTAAAGGACAAGTCATAGCTGATCAACTTGTAGATCCACCTGTTAAAGATGATTACCCATTGTTTACTTTTCAGATGACGTAGTCTTAACAATGAGATGCATGGTAGTTGTATTTTGATGGATCACATACAAGATTTAGCTCGAGGGAAGGAATATTATTTTTCATTCCTTAGGGTGATGCCATTCTAAAGTTGTACCAAATCACTTTTGATTGTACCAATAATGTTGTAAGTATGAGGTATTGGTGCCTAGAAATGGTTTTACACTTACACAAGGTAGAGACCAAACTATTTTCTTCTAAATATCTATGGAAAGCCACTTCCAACTGTTAATATTCTTCAGACTTGGACCAACAATAACAAGGATACAAGATCCTTCTACACTTTAGGCTTTGCAAAACCAGGGAGGGTGATCCCCATTCCAATTTGTGCTTTCTATTCCACACTCACAAATTATACATGAAACAAAGTAGATATTCTCATATAAAGACTCAAAAAAAGGGAGAATGCTCAGGAATGACAAATTCCTCGGTGATCATCAACTAGTTTGGAGACTGAGATGAATAAAACACATGACAACATACATATAAATGAAAATATTCTTATATTCAATAGGTTATAGCAAATAAGTGGTGATTCCGAATAGAAAATCAACACCAAGGCATTCACTTAGGTATGATCAGTGCCTTATTCCATTGGGTACATGGATTCATACTGCATAAAATGCATTCCAACAGAATTTATCTAATAGCATATAAACCTAAAATAATATTGCCTTACCATACATCATATTTGCAACCTCAACCCAAAACTACTTATCAAAATCCCTGCAAATATCCCTACCACTCTGCAATTCTACTCAAGCATTTAATAAGTACCTTAGACCAAAGCATGAACAAAAAATGAATACACCAAAACAATGCAATGAATGATATAATCCTTAATAATATGCATTCAAAACATGATAGAACAATACACTAGAGAGAAATGGGTTTGAATTATATTTCTATTGAATAATTTGGTTGTCTATGTAAGGATACAGTTCATACATAACTCCTTCAAGAACCTACAAAATTACAAACATAAGACTCTTTCTATTTTTCTCTGAAAAATGACCTTTTACAACTTTTTCTTTCACCTAAATTTTGCTATTGGAAATAGAAATTCAGAACACTCTAGGGACCAGAAATCCAAACCACGTCTCGTAGCCCTGAATTCCCTTTTATAAAAAATAAGGGAGCAAAGAAGCTTCAAGCTAGAGGATACACCTATCATCTCAAAATGATTACATACAACTGCATTCTATTACACAAACATTCATCCTTGATTTTGCTTATGCAGGATCAAAGTCTACATCCACCTTCTTTAAAACTCATAATGAATTTTACTACCATTTCTGTTATACAGGTTCAAAAATATCTGCCACTAAAAGACAAAAACAATTATGCAAATTGTTTACAACCTTTATTCATCATTTAGATACATACTACTCCACACACTACAGTCTTCATCAGATGGCCAATCAAAACTCATGACTTCATCAACTTTTGCCCTGTATGGAATATATTTAACGACTACTTTGTTTGCCTCTCTTTCAAAAATTTCAAAAAATGATCCTATGGCAATTATTTTATCCATGATATCCTCCAGCATATTCATGTTTATCCCTTCACATATCATCTCTACCTAGGTACTGATGACTCTTTCTGCCTCTTCCTTCCAAGATTGTAAAGGCTTGCTTGCCCCTTCTTCATCTTCAATATCTAGAAAAAGAGTTTATTTCAATTAAATGAAACTTTTCATCAAGTCCCTTACCTTTCTTTCTATATTCTCCAGCACAATTTGGGCTTCCTGCATTGATTTTACCAACAAATACATTGGTTGGAGTGCATGTGGTCTCTCAACATGATACTTAGAGGCCATGGACATTATTCTGAGCTTATTTCCTCTTTGCAACTAATTTGCAAACAGAGGAATTGCCACTTCTTTATCATCATCAAATTTTTGAATAGCATTAAATAGCAAAGAATATAAGGCATGGACACTATTGAGCCTACTATCAACTTTCTCATTCAAATGAGTTAGCACTGAGCTAACTATATCCTTTTGCTGCTTGACTAATTGATCTTTTGATTATTTCAACTTATTTTCTAATTCAACAATCTTTTCTAAAAGCTGCGACTAATTTGGTTCAGTTGATCTTGTAGCTTCAGGCTCATCATCATCATCATCATCATATGGGACTAATGACATACTAGGGATACCAACACTTGTATGAAGTTGAAATGCTTCTCCTCCATGGACCATAGGTGATGACCTAGATGTTGATGGCTCAGATGGCCCTATAAGTGCAGGAAAGAAAACCTTTATTTGTCCCTACTCAAAGAGTTGTACTCTCATTTTCAACTCCACACACCTTTGCTGAGATGCATTGTAATCATTGAAAAGCTTATCAAATTTTTTTATCAGCTCCACCTTTTCCAAAGCTTCACTTTTTGCAGTCTCATGTGCCAAGTTAGGAACATCAACATTTAACTTTGTAGCCTCTACACTTGATGTGTCAAATGCTCTTTTTATAATAAGTCTTCCCCTCAAATTGGAGTTCAAGTCACTGATGTTAGGCTTTCTAGGTCCTTCCTCTAGTGCCCATATTGCCAAGGTTGCATAATCATCCACAAAATTCGATCCTTTTAATGCAAACCTTGCTTCTTCTTTTGAATTCAAATGTTGACCCTTTGACTTCCTGAATGTATCAAAAGCCACTACATCTGCTATGTCCCATTCTGTTAAGATCAGGACTCCATCTTGACTTCCAATCTTCCTACCTTCATTAGTGGTGATTTACTTAAATTCTTACATCATGTCATTCTTTACTTCTTCTTGGTTCTCTTGATCCGATCTATCTAGGCTTTGGGCCTTTTTCTTAGTAATTCTTCCTTTGTACTACTCAATCTTCATCTTCCATACTAGTTGTAGAAAGGCTGGGATCCTCACAAAAGTATCATCTTCAAGGAACTTATCACATGCCTCCTCTCTTGCATCTTTAAAAGCTTTACCCTAGATATCCAAAGGAGTGAGATCCAACTCTAGATTAGGAGGCAAAGGAGGAACACGGAGCTACATTTCTGCACTTGTTTCTATTAACATATCTTCCTCCATTTGTTCTTCATCCCACCTTATAGGTGAAAAGGATACAAGTGATGTTGAAGGACTTATGTTTGAGTCTTCAAGATCAATGATCTTGATTCCTTGAAAAGGCTTGATTTGTATTTTAGAGGAAGGCTCTACACTCATCATCTTTTTACCCTTTCTCCTTATTGACCTTCCACTGTCATTGCTACTCTCCTCTTCATCACTCATTTCTTCTCTTGCTCTTTTCTAAGAATATTCATGAATAGGTTTCCTTCCTACCATGCCACCTATTCTCTGAGACAAAGGAGGTTGTGAGCTTGACTGTTGTTGGCCATGAACTTCTTCAAGTTTGGCTATCTTCTCCTTTAAAATTATCTTTAATTCATCAAAATTGTTCATAACAAATTTGACCTTGGCACAAAATGGGGAAAAATCCTTCAATGGGTCATATTTTGGATCCATCTTTTGGATTACAGCTCATAATTTTCTGAAGATTATCCACTTTTCTTTCCTCCATTCCTGAGTCATGAATTCAAATTCATTTCTAATTATATCCTCGGGAAAGTTATGCTCATGGGGCCACAAAATTACTTTTATTCTTATTTTTAAAATATTATAGAACCCCTCAGGATTACTGTGTCTATCTATACTCACCCCCAAATGAAATGGAGCAAAGAATTTATCAAAATGTTCATATCCTCCCTTCAGAATTACAAAATAAAGGATAATAGTGTAATTTAGGAAAATTGTTCCTTTACCTCTTCCTTTTAAATCCTTGTCATGAATGCATCCTATTTTCCATTTTACCTTAGCAAAACCCATTCTTAGAAGAATGTTGAAAGATATTATATGTGGTTGTCCCAAAAAACCGTAGATTCTGATAACAGTACTTATAGGATAAGGGATAAAATCCAACCAATTATGCTCAATCCTGACAAGTGGTAACCTCTCTTTGGGTTTTACAAAATCATGTAATTCTTTGGGAATTCTTGGTGGATTTACTCTCAACCTTTGCCTCAACTTAGAAGCAAAACTATTATCAAATCTTACAAAGCTGGCCTCTTGTCTATCCCAAGACATAGCTGTGGTCCAAAGTTGCACTGGAATCTCTTGGTTATCAATTATCCTTTTGAGGTTCATGGTTCCCTCAAAGTAATCTTCATTCATAAATAGAAACATATACATGAGTAAGGAATACCAAAAGAATTTAGCACTAGCCACTTCATTCTTAATATCCTATAATCCCTCATGAATATTTTCTTCAAGGTAAGGGGCAAAGTCAAAAACCACTATATAATTTGGATGCTGAATTTGCATGGTCATGTATATAAAATCAGCTGGCATCACTATATTTGGATTAAAACCCAATATATGACACACGAAGAAGAAGGTAGCTTGAAAGTAGGGAGCAAAAGCACCAATTGGGAATGGCTCCTCTGAGCTAGGGCTAATATGGTATGTTGTACTCCCTACTCTAGCCAAATGCATTGGAAGGAAATTATTTCTAATGAATTCCCTCATCTTATAGTACTTTGCCTTTTTCTCATTCAAATCTATCTACACCAGGCTCGTAGATGGTTCTTACAAGTCAAAAAACTCCTGTAATTCTTCCCTTCTGATAGTCAACAAAATCTCTCCTTCATTTCCCCTAATAACCCTCAAGACATGGTCATATCTTTTTACAGCACCTTTGAGTAGGTCAACGTCCATGAAGACACCCGACACTACTAACTTACCCAAATCATATTGCCAGGGACCGGATAATGGGGAATACAAGTTCCTTTGTCCATACCACAGTTTGAACATTTCTAGTCCAGTCATTGGTACACTAACATCCACCAAGTGGAATGCTTTATCAGTTAACCCTTCCCTTAGGGTTTTTCCACTCACAAATCTTTGCCCCTACTATCTATCATTTGTTGAGGGCTTCAATTGGTCCAAGAAATCATCATATAGATTTTTTTCATCTAATCAATTTGTCCTGAATGTTTTTGTGAGGGAGCCATCTTTTGAAACTAGGGTTTTCCACTATAAATTCAAATTGAGGAATAAAAGACTAGGGATAACACGAGATTTAAATTACAATAGTAATTTAAACAAATTTCACTCTTCTTTGTTTATCTCTCAACCCTAGAATAATTGAAGTTCTTTTCTTATAATTTTATATACAATTCTAACATCAATTAATTTCAAGAACAAATGAAGGAGCTCAGACAAATTTACTGTTTCGATTACACTAGAGAGATGGAAATTCTATGTTGCAAAGAATCATTTCAACATATCTTCTAGATCGCTATGAAATCCTTTACAAGTGAAGAACAACTTTTAAAAGTACTTTTATTACTACCTGGAATGAAACATAAATGTCTCATCCACCATTACTACTTGCATGAGAAAAAAAATGGCTCTTAACTTTCATTTGAAAAGTTTAAAAATTGGTTGTCGATCTTCCTCCAAGTTGGCAAATCTTATGCGCCAAACTCTTCAATCTGACAGTTATTAGCCAACATGGCAAGCAAATCCATCCTTGGCATGACATGGCACATCCAACTCATCTCCTATTTCACCACCTTTAGTGACCCCAAAATCAAATTTTCCTAGCTCACCTTGGACACGTGGCATCATCTTGTGATGTCGTGATCCATAATTTCCTCACATATTTTGATCGCAGGACCATGGAAACTATCAGATCTACTCTTTGTTTACCTTCTATCTACACTAGTCACTTGACAAAGGCCTCTAACTCCCGATCATTTCTCAGACTGCAATTAAAATGTTACCGCTTGATATAAGCATGTGCATAAATATTCATTTCTAGTCACTCGGGTTTTAACCGCTGGGAACCGGTAACATCAAACATTTTGAAAAAAACCGTCAGCTCACCTTTCTCCACCAAGCATACATTGCATCATCTTTTGATTCCGCGGTCTTTATCATCCTTGCACTTTTGACCATGGGGAAGCACGGACCATTAGATCTGTCCTATCTTTAGCAACCAGCCAAAATATTTAGGAATTTTGGACTTAGGAAAATTATGGGTGTGGCCACAAATATTAAAAGGAGACCAACTATAGGGAAAACTTTATACGACTTAAGAAAATCATTTCATAAACCAGTCTTAATGCACCTTAACACTTAGGGAATAAAATGGCCCCACCAACAAAATACAACGCTTGGCCTTAAGTGAGAAAAAGGTAATGACAAAATATAAAAGGCCCAAAGATTTTCTTTTATACCAAGACTTAACCAAAAAGTCACAACCCCTAAAACCCTAAACCCTAAAACCTTGACAAAGGGCATAATAAAACCAGAATGACCAAAAATTTTCTAGACATAATTTTAGGTCCTATCAATGGCTCTAGTTCAGGACATCCATTTCACAAGAATGAGACAAGAAACCATAATTTTTTGGTGAAGCAGACCAATTGCAGAGAAGACCAAAAAGAAGTTACCTAGATAGGATAACTTCAATAGAAAGGAAACTACACTAATATGTACAAAGCCTAACTAATGCTCATGGAAAATAACTACTTTCAAAAAAAGTAGAGCTTCAAGAATTATCCATGAATAGGAAATTCAAGAGTGTCACCATGTATATCTTGGAGAATGTACGAATCTTCTCCCCATTTTCTTTGGATCAAATATGGGCCCAGCCAAATGGCATCAAACTTGCAATGTTTTCCCTTGTCCTCTATTCTAGCATTTCCCATCAGAACCAAATCATCAACTTGAAAAATCCTTGCAGTTTCTCTTTTGTCATACAGGTTTTGAACCTGCATTTGTAACTTTGTATTTCTGGTACTGGCTTCTCTTCTAGCTTCATCTAGTTCCATTAAAGCCTCAATCCTCAACTACATATCATCATCTATATCATTTTCATAAGTTTGGACAAACTTATACATCCCCATCAGATTTTTTTGGGGTAACCTTGCATGCATACCATACACCAAATCAAAAGGTGCACATCCAATTACCTTCTTAATTGTTACCATGTCTGCCCAAACTGCTAATCTTAGCTTTGAATCCCAAGCCTTATTATTTTTTCCTAGGATTCTTCTAATGATCTTCATCAAAATTTTGTTGTTTGATTCATCTTGCCCATTTCCTTGTGGATGGTAAGGTGATGAATATGAGATTTGGATACCATATTTGTTGCAGAAGTATTCATATTCTTCTGACTTGAAACTCATGGAATTATCAGAGACTATCCTCTCTAGACATCCAAATCTAGTCAATATATTATCTGTAAGGAAATCAATTACCACCTTACTTGTTGCTTTTCTAGTGGGTATGGCTTCAACCCACTTAGTGAAATAATCAGTGGCCACTAAAATCCAAGAATGACTACTACTAGATTTGCATGCTATCTCTCTAATGAAATCTATACCCCATTGCTAGAATGGAGCTTGCACATTTACAAGTCTTAATGGTAGATTTCCTGAAAATTTCAATTTTCCTGAAAATCTTTGGCATGGATCACATTTCTTGACTAGTTGATGTGCATCCTTGAAAATTGTTGGCCACCAAAACCCAACCCTTAATACTTTGTGTGCAGTTGTCTTGGCCATATAATGCCCTCCACAAACTCCACTATCCAATTCAGACAACAACTTCTAAGCTTGATCCTGGTCAACACACTTTAACATGGCACCATCATTGTTCCTCAACCAAAGTTTCCCATTAACAATGGCATATTTGATAGCATGTGATTTTAATGTCCTTCTTTTATTATCACTCATGTCTTCTAGACATTTTATCCTCTGCAAATAATATATGATATCATCATACCATTTACAACCATCCATATAACATATACAAGATTTTTACTCTTCTTCCACAATATTTATTTGATTGGCATCCAAATTACTCTAGGCCATTAACTTTGCCAATCCTTGTCCTCTCACTAACTTAGTGATTTGGATATCAATGTTAAATTATTGGATCCTATTGATCCATCAACATCTTCTTCTAGATACTTCCTATTGTGTGAAAATATCTTTAATTACAGCACTAGGCACATATACAACCACTATTTCTCCCATCAAGTAACTCCTAAAAGATTTAACCGCCTTCACTAGTGCATAAGCTTGCTTCTCATTTAAATCATATTTAATCTCTGTAGCTTGCAAAAATTTACTAAAAAATGCTATAGGTTGTTCAAAACCTTCTGAAGTATTTTGCAACAATACAACAACAACAGTATGAAAAGATGCAGATGAAAAAGTCTACATAGGTTTGCCGTAATTAGGTGTTTTCAGAACAAGTGCATTTTTAATAGCCTACTTGATCTCCTAGAATGCCTTGACTGGCTCCTCGTTCCATTCTATCTTTGCACCTTTCTTCAAAATATTGGATATAGGTCTACTAATTTCAGCAAAACTAGTGACAAACCTTCTTAGAAAAATTAATCTGCCCAAAGAAAGATAGGATACCTTTCATTGTTCTGGGTTGAGGGACTTTGTCAATTTCTACTACCCTCTCTGGGTCAATTCTTACACCATCTTTTGAAACGATGTGACCTAGAAACTTACCTTTAGTTACCCCAAAATCACACTTTTTTGGGTTTATGTCAAATTCTTTTTCAAGTTGACCACAATGATCACTTTCCTTCTTGGAGTAAGTTGTTAAGTCATCCTAATATACACTAAGAACACATTTATAATGTCAGAAAATGCGACATCCATGGCTCTTTGAAATGTCTCTCTTGCATTTGTTAAACCAAAAGGCATTCTTATATAAACAAAGGTTGTCGAAGGTGTAGTGAATGTTGTTTTATATTGTTTTGATTCTTTAACCATCACTTAGTTGTAACCCAAAAATCCATCCATCATAGACAAGAGCTCACACCTTGTTACCCTTTGTAGTATTGCTTCCATGTTGGGCAATGGATAATTGTGTTTTAATGAGGATATATTCAGATTTCTAAGACCAACACACAATCTAATATATCCATTCTTTTTTCTTACAAGTACCAAGTTAGACAACCATGATGAATATTTGATAGGTTTTATAATCCCAACATCTCTTAACTTGACTAACTCCTCTTGCATTTTAGGTGCTAATGTTGGATTAATAGGCCTTTGCTTTTGTCTAAAAGGCTTAGCATTCTCTTTCAAAGGAATCTCATGTTGAAATAAATCTTCCCTGTAAGCCTTTAGGTCATCATATGACCGAGCAAAAACAAATCAATGAGAATTTTCCTAACCCTAGGTGACATTTTCTTTCCAATATATACCTTCCTTAGGGCTCCTTCTACCCGAAGGTTAAATTCTTCAAAATCTTCAGGGTGTGGGGTAGTAGTAACAACCTTAGCCTTGTCCTGACTATCAAACACCCTCTTTAAAACAACTAGACCTCTGGGAATTTTGTTTTTCTTCAGTTGAATCACTTCCTTCCCAAAGATTATTTCTTTGTCATCCTCTATCTGTACAAAGGCATTGAAATCAAGCTCCTGATTTTCATATTCATCTACACAATGTAGAAACCTTAAAATATCATCATCATCATCATTAAAAACCTCCCAACTTTCAATGTTGCCAAGGACTGAAGGCCTCATTTGAATCTCAATCTTTGAAATTCTAGTAAAAGTAATATCCTCTAGCCTTAGGGCTATATTTGCCAGGAGATCCATCATTCTATTATGGCTCGTTTCTTTCCATTCAATACCAAATGCATCAAAATTCTCAATTTGGTCTCATACAACATTTCTATACTACTTCAATCTTTTATTTTTTGATGCATATTTAGATCTGATTTGGGATATGACTAACTCATAATCTCCAACAACCTTGAGATTCTTTATCCCATGTTTTTCAAATAGTCTCAACCCAAGAAGAAACGCTTCATATTTCACCACATTATTTGTACATGCAAAGGGAAGACTAAAAGAAAATTTAAAATTTTCTCCATGGGATGATATGAATAACACATCTTCTCCTGAGCCCTCCTTAGAACTAGCTCCATCAAAATACATAGTCTACAAATTATCATCTCCTAATGATTTTTCTACTTCTTCATCCAATAATGCAGGTTGTTCCTTTATCTTCTGTGGAGAATCTTCAACCCTGAATGTATTTATCCCTATGTCTACAAAACAAGTCAAGTCTTCATCAGATTTTGTTGCATGCACCATCATATATGGTACCCTAGATTCTTTTTTAACCTTTACATTTTTACCATCAATGCAAAAGGTAGAATAAGATAGGTCACACTGCAAACTTTCACCCATAGAGGCACTCCACTTTCTTGATAATAACATCCCATAATGCTTTCTCCCTATGCTCTTCAATTCTTAGCATTTCTTGCAAAGGAACTTTAACTGTAATCTGAGAAAGCAATTGAAGCATATCCACACATGTGTAATTTGGTAATTCAAGTGACATACCTAATTGTTTTTCATATTTCTTTGGTTTTTTGCCTTCAATATTTTGTATTTTCTACAAGTCTTCTTCAGTGAGCGAAGCAAATTTTTCAACCATCTTTGCCTTCATCTTAGGTGGAGAAGTTTTTTCAATAGATTTCTCAACCTCTACTTTCTTAGTCCACTCCTTTCTCTTGACCTCCTTAATTTTAATTGCATCTTTTCCCAATTTATCCTCCTTGACTTCTTTTCCTTTATTTTTTAACTCTTTGACAAATAAACCCGAACGCTTGCTCTCGTCTTCACCCACAATCTTGTTTCTCAATTGATAGTTGCTTTTTACCCAAGCTACCATAGTAGCTGGTATTATGGCAATCTCTTCATCTGAGGGTCTTCCCAAGGACATATAACTCTCACCTTGTTCAACATTACACATTTGGTCATCAATAGATAACTCATCATCAAAAAAAATATGCTGATGATATGTTTCATTTATTTGCCTTTGATTATGTATATCAAAGTCCTGAGTTTCAATGTCAGAAGAATATTTTGCTTCTCCAAGATAGGAAGAAATCATAAGACAGTTTGATGAATAATGATGAACAATAAATACCCAACAGATACTGAGAGGGGGGGGGGGTGAATCAGTATGGACAAAAAATTCTTAAACAACTTACACTGCAAAGACTGCACTAACTGGTAAACAATATCACCAATCTAAATCAAGGCACTACTGGTAAAACATAGTATGACTGTAAAAGACATAAATTGGTAACATCTAGATCTTCTCAAAACGTATTATCTCATCTCAACTTCACCCATATGCTTAAGCAAGTAACACATCAAAAATAAAATGACCATTGGATCAGATTGCATTACCACTTAATAGAAAACACTAAAACATAACATGAAAAAGCATCACACATAACACATTGATTTTTCACGTGGAAACCCAACTGGGAAAAACTACGGTGGGGATGAATACCCACAATTTTTTCTTGAAATCTTCTGAAGTCTACTTTGTTAGGAGCCTAGTCTGGTTAAAGACTTTACAATAGGTTCTGCTAGGAATCGATCCTGCTAGGGATCACCCGATTAAGGGATGGCTAAATACCCGGTTAGAGGCTAAAACCCTATTAAAGGTTACCTTGTAACAGGATTTGAAGAACTCAATAATTTTGAGTCACCCTATTAAAGAATTTACAAAAAGCCTATTAAAGATACCTGATAAAGGGATTTTCCATCTGCTAAAATGGTTAGAAGTCAACAAGTAATACACTGATTTGATAACAACACTTAATGCCAAGGCAGATCTGCTTCAATTTCTTTACATTTGCAATCACACTCTACAAATCTTTGCTTACTCCTTAGGTCTGGCAAGAATCACCTCACATACAATCATTTGCTAACAACTTCAAATGAAAATCATCATCGACCTTATAGACAACAATTAGGTTGGTGGCCAAAACCTAAAACCCTAAGAATCTAGGTTAACAATACAGTCGGTCCAATCCTGGCTATTTAAACACATTACATGGGGTAAAAAAGTCTTGAACAAATATCAAGACATTCTCCATTGCTAGTTCTTCACCACTTTTGGAAGCTGATAACCCATCCCACACTCTCCACCATTTACTAAGAGTTTGCACATTCTCGAGGTAGATAGAATCAATCTTCTTCATGCAAGATCCTCAAGGAGATTCTTCATGCGCACAAGGCTGATGTGGCAATGTGATCTAATCTTTATTTCAATGCTAAATCATCACAGGATGTTGGTCGAACCACACAAACTTGGAATGCATCAACCAAAAACCCTGATACAAACTTTGCATATACCGGTTCATACCATCATACTGGTTCACTTGTTGCATATACCGGTTCATACCATCATACCGGTTCACTTGCTAGTTTGCTTACTTCAATATATCGGTTCATACTTCGGCATATTGACATCAATGACAACATATAATCCCATCATGTCATCAAACTCTGCACACATGCTAATAGAATCAACATTGTCACCTTCAAAAGTTTCTTCCTCTTCTTCATGTGTCTCATCCTTGGTAGAAATAAATTGTGCTACAACACTTAGGTGAATGGGGTGATTGACAACAACCACACCAAGGTGTATCTTCCACTATATTCATTGTATGTTTCTGCAATGGGTTAGGAGTTTGTTGTTCCTATTTACCCTTTTGTTGGACACAATGGATCATTGAGAGGGTGGTGAATCAGTGATTTAAACACTTTTTCTTCAACAAGAAGATACCGGTAATATATAAAACAAACTGAGTGCTAACTGATAGCTCAAACAGTGCAAACAAGGTGTGTGAAAGGACTTGCTAAAACATTAACATAACACATGCACAAGAATGCATCACACAACACCAGTTATATGAGGAAAACCAAATGTGGGAAAAACCTTGGTGAGAATAGCTACTAGAGATCTTTTCTCTAATCCAACCTCACAATCAATCTCTTATTACAATATTTAGGGCATCAACCCAAGGACCACCAACCCCTGATTTATGACCACCAACCCCTGCACAATTTATAGGATACAAGCTACAATCCCTACACTAAGCTCCAACTTAGTGAAAAGAATATAAAACTTGGTTTTACAAATGAAATCACTATTGCAAATGAAGTTTTACAAACTTACAATATTCTTCTCTATTGGTTTCAACCTTGTCAGTCTATATTCTCTCCACCCACTCTACAACTTGGATTTACTGATAACTTTTCTAAATGCCCTCTCACAATGTCTTCATACCTCAACTCACACTCAATCACTCTTTATCAAGTACCACTTTTGCTGGCTTGTCACATCTGTGTTCTATGCTCACTCCACTGGTTTGTTCCTTACATTGATTTATCCTTCTCCTCCTTACTGGTCTAGTCTTCTCTCAAAAACACTTCCTATGTTTATCTCTTCAGCTCTTAGACAATGATTTCACACTTGCCTTCAATCTGCAGCAACAATTATCATAGTCTCAAGTCCTGATATTTAAACTTGAGCTTTCTTGCCAAGAAATAATTCAAACTTAAGGTGGTTAGGGTTTTCTTCACTCAACCAAATCTGCATAAGATTTGATCCAATCTACCTTGGATCAATCACATGTACTTGAGGAATGTTTCTATACATGTTTTCCAACATCCAATGCATATTTTTTAAAGTTAGCAATCTCATCCATGATTTTCTACCTTGAAATATGTCAACTCATTTACAGTCCAGCTGTTTCCTTCTTGAGGTCATCTTTCAGTCTGATTTCTTTTCTTCAATCTAGGTGCCAACTACTCCATGATATTTCTTTGACATTCTTTCTTCCTCAAGCTGCATAAACCTGTTATCATTCTATGATTTGTGGTTGTTTCATTAATGTCGACTACCTATTCCAACAAACATGTCGATGGAAACTTCAACAACCTCTGCATGCTTGCCACCTCAGCTCCACATGACATCACAATGGTCATACACTCATCTCACTAACACAAGGTCAATTTACACTTGAACATTCACCAAAATCATACTAGCACAAGCTCTTACCGGTGAGACCTTCTCTTCCTTCTAACTGGTAGTGCACACTACACCGATAGCTCATCTTTAACTGCAGTGGTTTGTGATCATTTTAACATTCTACCTCTTCATCATAAACAGGCAGCCAACCTCTAGACCGGTTTATGCTTTACCATTTATCACTCAACATGCTAATTTACACATGCATCTCACCCCATACCAGTGAGGTCACTGATAGTCTCAATACCTACTTGTCTTCCACCAAACCGGTTGACAAGCCTTCATGTTAATCTTCCTTATGCCGGTTCAATCTTCTTCATACCAGTTTGACATACTTCTACTAGTAGCCTGTGATACCGGTTGACATCAATGACAACTCAATGCCAACAATCTCTCCCTTTAGCATTGATGTCAACATTGTCTTCTTTTCTGGTTTCTCTCCCCCTTTTACAACAATGGCAAAGGGAACCTTAGTCTAACACCAATAATCCTTCTCTTGACTACACCTAGTTAGGACACAATCTCCCCCTATGTCCAAGTTTCATGATTCAATAGTCATAAGATAGGAACAATGGTTGACTCCCCCTGAATCATGTAATCTCCTATGCATTTAAGTGATGCCAGATGGTGGGACAACTCCCATCTTTTGTCTTAAGTACCCAAATGGG
The DNA here is from genome assembly GCF_030272615.1 of Cryptomeria japonica. Lineage (NCBI taxonomy): Eukaryota > Viridiplantae > Streptophyta > Pinopsida > Cupressales > Cupressaceae > Cryptomeria > Cryptomeria japonica. Next base: position 473,784,197 of record NC_081411.1, on the reverse strand, counting down.
CCTAAAGAGAGTGGCTTAGTAAATGTGTCAACAATCTGCTCACCAGTTGGAACATATTCTATAATGACCTCCTTGTCTACTACATTCTCCCTTAAGAAGTGATACTTGATTGCAATGTGTTTTTTTCTCGAGTGCATTACTAGATTCTTGGAGATGTTGATTGTGCCTTGAGTTATCACACTGGATTGGAAAAGGTTTCAGTATCTCCACCTGTATGTCTTTCAGTGTCTGCTTCATCCATAAAACTTGTGAATGACATGTAGCGGCTACTATATACTCTACCTCAACAATAGATAATGACATTGAATCTTGCTTCTTTTTGTTCCATGATACTAACCGGTCTGCTAAGTAAAAAGCACCTCCACTTTTACTTTTTTGGGTCATCTATACATCTTGCCCAATCTGCATCAGTCTAAGCCTGCAAAGCAAAGTCTCCTTTCTTTGGATACCACAGACCATAACTGATAGTTCCTTGCATATACCTGAAGATTCTTCTAATTGCATTTAGGTGAGACTGCTTAGGAGCATCTTGGAATGTAATGCTCACCAAATACCCTAAAGAAACTAAACAATAATATGCAAATGGAGAAATTTTTTTTTCTTATTTAACATCTAATAACAACTAATGCAACACATAACATCTCCATCTATTTACATTTATTAACCATTTAACCAATATGAACATAAATCATTGCTCATTTCATCAAATAACGCAAGCAGAAATAACACAACATCATTAACATTTCCCTAGGGTACTTCAACATCATTACTTAATTAACCACCATAATAACATACTACACACCTGATAGGTATATTTCATCTTCATTTAATGCATCATATTGTAATTTACTAACCATGAGATATGCAACCTAAAAAAATTACCTATTCCTCATGATATGCATAATTTCCTTTTTACCAATGCATCTATATGAATCATTCATCTTCACTAGATCCAATTAACATCTTCTGACATATTCATCTCTTATCTATGAATATTCCTCTTTCAAGATTATTTTACATTCTAACTTGCCTCTAAACATTCCATGAAATAATACAACTGAACCATAATGCAAATACATTTCTATTCCAACTACACTTCATCCTACAAATACAAGTACATTAAATACATCATTAGCATAGCTCTTTCTACTACAAGAATCCATCCACTATATACAAGAATGTTACATTACATGCATTCCATTTTATTCATTACATAAATCTACTACAAGGTACATCCATAGTCTATTATGAAGAAGAATCCACATCCATGCAAGAAGAATCAAAGAGGACATCCCAATGGCTAAAAAGCACCAACCTTCCAACCACGTGGAACCAAAGGAACCACTCCTGTGCTAGGAGATGACACAAGGTCCCAATACACACTCTAAACATAAGCTGACACCTATAACCAAAGAGACTAACCACACAAGGACTCTCAAGCAAGAACTCACACAATACAACAAGAATGAACTCCCAGAGGCATAAAACTCATCATGACATAAATGCATCCAATAAGCATAATCATAAGTCATAAAGGGGAACACATGTAGGAGTGGAGTGTCATCACATATCATCCTCATAACATAATAACATAATAACATAAGGCACTAGCTTGATGGACATGTGGATCCATCTCAGCTTATAAGAGACTAAGGGAGATTAGCTTACCATCTTCACGGCCTTCTCATGCTTATCCTAAAACATCCTCCCTAGGACTAAGTCATGAGGCTCAAATCAATTTATCATCTTATTAATTAATCTAGCTACTCGACCTATCAATTATTAGGTTATCACTTATTTAAAAATCATGGAAAACTCCAATGTGCCCTAGTGGTCTAGACATCATGCATCCTTACAAAGAACCTCATGCAAGCCTATCTCTCATGACCTCGGTCATCACAAAGAAGCCCACTCCTCCTAACATGGCCCAACAATAAATAACAAGAGTCTCTAACCAAAGTAAACACATGAAAAAGACACTCAATGCAGCCAATAACTTCCACACATACTCTCACAACATATGCAAGACTACAACAACCTCAATATAGAAAAATGATCCTCTTGGCCAACAATAAACAAAGGCATATCAAGCCATCAAATGCTGCCATCAAATAAAAGATAACATCACAACAAGGCCTACTCACTTGCTGGTCCAAAAAAACAATAATAATCATCTCAATAACCATGGCTTATTAACATGGAAGAGAGTCTAAAATATCCACAATACATAGAGAAACAAATATACTAAAAACCATCAAAATGCATCAAAATGGATCAAACCCAAAACTGGAAAAATATTAGCAGACCTCAAATAAAGCCTTTGGTACAAAAATCAACTCAGGACAATACCTCAAAAATGACCATGATGGTATGATGAAAAAACAAGGATCTAGTAAAATACTGAGAGGGGGGGGGGTGAATCAGTAGATAGAAAAATTGATAAACTTCATCAATCTCTCAAAGTAAACTTAGAACTATCAATGCAATATCACTGTCAAGATAAAATTGTCAAGGTAAATCGATTAACTATTACAACAAATTAACAATAAACAACTTGAAAATCACAAACATCCAAATAATTTTACTAACATAGGTAAAACTTCATTTCATATTGTTGTCGATTATCATGACTTATCAAAGTGGATTAAGTAGTTAAGAAAATCAACCATAGAAAACATAACCACACAAACATTCACCACTTGACATAATATTTTTGACATGGAAACCCAAATTGGAAAAACCATGGTGAGATGAGACTCACAAGATAACTATCTGAACTCTTCTGAAGTTCACCCTATTAGGAGACAAACTTGTTAAAGCTTTTACAAAAAGTCTTGTTAAGAACAGATCCTATTAGGGACCACCCAGTTAAGGGATTGACTATAATGCCTTGTTAGAAGCAATACCCTATGAGGAGTAACCTCAATAGAGGATTTAAAATCCAAGCTAATGGATCACCTTCTTAGAGGATTTGAATAGCACCAAGCTTGTTAGAGCTTACCCGGGTAGGGGATTTCAATCTGCTGTAATTGTTAGAAAACAACAGGAGTTTGCTGATCTGTTTGAATAGAACTACACTTGCTTTATCAGATCCTTTTCATGCTCCTATCTACCTTTACTCAAACTACAGATACATCATTCGGTTTGGCAACCACACACTCAACTAAAAATTTTCCAACTCTAAAACTAAACAACTCATCGACCTTATAAACAAATCAACTAGGTTGGTAACACAACAAAAACCTAATTGACATAGAGATTACAAACAAGTTAGTTCAAGTATGACCATTGGATTACATAACAATCTCTACACATCATTCAAGAAATCCTTGACCACCCCTTGATCACCGCTTCATCAAACTTAGTAACTCATCACTTGATTTGCATTACATACAATATACTTTCTCATTTCCAAGACAAAAAACGTTACCTCAACATGCCAAAAACACTTTGAAACTCTCTTCATACAATATGCATACGTGTCATAATAATTACCACTCACCATCAGATTATAAACCAATATAACCAATTCACCATACTTAATAGATTAGGGTTTATCAAATCAATAGGTAGGGTTTACTGGTTCAACTCTCCAATACTTAGAAATACTGGTTCACTCCACAAACTTACCTACCAGTTACAGTTTCCTTTCACTAGCTCTTCCTACCAATTACAAAACAATATTATCATAATAACATTATCGGTTAATTGATATCAATGACAACATAACATTTCATTAATGTAATCTTCATGAAAATACCAACAATCTCCCCCTTTGGCATTGATGGCAATACAAATATCAATACTATTGATTACTATGATTATGAATAGGAATCCTAGTTTACATTTCACCATGTACACTCCTTGTCTTCAACTTTTCACTAGTTCTTCTCCCATAATCACATAGTTCTTCTCTCCCTTTGACAACAATGCCAAATTAAAAGTAAAAGTTGTAATGTAAAACTTCATTGTTCAGCCTCAACAACCTGCAACTTGATGCCCCGCTTGTGGAATAACTCTACTCCTACATCAATCCTGTTGTAAACTTCTACAAGTAGCTCTGGGACTGATGTAATCTACATCATTCTCAATTGACCTCATGAAGGGGTACAACCCCTAGCTGACTTCTGAGATACTCAAAATTAGTCTTAGGTAGAGGTTTAGTAAAGATATTTGCAAGCTTCTCATTGGTAGAAATATGCTCCAAGATCACATCTTTACTTTACACTTTTTCCCTCAAGAAATGATACTTTAATTCAATATACTTGGTTCATGCACGCAAGACAGGGTTCTTTGAAATATTTATGGCACTGGTATTGTCACACAAGATCTTTACAGGTTCTATAAACTTCATCTTGAAACCTTCTAAAATGTGCCTCATCTAGATAGCCTAGGTACAATTCATATAAGCTGCAACATACTCAGCTTCAACAGTAGATTGTGAGATACAACTCTTCTTCTTGCTACTCCATGAAACAAGTCTTCTTCCAAGAAAGAATGCTCCATCGGTTGTGCTTTTCCTATCATCAACATTACCTACCCAGTCTACAGCTGTGTACACCTTCAAGTCAATTTTTTCTTCATATGGATACCATAATCCATAGTCAATAGTACCTTTCAAATATCTAAATATCCTCTCGATTTCTATTAAATGTGTTTCCTTTGGATTCTTCTAAAATCTAGAAACTAGATCAACTGCGTGAGCTATATCCGGTATCCTATGAACAACATAGTGCAATTTTCCAATCATTGACCTATACTCCTTCTCATCAATAGATGTGGTCTCATCTTCCTTAGACAACTTACAAATTATAACCATTGGTGTGCCAACTGGTTTATAGTCACTCATACCAAATGTCTTTAATACCTCCTTCACATACTTAGACTATGTAATGAAAATACCACTCTTCATTTGCTATATTTGCAAACCTATAAATTTTTTTATCTCTCCCACTAGAGACATCTCAAACTCACTTTTCATTTCATTTGGATTCATTGCACATGTCATTATTCCCTCCAAATATGATATCATCTACAAACACTTCACTAACCAATATCTTATCTCCTTCAAATTTGAGATATATGTTGCTATCTTCACTGGTTCTCTGAAAAACTATCTTCATCAGGTGTGAATGAATCCTTTCATACCATGCTCTCGGTGCTTTCTTTAATCCATATAATGCCTTATGCAACTTACATACCATGTATTTCTCACTAGTTAGAGCATAACCATCTGGCTACTCAATGTATACTTCTTCTTCTTCCAGTACTCCATTCAAAAATGTTGACTTTACATCCATCTGGTATACTTTGAATCCCTTGTGTGTTGCAAATGCAAGTAAAATTCTAAAACCTTCCAGTCTAGCCACTGGTACAAAATTCTCACCATAATTTTCTCCTTCTTCTTGTGCATAACCTTTGCAAACCAATCTAGCTTTGTTGCAAACTACAACACCATCTTCATTCAACTTATTCCTATAAACCCACTTAGTAGCTAAAACATTTTTATTTACTAGTCGGGGTACTAGGGTCCATGTGTTATTCTTCTCAATTTGTTCAAGCTCATCCTCCATAGCTTTAACCCAATGATCATCTCCAATTGCTTCCTTAGCAGTTATAGGCTCAATAGTGGAGATCATGCAAGAATTCCCCCTAATTCTTCTTCTGGTTAATGCTCCAACATCCTTATCTCCAATAATCTATATAGGATTGTGATTTGAGTCTCACATACCTCAGAATACCATGATCATTATCTTCAGGTTCTTCTTCAGTATTAACATCATCTTCTTCTAAATCTACCTGTTCTAGTTGAATTGGTACAACAACATTCTCTTTACCGGTTTTAGGTTCTGGTTCCAAAAAAAAATGCAAGGATCTTCATCCTTTTTCTCCATACTAGTTTCCCCTAAGACTTCAGGATACTCATCCACTCAAAAATCAGCACTCTCAATGATTATTTGTGTCCGGTTGTTATAACATTTTAGGCCTTACTCTTGGTAGAATAGCCAAGAAATATACCTTCATCACTTTTAGCCTCAAACTTTCTAACATAGTAACCTCTCTTAATAAAAATTTTGTTGCCAAATATCTTGAAATAACTAACATTAGGTGATCTACCATACAAGTATTCATAAGGAGTCTTGTCCTTACCTCTTTTTACCCAAATTCTATTCATTGTGTAGACATCTGTGTTGACAGCTTCTCTCTAGAAAGTCTTCGCTACACCTCCTTGTATCAGCATCATCCTAGCAGCTTCAATAGCTAATTAGTTGTTTCTCTCTACAATACCATTCTCTTGTGGTGTCCTTGGTGCAGAAAGCTATCGTTTGATACCATTTTCTTCACAATATCTAGTGAATTGCTTAGAAGTAAATTCACTGCCTTGATCAGTCCTTAGACACTTTATCTTCTTACCACTCTCCTTTTCAAATAAGGCCTTGAATGCCTTATATTTACTAAATGCCTTTGTTTTATCTTTCAATAATGTGACCCATATCATCCTTGAGCAATCATTAGTGAAGATCATGAAATATCTGTCACCTTGAATAATTTTAGTCCTTATTGGTCCACAGAGGTCTATATGAACCAAATCTAATAGATGTTCCGCTGAAAAAGATTTGCTCTTGAAAGTTGAGGATGTCATCTTTCCCAACTGACATTCCTTACAAAGAGAATTAACCAGTTTGTCCAACTGTGGCAAACCTCTTATTGTCTTTGACTTACTCACTTTAACAATGTTATCAGAATTTATATGATAAAATCTCATATGCCAAAGTTAACTATCATCTACTTTAGCAATTAAATAGTTACTGACTTTAAGATTTAGGTGAAACAAGTTACCTTTAGTCTACTTGCCAATTGTAATCAGTTCAACTTTTCTCCCATTTATTTTGTACATACCATTCTTAAACTCCAATGGATATCCTCTTTCATTGAGTTGAGAAACACTCAAAAGATTATGCTTTAGACCTTCAACCCAATAGACATCATCTGTACTTCTCTTTCCATTGAGAGAAATAGTTCCCTTACCTTTAACCATGTAGGGTGAGTCATTACCAAATCTTACAACTCCACCATCAAATTCATTCAAAGAAATAAATTTTCTCCGGTCACCGGTCATGTGATGTGGACAACCACTATCAATGATCCAATCATCAGAATTATCCATTTGTGAAACTAAAGCCTTCTGATCAGATGTTTCTTCTTTAATGGCTACAAACACAATATATTCATTAGCATCACCATCAGATTCCTCATCAGTGATACCACCATCAACTGCAATAAGACAATTTGTTTTTCCTTTTCCCTTGTAATTCTTGAATTTCTCTCGCTTGTGCTCATTATCACCATTAGGGCAGTTAGCAACTATGTGTCCAATCTTGTTGCATGCAAAACATTTCAAAGGTAATTTACCAATATATTTACCGGTACCTCTAGGCAACTGCTTGGCCAACAATGCTTCAAGATTAACCAAACTATCTTCATCATTAGCTTCTCTACTGGATCTAGATTCATAACTGTGATTGACATCTCTACTTTTTCTCATACATGGGTTAGAAACAAAATCTCTAAATGCTAGTTCAGATTTCTGAATACTACCATCATAACCATTTAATTAAAAAGCAGTAAGCTTACCAATGATGGAGTCAAGGGTTACCTTAGTTTTGTCAATAGATTTCAACACCTGAATGGCTGTAACTCGGATAGCGTAGACCAGTAGCATGGTTCTCAATACCTTACTAAACACTGTCGTATCTTCTACTTTACCACCTGCACTCTTGATCTCACCAACTATCTATTTTATCCTTTGACTAGACTATTGGATATTCTCACCTTCAGCCATCCGCATCTCATCAAACTTTCCTCTTAGACTCTCTTCCTTGGCAATCTTCACATGTTCATCACTGCTATAAATCACTTCAAGTTTCTTCCATATCTCATATGCAGTCTCCAAACCATGGACATCTACATACTCTGCATCAGACAAAGAACTGATAATAGCCTCGAATTCTTGATTGTTTTCTTGTTTCTCTTTCTTCTGATCATTAGTCATAATCCCACTAGGTACAACATATTGAGTAGAAACATGTTTCCTGTATTGATTTCCAAGACTCTTGATATAAATTTTCATTCTATCACTCCATATCCTATAGTTCTCTCTATTAAACTTTGGACCTTCCTTCTTCATCATGTTCTACAAGATCTTTACCTCAAACTATTAGGCTTAGACCTTAGAGGACTTGAGATGCTCTGATACCAATTGATGGTATGATGAAAGAATAAGGATCTGGTCAACTACTGAGAGGGGGGGTGAATCAGTAGATGGAAAAACTGATAAACTTCACCAAACTCAAAATCAATCTCTCAAAGTAAACTTAGAACTATCAATGCAATATCATTATCAAGATAAAACTGTCAAGCTAAATTGGTTGACTGTTACAACAAATTAATAGTAAACAACTTGAAACTCACAAACATCCAAATAATTTTACTGACATAAGTAAAAATTCATTTAATATTGTTGTCAGTTATCATGACTTATCAAAGTGGATTAAGTAGTTAAGAAAATCAACCATAGGAAACATAACCACAAAAACATTCACCACTTGACACATTATTTTTTATGTGGAAACCCAAATGGGAAAAATCACAGTGAGATGAGACTCACAAGATAACTATCTGAACTCTTCTAAATTTTTCCCTATTAGAAGCCAACCCTGTTAAAGCTTTTACAAAAAGTCCTGTTAAGAACAGATCCTATTAGGGACCACCCGGTTAAGGGATTGACTATAATGCCTTGTTAGAAGAAATACCATGTGAAGAGTAACCCCGATAGAGGATTTAGAATCCAAGCTAATTGATCACCTTGTTAAAGGATTTAAATAGCACCAAGCATGTTAGAGCTTACCCAGCTAGGGGATTTCAATCTCCTATAATTGTTAGAAAACAATAGGAGTTTGTTGATCTGTTTGAATAGCACTACACTTGCTTGTTCAGATCATTTTCATGCTCCTATATGCCTTTACTCATACTCCAGATACATCATCCGGTTTGGAAACCATACACTCAACTGAAACTTTGCCAACTCTAAAACTAAACAACTCATCAACCTTATAAACAAATCAACTAGGTCAGTAACACAACAAAAACCTAATTCACATAGAGATTACAAACAAGTCAGTTCAAGTATGACCGTTGGATTACATAACAATCTCTACACATCATTAGAGAATGCCTCAATCACTCCTTGATCACCGCTTTATCAAAATTAGTAACTCATCACGCACTTTGCATTACATGCAATATACTTGCTCATTTCCAAGACAAAAATCATTACCTCAACATGCCAAAAACACTTTAAAACTCTCTTCATACAATATGCATACATGTCATAATCATTACTACTCACCATCATATCATAAACCAATATAACCAATTCACCAAAATTAGTCAGTTAGGATCTATTAAATCAATAGGTAGAGTTTACCAGTTCAACTCTCCAATACTTAGCAATACCGGTTCACTCCACAAACTTACCTACCAGTTACAATTTCCTTTCACTAGCTCTTCCTACCAGTTACAAAACAACATTATCATAATAACATTACCAGTTAATTGATGTCAATGACAACATAATTTATTAATGCAATCTTCATGCAAATGCCAATAGACCAAAACTGAGAAAACACAGAACACAGACAATTTAGCGCTTTTATCCCATAGAACAACGCTTATGTCAAATAGAACAACGCTTTCATCCCATAGGACAAAAAAAACATTTCCAGAATCATGCATACATATTCTAACACAACACATTCATTCTTAGAATCATGCAAACATATCCTAGAGACATTGTTTATGTTGTGCAAAATAGCGCAAACACGAAACAAAACAACACTTTTACACATTAAACAACGCTTTTACAAAAACAACGCATTTACATATTTCTTACAGAAAACTCATAAATCTTACGGCTAAAATAATAAAATCCATAGTTAACCAATGGGCTCTAAAAATACATGAATAGTGATGCCCAGAAACAAGGAATACATAGGTGAAAACAAAATAAAACAACTCAGACTATAAACCAAGATTCAATCAAATTTCTTCACGAAAAAATACACACAGAACCACTTCAAAACTCATAGAGAATCCAATGAAACCAAATCCAAACACTCACAAACTGAAAGACTCATAAAGGGGAAAAGTATCCATTCAATTCCCATACAAACCAAAGATTTATCAACCAGATATTTTCACAAAAAAAATCACAGATCTGAGAGACGACATACATAGGAAAAACCAAATATATATATATATATAGATATATATATATATATATATATATATATATATATATATATATATATATATATATATATATATATCCAGCAACTATATGAAAACTCTTAAACATAAAGTTTCCTCCCCAAATATTAATCTTCAACAATATTAAAACTATAGAATAACATAATACTTTATCCCAAGCCCAAAACACTTGCAGACACAATGCATACACAGAGAAGCCATTAAAATCAAAATGCAAAGTGAAAGAACTCCAACTTGCAACCTGAAGTAATGGAATGAAGCTGAAGAAGAGCTCCCACAAAGCCAAACCAAAATCCAACCAAGCTCTAGCCCAAACCAAGAGTAAAAGAAATCCAAAACCAAGGAAGAATGCTTGTTGGAAAAATTTCCAGAGAATAGCCAACCCGAAAACCATCATGGAAATGAAAATAAAAAGCAACAATAACCAAAAACCCTAGCCTTAATCTCGGCCAATCAAAATATTCCATTTTGGAATATATTTTACCAACCCACCATATATTATAATTTATTCTGCCATTTCGAATTTAGCCAATGAGAGTAAAGGGTAGGTAAAGTAAATATAAAATATACTTATCCACAATACCCAAAAGACCAAGCTTACTAACTGACATGGTGAATTATGCCAAGATGATGACTACTCACTGTGAACAACTTAGACCTAGAGTATGTGAGGGCAACTCATGCCATCTTCTAACCACATAAGCCATTGGAACCAAAGACACACTCACCCCTGTGAAGCCAGGTCGAGTCAATGTCTAGTACCTGCAAAATCCTACAACCACATAATGACAATACAACATATACATATACATATATAGAACAAGCAAGTGATAGAGAATCGTGATGACACATACCGCTCTCAATGAGTGATGTGGAATCATCTCTATCATGAAGGCAATAAAACAATAGTCAAACACATCTCATAAACATCTCATCCAATGTAATCATGAAGTAGGGTTAGTGTAATCATAATCATCATCAAAACCATGATGAATCTAATCTATCAATAATCCATCACATAGTGAGCATATAAAATCCATCGAGTTCATATATCATCAAATCACATGATCATTCATGATAGTACCAACATCCATATAGATAAATCAAAATAGCATATGTCCAACAGTGTCTAACATCAATAATATGTAACTGAAGAACATGAGTAATCATCATTCAAATTATCAAATATAGTCTAGATAAGTCTATCACGCATAATATAAAAGTCAACTCTAGTCAAAATAGGTCAAATCAAGGGTGGACACTACATGGAATATTGCTACCATACAAACGGCTTATACAATATCTGGTCTAGATGTTGTTAGATATAACAAACTACCAATCATAGACCTATACAATATTTGCTCAACTTCTAGTGACTCGTTTAGTTTTCTCAACTTACAACCAGTTACCATGGGAGTACTTACCGGTTTGTTGTCCTCCATTTGAAATTTATTCAGCATGTCTTTAGCATACTTGGTTTGGGAGATAAAAATTCCTTTCTCCTACTGTAAGATCTGTAAACCAAGAAAATAAGACAACTCACCCAGCATGGACATCTCAAATTTTGTCTTCATCTGATCTACAAATTCTTTGCACATGATGTCCTTGTCTCCACCAAAGTAATATCATCCACATATACAAAAACTATAATCATGTGATCTACATTTACCTTGACATACAAGTTGTCATCTACATTCCCTTTCTGAAATCCTTACTCCTTCAAGTATTTGTCTAACCGCGAATACCATGCTCTGGCAGCCTACTTCAAACCATACAGAACTTTCTTCAACCAACATACAAAACTCTCATCTTCATGTAACAAGTACCCTTCCGACTATTCCATATACACCTCTTCTTCAAGATTACCATTGAGAAAATCATATTTTATATCCATCTGATACACTTTATATCCCTTATAGGTTGAGAAGGCTAAAAACATTCTTATTGCCTCTGATCTAGCAACCGGTGCAAAGGTTTCTTCAAAATCAATACCTTCCACTTGAGCATATCCTTTGCAAACTAACCTTGCTTTATGTTGGACTATCTTACCTTCTTCATTCATCTTGTTCTGATAGACCCATTTGGTACTTATGACATTCTTGTTTGCTAGTCTAGAAACAAGTTCCCAAGTCTGATTTTTCTCAATTTGTCTCAATTCTTCATCCATGGCATCTACGCACTTCTCACTTTTGCTAGCATCATCAAATGTTTTGGGCTCTACTTCAGTCATGAGGCAGAAATTGACCTGCTCACTTTCCCTAGCTAATCTCCTTCTGGTTTGCACACCTTCATTGCTATCTCCTATGATCTGTTCATTTAGATGATTCTTCTACACATACCTATTGGGGATCTCATTTGGTGCATCTTTTACCAGTCCATTGTCAGATTGTTCTTCATATTCAATATCTAATTTATCAATGTAAGGTGCTGGTGCAAAATTTCCTCTATGTGAGTCTTCATCTATTCTCACATTTACACTCTAAACCACCCTTCTTAATCTCTTGTTGTGGCATTTGTAAGATTTACTGTTGGTTGAGTATCCCAAGAAGATTCCTTCTTCACTCTGGGAATTAAAACTTCCTAATTCATCAACATCTCTCTTGATGAAACACTTATTTACAAACAATTTGAAGTGCTTGAGTGATGGTTTCCTTTCATACCATAACTCATAAGGAGTCATTCTACTATTCACTCTTAACTGTACCTAGTTTAATGTGTAGACTGTAGTATGAACTGCTTACTTCTAGTACATATCCAGTATGTTGGCCTCATTCAATATAGTCCTAACCATCTCCTTCACTATCCTATTTTTCCTCTTTACTACCTCATTTTGTTGAGGTGTCCTTGTAGCTAAATATTGTCTTCAGATTTCATGTTTCTCACAGTAGTCAACAAACTCATTGGAAGAAAATTCTCCACCTCGGTCTAATCTTAAGCATTTTACCTAGTATCCACTTTTATTTTCTACCATCTTCCTGAAAATCTTGAATCTCTCAAATGCTTCTGACTTATCATGCAAGAAGGTTACCCAAGTCATTCTTGAGTAATCATCTATGAACAACATGAGATACCTTTCTCCAACCAATGCTCTTGTCCTTGTTGGTCCACATAAGTCTGTATGTATCAACTCCAAAGGTCTTGAGGTGTTATATTCCTTTCTTTAAAGTTGACCTTTGCTTGCTTACCTCTAACACATTCATCATAGAATATGCTTGTCGATTTAATGATTTGAGGTATGTTTCTCACACACTGGTTCTTACTTATCTTAGCCAGATTATCAAAATTCACATGGCCTAGTCTCCGGTTCCACAACAAGCTTTCATCAAGCTGTCCCATCATGCATTGAGACTCATAGAATTCCTTTAGATTATAGACATTGCCCTCTATTCTCTTTCCTTCTACTACCACCTGACAAATACTCTGCTTTCTTATCTGACAACCGATAGTCAAATGAAAACTTGTACCCTTTTTCACACATCTAACTTACACTCAGCAGGTTATGCTTCAGTCCTTCCACATAGTATACATCATGAGCCTTGAGCTTGCCATCAATATTCAGTGTACCCCAGCCTTTGATCTTGATGGAGGAGTTGTCACCAAACTAGACTGAACCACCATTCCAATCATCAAGCTTGATGAACTTTTTGTTATCTTTGGTCATGTGATTTGAGCAGCCACTATCAACTACCCATAAATTCCTCCTTCCAGTATGTAGAGAAGTCTGCACAATCAGGTTGGACTCTATTTTGTTTTTCTCCTTCTCTACCCAAACCGGTTTCTCTTCTTTCTTTTCCTCTTCTGTCACTTTGTGTTCCATTTTTGTTTCTAACTTCTCATCCGGTACTATTTTATTTTTCTTATTGGTTCTCAACTTACAAAACCTTGCTATGTGACCAAAATTTTGACACTTATAACACTTCACATTAGCATTATAAGATGTACTCAATGCATTCTTGTAGGACATTTGCATATTACTCCTACATTCATAAATCTTGTGACCAAACTCATTTGTACTTTGTAATGTAGAAAATGAGTTTCTACTCTTAAAACTAGGGTTTACATTCATTTTCCTACAATCTGCAATTCTATGACCGAGCTTATTACACCAGTGACAATAACCATGAAAATTTGGAACATACCAGTTAGATTGTCTTGAACCTGCAAATGACTGCCTCACTGGGGTCTTCCTTTCATGCTACTAACTCTTGTGAATCCTTCATGATCAACACTTGCATTTCTCCTTGGATCTGCATGTCAGTGCATTGAGTATGGTCTCCAGTTCATTGATTGAATATATCGATTTGTGTGGCAGTTTCTAGCAGCATCTGCATATGCATTATTGTGAGTATCCTTGCTTAGCGTGAATGTCTTCTTCTCCTCACCTTCATTTGAAGAGGTGAATGGTATCTCCTTATCAGATGTGTCTCTTCTATTTGAACTTTGACCTTCTTGAAAACCTAAGCCACTGGTATCTTTAGATTGCTTCTGTTTGCTCACCATTTTGTCCAAGGATTCAGTGTTGCCTTCATATTTGCTTCTAACTTTTATCTCTTCTTGAATTTTCTCTAATTCCTTCTAGAGTTTCACTATTTCTGCTTCCATATTCTGATGCTCCTTTTCCTTTTCACTTAGACCGGTACTAGTAACTTCACACATCCTCTTGGCCTCTTCTAATTGAAATTTTAGATCTTTAATAGTTTTCTTGGATTCTTCAAGAGATTGCTCCAACAACTCTTGTTCTTCAGCTACAACCCTTTTTACTTTCTTCAAGTCTCTTCTTGTTTTCTTTAGCTCATCTAAGGCACTAATGAGTTTTGCTTCAAGATCTATTTCTCCTTCTTGCTCTTCCTCTTCTCCTTCTTCAGGTACCAGAACCTCTTGAGCCATGAAAAGGTTTTCTCTGACTTCTTCTCCAGTACAAC
Organism: Cryptomeria japonica; assembly: GCF_030272615.1. Lineage (NCBI taxonomy): Eukaryota > Viridiplantae > Streptophyta > Pinopsida > Cupressales > Cupressaceae > Cryptomeria > Cryptomeria japonica. The sequence continues at coordinate 473,768,946 of NC_081411.1, read as the reverse complement.
AGTCATCTGAGGTACTTTACTCATCTGTGGTTTCATTTTCATGTATGTAAAGACTACTTTGCTTCTGGTAGCCTCTTCTACCATGCTGGTAGACATGCTTCTTCCTATCCTTACCATATGATCTGCTACCACTTGATTGATCTTCTTCATTCTTATCACCATAGGGACATTTAGCAACAAAATGTTTAATCTTTCCATAGTTGAAACATTTCAAAGGCAGCTTGCCTTTGTATTTTCCTAAACCCTTCTTGATTGATCTATTTCTTCAGGTACCAGAACCTCTTGAGCCATGAAAAGGTTTTCTCTGACTTCTTCTCCAATACAACAATCATCTGAGGTACTTTACTCATCTGTGGTTTCATTTTCATGTATGTAAAGACTACTTTGCTTCTGGTAGCCTCTTCTACCATGCTGGTAGACATGCTTCTTCCTATCCTTACCATATGATCTGCTACCACTTGATTGATCTTCTTCATTCTTATCACCATAGGGACATTTAGCAACAAAATGTTTAATCTTTCCACAGTTGAAACATTTCAAAGGCAGCTTGCCTTTGTATTTTCCTAAACCCTTCTTGAGTCTTCTGACAAATTTTGCCATGATGTCATCAGAGTCTTCACTAGTTGCATCATGAATAGATTCTTCTCTTCCTTTTCTTGATGTTTTGAATGTAGCTTCTTTCTTCACAACATTAGTACCGATAGTCCTCATCTCATAAGCAGTTAGGGAGCCATACAACTCATCCATTGTAAAGACTTTGAGATTTTTGCTTCTTCTATTGTTGAGACCTTTGTATCATACTTAGATGTAAGAGATCTGAGTAGTTTCTTCACTACCACCTCATCTTTTATTTCTTCTCCAAGCCCTCTAATGGTGTTTGTTTTTTCATCAACCCTTTGGAGATAGTCAGTAATCTTCTCTTCATCTCTCATCTTCAAACCCTCAAGTTGTGCTCTCAATGTCTACAGCTTTTCTTCCTTGACTTATGCATCACCTTCAAATATCTTCTACAACTTATCCCAATTTTCTTTAGTAGAGGAGTAGTGCATGACTTTAACAAACTCATTATCAGATAACCCACTAAGAATGGCATTTTTAAGGTTTGGCATTGTTCTCATATTCCTTCTTAGCATCTGGATCAGTAGGGGGATTATTAGGGACTGTATACCCATTCACAATTGACATCCATACATCACATCCTAGAGAGGAAAAATAGGTTTCCTTTCTTCTACTCCAAAAAGCATAGTTGACACCATCAAACATAGGGGCTTTTGAGGAGGTGGATTCATTTCTTGCCATTGCGAACACTTGATAGGATCTACCTAAGCTAGAGAACGCTTTTGACAAAATAGGGTACCTAGGCTCTGATACCAATTGTTGGACACAATGGATCACTAAGAGGGAGTTGAATTGGTGATTTAAACACTTTTTCTTCAACAAAAAGATACTGGTAATATATAAAACAAACTGAGTGCTAACCGGTAGCTCAAATAGTGCAAACAAGGTGTGTGAAAGGACTTTCTCAAATATTAACATAACACATGAACAAGAATGTATCACACAACACCAGATATACAAGGAAAACCCAATGTGGGAAAAACCTTGGTGAGAATAGCTGTTGGAGATCTTCTGCTCCAATCTAGCCTCACAATGAATCTCTGATTACAATATTTAGGGCACCAACCCAAGGAGCACCAACCCCTGATTTATGAACACCAACTCAAAGGAGCACCAACCCCTGCACAATTTATAGGCTACAACCTAAAGGAGCTACAACCCCTGCACTAAGATCCAACTTAGTGAAAACAATATAAAACTCAGTTTTACAAATGAAATCACTATCTCAAATAAAGTTTTGCAACCTTACAATATTCTGCTCTGTCGGTTTCAGCCTTGCCGGTTTGTATTCTCTCCACACACTTTACAACTTATCTTTTCTGATAACTTTTCTAAATCCCCTCTCACAATGTCTTCACACCTCAACTCACACTCGATCACTCTTTATCAGGTACCACTTTTGCTGGATTGTCACCTTTGTGTTCTATGCTCACTCCACTAGTTTATTCCTTACACCGGTTTATCCTACTTCTCCTTACCGGTCTAGTCTTCACTCATAAATAATTCATGTGTTTATCTCTTCGGCTCTCAGACAACGATTTCACACTTGCCTTCACTCTGTAGTAGCAAAAATTGTAGTCTGAAGTCATCATATTTAAACTTGAGATTTCCTGCCAAGAAATAATTCAAACTTAGGGCAGTTAGGGTTTCCTTCACTTGACCAAATCTACATAAAATCCAATCCAATCTACCTTGGATCAATCACCTATACTCGAGGAATGCATATGTATGCGTTTTCCAACATCCAATGCACATTTGCTAAAGATAGCAATCTCATCCTTGATTTCCTGCCTTGAGTTCTATCAACTCATTTATAGTCTAGCTATTTCCTTCTCAAGGTTATCTTGTAGTTTGATTTCTTTGCTTTGATCTAGGTGCCAACTACTCCTTGATCTTTCTCTATCATTCTTTCTTCCTTGAGCTGTATAAATATATTATCATTCTATTATTTGTGGTTGTTTCATTAATGTTGACTATCTGTTCCAACAACCATGTCGATGGAAACTTCACCGACCTCTGCATGCTTGCCACCTTAGCTCCACATGGCATCATAATGGTCATACACTCAGCTCACTGACAAAAGGTTGGTTTACACTTGAACATTTATCAAACTCATACTAGCACAAGCTCTTATCGGTGAGACCTTCTCCTCCTACTAACCGGTAGTGCACACTACATCGGTAGCTCATCTTTTCCTCCAGTGGTTTGTGATCATTTTAACATTCTGCCTCTTCATCATAAACAAGAAGCCAACCTCCAGACCAATTTATGCTTTACTGGTTATCACTCAACATGCTAACTCACACATGCATCTCACCTCATACCAATGAGGTCACCGATAGTCTCAATACCTACTTGTCTTCCACCATACTAGTTGACAGGCCTTCATGTTAATCTTCCTTATGCCAGTTCAATCTTCTTCATACCAGTTTGACATACTTCTATAGGTAGCTTGTGATACCAATTGAAATCAATGACAACTCAATGCCAACACCTTTTTCTACTGAAAAGGCTTTCCATCCTTCCAATTTGTATTGTAAGGATAATCCTACAATCTTGGTGGTCTATTAAATTTATTAAATTATGGATTTTCTGGTACAAAACCCTTGTCATTTTTGGCCATAGTTAATTTCAAATCCTTCAAGCTATTAAGCACCTTGTCCCATCTTTCTTCCTCTTTAGGTTTTGTGCCTAAATACTTTTCAACTTTGTCTTTGGCACTCTTAGAAAATCTAGGATCCTCTCTCCTTCCAAGCTTACTTGAAGCTCTTCTATTTCCCTCAACATTTATAGCTATCCTAAATGTATCTCTTAGAGTTTGAGGATCTTTATCTCTAAGGATATATGCCATTTTTTCATCACTATGTAGCATCCCTATGCATACACTTGCCTACATACATTGTTTATCAATAGTTTCCTATTTATAAACAATCTTCCAACTGCTTAATCTCCTTGATCACATTTCCCATGATCAATCATAGCATCAGATCTTCAATCTTGTCCAGGTTCAATGTATCCTTCGATTTGAAAATGTTTTACCCCACCTTGGAACTTACATTTTCACCTTGGATCTTGTGGTAGGGTATTGCGGTTCAATCTGAGCTGTAAATCTTCCTGCTGATCTTTCTTTACCATAGATTCTTTAACAATCTTCATACACGGCTTACCAATCATATAATCTGCTCCAGCTCATCAGCTTCCTTCATTAAATATCACATGTAAACATTTAATGCATTTTGTTATAGCTCGGTTGTAACTCGATAAATACTAAACTTCACTCAGTAGACATTCTGCCTTCATTAACCAATAGCGATAACCTTAGGGTTTACCAACTAGGTTCCTTAGGGTTTACCGACTAGGTTCTTTGCTTGGTAACATAGTATAGTATTAACCTTTCAAACAATAGCATATGTAGGATATCAAAACAATCTAAACATCATGATCTCATCATTGTCTAACTCGGTAATAGTTGCCCATTGAATAACTTATCCCCTTATTCATCATATTCTTCCTGTGTCTTTTACCGACATCTTTATACTCATCAAATCACACTTCTTAAGATATGGCAACATCATACTGAATTAGAAAATCAATTTCTTGACATCAATGACAAAATAATAATATTAAGACAGTAATCATCCTTAATCAGTTATATCCATAGTCATCAACAACCTTCTCAATATCCTTATTGAAATGCCAACAATCTCTCATTGTAATTGGAATGCCAACCTTCTTCTTGTCTATTATAATGCCAACAATGATGCCTTAGGACACCATATCACCCCTAATGACACCATATGGTGTCATAAGGGTGTTGGCATATGTGCAGAGTTTGATGACATGATGGGATTGTATGTTGTCATTGATGTCAATATGTTGAAGTATGAACTAGTATACTAAAGTAAGGAAACTCACAAGTGAACTGGTATGATGGTATGAACCGGTATATGAAAAAATTGAACCAATATGTTAGCGTGTGAACTCGTATATGAAAAGTTTGTATCGAGGTTTCATTTGATATGACTACCGGTTGGTAGTCTCAGCTTTAGGGTTTCTGGTTGATGCATTCCAAGTCTATGTGATTCGACCGATGACATCCTGTGATGAGTTAGCATTAAAATGAAGATTAGATCCCACTGCCACGTCAGCCTTGTGTGCATGAAGAATCTCCTTGAGGATCTTGCATGAAGAAGATTGATTTTATCTACCTCGGGAATGTGCAAAATTTTAGTAAACGGTGGAGAGCGCATGATGGGTTACTAGCTTCCAGAAGCGGTAAAGAATGAATGATGGAGAACGTCTTGAGATTTGTTCAAGATTGTTTTACCCTATTTAATGTGTTTCAATGGCCAGGATTGGACTGACTGTATTGTTAACCTAGATGCTTAGGGTTTTAGGTTTTGGCCACCGACCTAATTATTGTCTATAAGGTCAATGATGATTTTTATTATAAGTTATGGTCAAATGAATGTATGTGAGGTGATTCTTGCTAGACCTAAGGAGTAAGTAGAGATCTATAGAGTGTGTTTGTAGATGTAAAGAAACTAAAGCGGATCTACCTTGGCATTAAGTGTTGTTATCCGATCAGTGTATTACCTGTTGACTTCTAACCATTTTAGCAGATGGAAAATCCCTTTACCGGGTAGCTTTAATAGGCTTTCTGTAAATCCTTTAACAGGGTGACTCAAAATCATTGAGTTCTTCAAATCCTCTTACAAGGTAACCATTAACAAGGTTTTAACCTCTAATCGGGTATTTAGCCATCCCTTAACCGGGTGATCCCTAGCAGGATCAGTTCCTAGCAAAACCTGTTGTAAAGTCCTTAACTAGACTAGACTCCTAATAGAGCGAACTTCAGAAGAGTTCAAGAACAACTTGTAGGTATTCATCCCCACTGTGGTTTTTGCCAGTTGGGTTTCCATGTGAAAAATAAGTGTGTTATGTGTGATGCTTTTTCATGTGATGTTTTAGTTTTTTCTGTCAAGCAGTAATGCAAGCTGATCCAATGGTCATTGTATTTATAATGTATTACTTGTAATACCCTAAAATGTAATACCCTAAAAATGGTCATCTAAACCATGGGCCCCTAATCTCGACAACATCACCAAGGTCCTAACCAAAGGCAATTAAATCAACCTTGAGCACATTATTAATTCTTCAATTATCAAATATCACATGGCAAATCAATTACTCAATATTAATTAGATATTTATTTAATTAATCAAATCATTCCAAGAATATCATTTTGATCAATTATCCTATTTTAATTTATTAAATGTCCTTGCATATTTAATTAATTAATAAATTTGCCATTTAATCATGCAAAAAGAATTAATTTATTACAAAAGAGGAATTAATCACAAAGCAAGAGTTGAATTGAAATAAACAAAAAAAATTGAATTGAGAGAGAAATCAAACTTGAGATATTATTTCTTTTTCTAAATTTAGAACTTGAAATCAAAAAAGCAATTAAATTGAATTATTGAATTATTCTCTAAAATTAGAACTCAAAGCTTTTCAGAAAAAGAAGTTCAATTGCATTGAAAATACTTTTTTCTTGAATAAATCAGATATATGCATGGAATTAATTTATTATTATTTCTAATGCAACTTGGACTTCTTATTTGAATGCATTTCAATTAAACTATAATTGGAATCTATCTCAAGGTTAACTGAACTTGATTTCTCAATTATTTTCAATTAATCCAAAATTGAGCTTTTCTCTTATAACTCTCTATAAAATCAACCTTCAACTCTCATTCCAATTCACCTCAGAGATTTTTGAGAACACGCTTGGAGATTATTATCACGCTAATTTCACTCTAGAGTCATTGAAGATCATTGTGCTTTTTAGATTATTTGCATCCATATTGCTTGAATTCATTATTGCTTGAAATTAATCATCCATTTTGCATCCATATAGTTAATATCATATAGATTAAATCCTTCATCTTGGTGTAGTCTAGTCACTTATATTGCTTATAAAAATCTAAGATCAATCTTATACTCGCATCTTTTAGAAGGCAATTAGTCGCTTTGTTATGGTTTATTATTGATTGATTATTATTTACTAACCATTCATATAATGACTTAATTGAAGTGTTGTGCTTACAGCTATAGACCCATTTTCACACACACATCTCTGGTGCCCACCATGGGGCCGAAGACTACATTTTTCGGCCTCCAAGACTGACTGCTTATTTTTTTTGTTATTTTCCAGATTTCTGATTTTTTGGATTTTTGTCTATACATCTCGTACGACATTTACCACAGGCTGAAATGACAAACCGCAGGTGTCGTATGAAATGGAATCCTGTCTCGTACAAGTTGGAATCCTGTATTGTACAAATTTTCATTATGTCGAACGACTCTGTATTTTTTGGTAAAAAAGTTAAAAAAAAGAGGCAAAATTTCATGATTTTTTATTGATTATTCTGACGACTGACCTTGACTATTTATATGTCTATCTCAGAATTTTTCACAGCCTAATCAATTTTTGCAAAACGCTTGTCAAAGAAGATGTTTGTCGCACAAAGACAATATGACTACTGATTTGTTGTCTTTGCAGGTTGCCTAAAGAGAATCGACTAAACATCGTGTATTCTTTAAATTCATTTTTAGAAACCTAACTTTCTATCTAGTTAAAGAACAAATCTATCTTTCATGTTTTTAGAAGATTCTGAGAGGTAGGAGAGTATGCTCTTGTCTTTTTCTAGACAATTAGAAATCCAGACCCTTGAGGCTTTTTCTTTGTTTGAGATTTGTACATCTTTAGCAGACCTACCCTCCCGAGGGGTTGAAAAACTCTTAAAGCCATTATGACTAGTGTGAGGGGAACGACCTAAGTGGGAATGGCTAAACGCCAAGTACTCCAACCCACTATAAAATAAATGTGATTTGATGAAAATCAAGTCAATGACAGTGCTCGGGAATAGCTCTCCTCCATACCTTTGGGTATATTAAACCTTGGTTTTCAAGGCTGGGAGACCTCTTAATTGAGTTTATACCTCGATGCGCCGAATGGATCCCTGACTAGTTCCAATTAAAATTAGAAGCTACCCAGTTCACCTTTGAAAGGGAGATAATCTTTGTGCCAGAGAGATAGTAACTCTCCCAAGATACTTCTCATTTCATGCCCCCATTAGCATTTGGAGTTAGATAATACGGCATTGAGAATCCATTGTGTGAGACTCAGTGGTCGTATTCTGATTAGCTATTGGGTGTGTACCTGAGTCTACAAGAAAAGGTTTTCTTTCCTCACCAAATTCCTTAGGGTTTGCATGTTGTGATTGGAGTCACTATTTATACTATGTGTTTTCTGTGTTTTCATCCCTGAAAAAAAAAAACTGGAATACCAAAAATTGGAGAAGACAAGAAACAACTCAGTGATTTGAAACTCTATCCATGTCAGAAACTAGTCCATCCTAAGTTGAAACTCTGTCCATATCAGAAATTAGTCCATCCTAAGTCAAAACTCTATCCGTGTTAGAAATTAGTCCATCTTAAGTCAAAACTCTATCCGTGTCAGAAATTAGTCCATCCTAAGTCGAAACTTTGTCTGTGTCAGAAATTAGTCCATCTTAATTTGAAACTTTGACAGTGTCAAAAAAACTAGTCCATCCTAAGTTGAAACTTTGTTCATGTCGTAAATTAGTCCATCTCAAGTCAAAATTTTGTATCCTGGTAAAAAATCAGTCCATCTCAGAATTGGTCATACTCAATTATCATACTCAGCAATAAAAAGACCCAAAATTTCTAGGCTCTGTCTTGTGAACAGTCGTACGAGTCTGATAATTTATCATGTTGCACCTGATCTTGTGTCGTACGAGTCTTCTGGTTTGTCATCCTAGACCTGATCCTGTGTCATACGAGTCATTTTCATCTGTCATCTAGCTCTGTATCCTATGTCATATGAAACAGAATTGCTCTGAGTATTTTGTCATCCTGCACATACCCATTTGTCATACGGTACGAGGCAACAACTTGTACAAAATAGAATTGTTGTCATCCTATACCTACTAAATTATCGTCTGGTTCAGAAAATTCTATCGTACGAGTCTCTGGTTTTGTCAGAACAAAACAGTCAAATTTGCCTAAAAATAGCTTACAGTGAACATAATACTGGTTATCAATTTTCCTAAGCATAAATAGATCAAGGCAGTGTACCTCTACCATTTGTGTTGCACAATTTGGTTGATCATCTTTCAGCTAGTTCAATCAACTACCTATCAAATTTTAGTCACTTAGATAACATCTTATACAGGATAGATCATTCTTGAAACCAGACTGAATCTTACACTACTCTTAGAATCAACTTAGATAAACGTCTTATACAGGATAGATCATTCCTGAAACTAGACTAAATCTCAATTGTTTCTCCCAAACAATACTCTAAATAGAACAACTAGCTCTAAAATTGATCTTGACCTCTGCATCACAAACAACTTTAGGTCACACTAATCCATAAAAATGCCTACACAAACTAGGAGTTCTCGTAAGAAAGAAGCCCAAGGAAAAGGAATACCCTTTCCATACACTAACAATCCATTTTACAAAGGGGACCCTCTCATTGACAAACTGTCATCATCAGGTAGACCAATTTTTGATGAGCCTAAATCTACCACTATGTATGAGATGGAACACAATGATGGAAACAAGGATGATAATAACATTCCTAAAAATGATAATGATTCCTCATCATCAAGTGAGACTGACGAAGACACTGAACCTCCAGAAAAAGAAATTCGTGACTGTCAAAAGCATAAAGACTTTAGAAAAATGATGAAAGCTATCATGACCCGAGAGAAGGAAGACTATTTCTTAGAACTAGCAGAACGAGGTGCCAAACTTCCTACTGGATATGATGTTCAGACACTCATTACTAAAAAATAAGAATCACCTATACTCATGGTACACAAACAATTACTAGCCTTATAGACTGAGATCATAGAATTGAAGAATAAAGATAAGTCCCCAAAACAATATTCTCTAGAAACAATATGTCCCTTTCCATTTGACAAGAATCTATAGATGCCTCCATTTCCTTCGTGAGTGGAGATCCCAAAATTTGACCTCAGATCCTCAAGATCATGTCAGAGAGTTTTGTGCCTCCTGTATGGAGTTCATGCACAATCAAACGTACCTCATGCGCCTTTCCCAAGGAGTTTAGGGGGTCAACCAATGGAATGGTTCTCAAGTCTACCCAGAGGAATAAAAACACTCAAAGAAATAATCCAACTATTTTTACAACAATACTCATACAAGATTCAACATCCTGTGACTATGATCGATCTTTGCAATACTAAACAGAAAATAGGGGAACCTCTTCTTACTTTCCTACAATGCTGGAGAAAGATGTTCTCTAGGTATCCATGACCTATCCCAGACTCTGAAAAAATGGATATATTTGTCAATAACTTGGTCCCCGAATTGAAATATAGCATATAAATGCAAGTACACCCATCATTTAACAAAATGGTAGATAATGCCATTCGAATGGAAGATGTGCTCATAAAGAAGGGAGATATCTCACCTTGGAAAGAAACACAACCAGGATCTAGCTCAACAACAAGAATGTTGTTAATGATGGAGTAGTAGACACTATTAAAGCTAACTTAAAGCCCACGATATTCAACTTGGCTAGTGATACACAAGCACTTAAAGCTGCTGAGGCTGCAGCAAAAAATCCACCGAAGAAAACAAAAGAATGGTTCAAAGAAAAGCCTTGGCTCTCTAAACCTAAGCATGATTTTACTCCTCTCAAAGAATCATATGAATCTGCTTTCAAAACTCTATTGGCAAACAACTTGATAACACTACCAGATAACTCTAGACCATATAATCCAGAAGTTAAACCAAGATGGTGGAGAGAAAATGAATATTGTGACTTCCATCAGAATAAAGGTCATAACATAGACAATTGCATGAAGCTAAAACATGAGATTCAAGATCTCATAGACACTGGTAAATTTGTTGTTGGGAATCATCTGACCAATGCAGATCATAAAGCATTTAAGGACCCTTTGCCTATTTACGAACAAGGTGATTCTTCAAAGACCAAAGGAGGTGCCAAGGTAAATTATACTTATACTAGTCAGGACAACGTTATCAACATGATTGAGCCTTCCCACTCAGAATATTGCAATGTGATTATAGTCCAAGATAAACCAAATGAATCATGATATGCAAGAGCTCTAACCCATTCTCAAAAGAAAGTCACCCTCCAAGGAGCTAGTTCTTCCAACCCGGCTCAAGCAACATCAAACCCACCAGCCTTGTCAAACAAACAAAAAGAATCAACCTTGGACAAATTTAAAAGGTTAACTTCAAAATCATCTTCTGGATATAGAGTTGTTGAGCAATTAAAAAGGACAAATTCTCAAATCTCAATCTTTGAATTGCTAAAACTCTCATCTGCTCAAAAAGAGAATCCTAGACAAAGAATTGCTCACCACCAAAGTTCCAAAATATTTAGACATTGATTGGTTTTAGTCTATGGTGGGTTATCTAACTTCACCTCACTATCTAACCTTCTTCAAAGAAGATGAAAATTCACTAAATCATCCACATAACTAGCCATTGCATATTGAAGCCATGATCCACAAACATAGAGTCAAACGTGTTCTGATAGATGGAGGCATGGGGTTGAATATCTGTACTTATAGTCTACTTACACAACAAGGATTCTCTGAAAATGTCATTGATCCCAGCAAGAAAATAACAATAAAAGCCTATGATGAGGAAGAAAGGACTTCTAAAGGTCTGGTATCATTACCTATCAGAGTGGGACTAGTAGAGAGAGATGTCCTTTTCCAAGTACTAGATATTCCTTTGTCATACAATATCTTACTAGGCAGGTCATGGATTCATGAAATGAAGGCAGTACCATCAACGTACCATCAATGCTTAAAATTCCCCTATAATGGAGCTGAAGTCAGTATTCCTGTTGATACAAATGTCATCTGTAATGCATTGACAAAAGGTGCAGATACTTTTGTGCCTCATAATATTGTATAGTCTTCTACCTCCCTAGCGGATGAAATAGAAGAGGATGTTGTTCTTAACTGGCTCTTTAAGGAAGATAGTCAAAATGAGGAGGTACAACATTGTGAGATTTCCTCAAACCAATATGGTCCTGGCTACAAAATGATTCAATGCATGGGTTACCAGGTACTTGTCCTCTAGGAAAACAAAAGGAAGGTATTACTGAACCAATTCAGCTCAAACAAAATCCACAAATAATAAGGCTGGAGTGGGATACAATCCGAAAAAGACATCAGACCAAAAACATGTTTCTAAGTCTAAGTGGCAAAAAAGGATATCGCCTTCAACATTACAGGAAGTAGACACTCAACAAACAAAAGTAGAGTGTAGAAAAGAGAAAGAGGAATCACCAGTCAAGAAAGAAGAAATAATCAGTGCTCAAGCTTCGATGGTGTCAGATACAATAATACAAGAAGTTGAGGTCCCAGAAGATATAAGAGATGATGTAGTAAGAATCAGAGAATTGTTTGCACCACTAAAAGTTCCAGTCACATACACTGGTAGGCGGCAAGTAGATGATTCAGAGACTAACTCAAACGAGTATGAATAGGGTCCTAACCACCTCTTAGACACATCTACTACAGAAACTTTAGAAGAGTCTAGCGGTGTCATAGATGATACTCAAGAGCTGATGTGCATACAACTAGAGAAAGAAATATAGGAAATTAGACAAAAGAGACAAGCAATTTATGAACAAGGACTTAAAGAAGGAAGAATACCAGAAAGCTTCTCATCTATGTACCCCTATGCTAAAATAGAACAAATCAGGTATAGCACTACACAAGAAGAGTTGGAAGCTACAAAATAAGAACCAGTTATCAGTCTAGAAGAAGCTGAATGGAGTAGATGACAACAAATCACATAAACATCAAGATCATGTCAACAGGTGTGTCAGATACAAATGAAAATGAACCACAACATGAAGGAACTTGCAGTATTAAAGATGTTGGTGTTGATACCATACATACACTTACTAAATCACTTGAAGAAGACTCAGAAACTTCACCTAATGACTCTGATGACAGTCTTATTCAAGACAATATCTACTCAGCCTCGAATTCTGAATCATCTGATAGAAACAATGGAAATCTATCTACTGATCTTATCACTATCAAACCACAATATGACATCTAGTCTGGCTTAGGGAATGATGTTACAAGTATGTCTATTGGATTGGGTCAACTAAATATTAACATGAACTTTAATAATCATGATCTGACTCTTCCTAGTCTTGAGACACTTATGCAAGTTATCATTCTAGAACTCAACTTTTCAATCCACTGCTTTGATGACAATACCATGAACGCTCTTGAACCTATCCAAGATTTATCCTTAGTACATCCTGAATTAATTGATTGTACTTTACAAAACCAACCCATGAATATACCTATTTTTGCCAATGACTATATGTTAGCCTATTATCTCAATGTAGTCAAACCTATGGACTCTTCCACTAGTGAACAGAGTGAAAATACGACTGAAGCGGATATCAAGTATCTTAGTCACAAAAACAAGAAAAATAAAAATAAAAGATCTAATGGCAAAAACCACATTGTGGCTTTGTCAGAATCTAAAAGAGAGAAAATAAAGGATGTACCTAAAGGTGAAAACCTCTCTGAGTTGCTTGAAGGTGAGATACTTGATATACTGTCAAGTCATTTCCAGGAAAGGTCCTCCATATTGATCGAGCCAACTTAGTTAGTGAACATTGGGAGTCAAGAGACACCACACACCATTCATGTAGCTCAATCACTATCAACAAAAGAATTGAAGGATTTCACTCAGTTATTCTCAGAAAAAGAAAATAAACTTTGCATGGATATATTCTGATATGCTGGGCTTGGATCCTAATCTCATTATGCACCATCTTTCAATTACACTAGGAGTAAAACCAGTAAAGCAAAAACTCCGTAAGATGCACCCACATGTGGCACTATTAGTCAAGGCTAAGCTAGAAAAACTACTAAAAGTTGGATTCATTAGAGCTATAGATTATGCCGAATGGATTTCAAACATAGTACCTGTGTCAAAGGCATACAAGTCTATCATATTTTGCACTCTTTAGAGATCTTAGCAAAGCTTGTCCGAAGGACAAATTTCCATTTCCAAATATTGATATGATAGTCGACATGACTGTTGGGTATGAAATGTACTCACTAATGGATGGATTCTCTGGATATAATCAAATAAAAATAGCTCTTAGAGATCAAGAAAAGATAGCTTTCACCTGTGCATGGGGAACCTTTTGCTAGAACGTCATGCCATTTGGACTAAAGAATGTAGGAGCAGCCTATCAAAGAGCAGTTACTACCATTTTTCATGATATGATGCATAAGGATATAGAAGATTATGTTGATGACACCTTAGTGAAGACTATGAAAAGATCAATGCATATTCAAGAGTTAGGTCCTATACTCGATAGAATGGAAAAGTTCAAACTTCGATTAAATCCAAAGAAGTGTGCATTCGGAGTGACATCTAGTAAACTACTTGGCTACATTATTTCAAAGAAGGGAATCAAGGTTGATCCTAAGAAGGTCCAAGCCATAATGGAAATGCCACCTCCAAAGAACATCAGTCAAATGAGAAGTCTACAGGGATATCTCCAATCCATCAGACAATTCATTTCTCAGCTAGAAGACAAAGCTCAGCCTTTCACAAAGGTATTGAGAAAAGGAGTAATTTACAACTGGGATCAGCAGTGTGAACAAAATGTTTAGCAAATCAAAGAGTACCTGTCAAATCCACCGATTCAGGGTAAACCACTAATCTTATATATATCAGCAACTGGTTTATCACTGGGGGCACTTCTGGTGCAACATGATGACAATAAAAGGGAACGAGCTATTTATTACATCAGCAGGACATTGGTGTCTTATGAAATGAACTACACTATAATAGAAAAAGCATGCTTGGTGTTAGTCTTTGCATCCCAAAAACTGAGACACTACATGCTATCACATTCAGTCAAGCTAGTGGCCAAAATTGATCCACTCAAGTATCTTCTCAATAAAGAAACACTTACAGGAAGATTGGCGAAATGGGTCATGAACCTTACAGAGTTTGACATTGAATATGTGGAATGAAAAGCCATAAAAGGACAGGTAATTTCTGATCAACTTGCTAAAGCTCCACTTGAAGACTCTCAACCACTACACATAGAGTTTCTAGATGAATCTATAATGCATCTTACTCAACAACCTTGGAAAATGTTCTTTGATGGGTCCTTTGCTCAAAATGGTTCAGGTGTTGGCATATTATTCATTACTCCTCAAAAGTACTCAATCCCAAAGTCTTACAAGATTCTATTCCCTTGCACAAACAACATTGTAGAATATGAAGCTTTGGTGAATGGGATAAAACTAGCTATTGAATGGAAGGTTGCAGAATTATATATCTATGGAGATTCTTAGCTAGTGGTTAATCAAATCAATGATACATATCAAACTCAAGATGAGAAATTGATGCCTTACAAGAGGATGGTTGATGATCTTAAGAAGTATTTTGTTTTTGTATCATTCCAACAGATTCCTAGATCCGCAAACAGAGCAGCCGATGCTATGGCCACCTTGGCATCTATACCTAAGTTACAAGAGTCCAATTTTCGCTTTGAATTCCTGGTGGAAGAGTTACATTACTAGGCCTATGATTCTCCTAATACCCAAATAGTCTGTTCTATTATCGGACATGACTCATCCTGATACAACCACATCTATTCCTATCTATGCAACCAAATTATCCCTGGAAATCTTACCCAAAATACTTCATGGTATGTTATCATAGCTAACGATTTATTTAGATGAGGTTTGGCCGGTACATTTCTTATATGTCTAGAAACTGAAGAATCTAAACATGCATTATTGGAAGTCCATGAAGGTATTTGTGGATCTCATTCGAATGACCTTACTTTAGCTTAGAAACTACTACGGGCTGGCTACTACTGGCCAGACATGGAAAAAGATGCCATCAAATTTGCTAAGACTTGTGAGAAATGTCAGCTTCATGGAAATCTCATACATACCCTAGCAAGGGACCTCATACCATTTATTACACACTAGCCTTTTCAGCAATGGGCCTTAGATCTCATTGGTCAGATATATCTTGCTTCATCCAACGGACATAAATTTATCATAACTGCCACTGAGTATTTCACCAAGTGGGTAGAAGCGGTTCCTCTCATCAAAGCAATCAGTAAACAAGTCGCCCTATCCATCTTAAACCATATCATCTACAGATATGGGATACCTTCATCCATCATGACTGATAATGGAGGACAGTTCAAGAATAGAGATCTAGATGAGCTTTGTGAGAAATTCAAAATAAAGCAACACTGGTCATCAGTATATTACCCTCAAGGTAATGGACAAGCTGAGGTGTCTAACAAAAACCTACTGACTATCTTGCACAGAACAGTGAACAAATCTGGGAAGGATTAGCATCTACAGCTCAATCCTGCACTATGGGCTTACAAAAAAAGTATTAGAACACCTACTGGGGCTACACCTTTCTCTTTGGTGTATGGGTCTGAATAAGTACTACCTATTGAAGTAGAAATACCATCTCTAAGAGTTTCTTTGCAAGGTCTTGTTACTGATGAAGATCATAGAATATCTAGATTGCAAGAACTCGAATTGCTGGATGAGCATCGGCAAGTGGCATTTGATCATCTTAAAGTGTATTAGAAGAGAATGTCTAGAGGATATAATAAGAAAGTTAGAGAAAGAGAATTTCAGGTTGGTGACCTAGTTTTGAGAGAAAATCCTAAAAATCAGCAGTTTCGAGATAACAAAGGGAAGTTTGAACCCAACTAGTTGGGTCCCTACATTGTTACTATAGTATTCGGCTCTGGTGCCTATTAACTCTCAAGTTCAGAAGGAGAATAGCTCTGTGAACCGATTAACACCATCCACTTGAAGAAATTCTTCGCTTAGAATTCTTTGTGCTATCAACATGTACAGTTGGAAAAAGTCCTGAAAAAATTAAAAATAAAAATAAAATATAAATAAATATATATATATATATATATATAAAGAGAGAAAATGCCTTGGTGAAAACATGGTAAACAGGCTCCTTGGTAAAAAAAAAATGAATCTTTGCCAAGCAGGTGAAAACTTGGCAAACAGGCGCCTCTTGTACTCAAGCGCTCCATTTATCAACGCAATGTTGGCATTTCCCATTTTCATGCACCTTTGCTTTCACTTGTACATATTTTTCAGTCACTTTCGTGACATCCTGGTTCGTTGGAACCCTCATGACTTGAAATGGATTAGCATCCTAGTCTTAGGTTACTCAACAAAGCAATTCACATGTCCTAAGCAATGTCAACCAAGTCATCTTTCTGTCAGTGAAACTTGGTCGTCCACTCTGAGTCAATCACCTGTCTCCTAAATACCAATGAGTTTTTATCACTGACTACACAAGCAAAACAAAATAACAGAAAACAATCACTAAATAGTTTAAGCTATGACTGAAAATTTTCTTTGCGTGTTGTCTTTTATATTGGTTCTCGATTATTATCCCTCTGAGTAACTTAAGGAAGTCTATTGTGACTAAGAGGAACAATGATTGGGGGCATAATATTTTCTTTGTTTTCTTCTTGTAGGAATGATTTCGATGATCTGGAAACATCTAAATTAGTTGGGTGTCTATGATAAGAGCCTTCACATCAAGGTGAAATCACCTCACATACCTCGACTTTGCTTATTTGTATGCTATAGGGAGGTCCATATCATTTCTTTGTCTGTTTTGAGGGAATTTCTTTATGATGCAATTCGGGTCCCTGCAAAATCCGTCCAAGGATATTAATGAAAAAAGGGTCATTGCGGACAGGATAATAAATATTGCACATTGAGAAAGAAAGGAACTCTAACTTGCCTGTTGTGTTCGTTATGCTCAATGATGAATCTTAAGTATTTTAAATCTAGTTACTAGGTTTAGGTTGCATTTTGCATATCATTTTGCATTTCATTCTGCATATTTTGTGAATTTAGAGTGATTTCGGTGTGATAATAGTGATCTCTTAAGTTTATGAGAGCTGAAAGCATCATCATTTCTTATGCTAAGTGGTCTCTTTATCATCATTTCTTCGATCGAGTACTTGTGTTTTGAGATGTTAGCTGCATACATAAATATTTTAATATAGATTCACACATTTCATTATTCACTCATCTACAGTCATCTTACTGCATAGAAAAATGAAAACATTGCATTACTCATTACTCATACTCATTCATTTATTTGCATATGAAAAGAAACAAAAATAGACATCTATAATCATTTGCATTACATGCATTCATATTGAAAAGAAATGCATACACGTAGAGTAAAGCGTATAAAAGACATCTCATAAACGAATCAACACAAGTACGATGAAATCAAATCAAGAACTCGTGAATCAGTTGTCCTGAGTCCATTTTCGGGATCAAAATTGAAATCTGACGTCAATTCTCTCATCGAAATTTCATGACATTGACCACTTAGCACTTTTTCATCAAATGCTCATTCTTTCTTCAAATTACACTCAATTTCTCATGAATCAATGTTGAATCTCAATTTCAATTCTACACAACAACTTTGTCCTCAATTTCTCATCAATCAATGCCAAAATTTCAAACATTCTTCAGGATCAATTTGTCCCCAAATAACTTATCATCACCAACAATTCCTATAATGTACCCTTGTTATCTTTCAATTTCACTCCCAAGGGGGCGTACTCATGACTTTATGGCCTCACATCTTCACATGTCAAGAAAATTTACAAATCTTTATCAAAAGTCGAGCAAAATGTTCTAAAGAAAGTCAATCAATTCTTATTGCTAAGGGGCATCTCACCTTTATCGCTTCACATCAAGTTGAGATCTCTTGATCATCTGAATTGAATCAATCGCTAGGGGAATATCAGTTTCATCACTTCAAATCAAGCTAATATTTGTCTTTTATCTGAATCAATCTCTTAGCGTTAATCAGTTTCATCGCTTTACATCAAGCTAATTGTTCGTTTAAACTTAATCAAAAGTTTAAAGAGTATCTTTGATCACACTCAATCTAAGCAGGTGTTCAGTATTCATTTCTTAATCAAGCTAAACAATTTATCTTCATCGTGTCTTGATCAATCAAGTTCAAGATTGATTTTTATCATCACTCACTAAGTCTAGATCAATCAAGTTCTAGATCAATAAGATCCACTTCTTGATCAATCAAGTTCAAGTTCAGTATCTTTGTTTTCTATCGTTCCTAAGTTCAATCAAGTTCAGGATCAGTATCGCTTTAATCAGACTTCATTTAGCTTTGTCGCTTTGAATCAAGCTAAACACCTTGCTCTTCATCGAGTTCATGATCAATCAAGTTCAGAACTAGCATCTCCTAGACATCACACATTCTTTGAACCAACGTGCTGCTCGCACATCAATTCAAAGAGGGGCAAATGTAATACCCTAAAAATGATCATTTAAACCATGGGCCCCTAATCTCGACAACATCACCAAGGTCCTAACCAAAGGCAATTAAATCAACCTTGAGCACATTATTAATTCTTCAATTATCAAATATCACATGGTAAATCAATTACTCAATATTAACTAAATATTTATTTAATTAATTAAATCATTCCAAGAATATCATTTTGATCAATTATCCTATTTTAATTTATTAAATATCATTGCATATTTAATTAATTAATAAATTTTCCTTTTAATCATGCAAAAGGAATTAATTTATTACAAAAGAGGAATTAATCACAAAGCAAGAGTTGAATTGAAATAAACAAAAAGAATTGAATTGAGAGAGAAATCAAACTTGAGATATTATTTCTTTTTCTAAATTTAGAACTTGAAATCAGAAAAGCAATTAAATTGAATTATTGAATTATTCTCTAAAATTAGAACTCAAAGCTTTTCAGAAAAAGAAGTTCAGTTGCATTGAAAATACCTTTTTCTTGAATAAATCAAATATATGCATGGAATTAATTTATTATTATTTCTAATGCAACTTGGACTTCTTATTTGAATGCATTTCAATTAAAATATAATTGGAATCTATCTCAAGGTTAACTGAACTTGATTTCTCAATTATTTTCAATTAATCCTAAATTGAGCTTTTCTCTTGTAACTCTCCATAAATTCAACCTTCAACTCTCATTCCAATTCAACCCAGAGATTTTTGAGAACACGCTTGGAGATTATTATCACGCTAATTTCGCTTTGGAGTCATTGAAGATCATTGTGCTTTTTAGATTATTTGCATCCATATTGCTTGAATTTATTATTGCTTAAAATTATTCATCCATTTTGCATCCATATAGTTAATATCATATAGATTAAATCCTTCATCTTGGTGTAGTCTAGTCATTGGTATTTCTTATAAAAATCTGAGAGCAATCTTATACTCACATCTTTTAGAAGGCAATTAGTCACTTTGTTATGGTTTATTATTGATTGATTATTATTTACTAACCATGCATATAATGACTTAATTGAAGTGTTGTGCTTACAACTACAAACACTTTTTCACACACACATTACTTGCTTAAGCATATGGGTGAAGTTGAGATGAGATATTAGGTTTTGAGATGATTTAGATGTTACCGGTTTATGTCTTTTATAGTCATACTGTGTTTTACCGGTAGTGCCTTGATTTAGATTGGTGATATTGTTTACCAGTTAGTGCAGTCTTTACAGTCTAAGTTGTTTAAGAAGTTTTTGTCCATACTGATTCACCCCCCCCTCTTAGTATCTGTTGGGTATTTACTGTTCATCATTATTTATCAATTGGTATCAGAGCTTCCTCTAGGTCCTCTATGTTATAAGATTAACCACTTGAGGAAAAGATCCTATTCTAATGATGAAGAGGGAAGGTCCTAAGTTCAATAGAGATAGCTTTAAGATATGGAAGGATAGAATGAAGATCTACATTAAAAGCATGGGTGCTCAAAATTGGAACTATGTTGAGAATACTTATGTTGTCCCTACTGGTACTCTCACCGATGATCAAAGAAGATAAATTCAGGAGAATGGGCAAGTCATGGAAGCTCTTATCAGTAGTCTCTCTGATATTGAGTTTATAGATGTTTAGGCTAAAGACAATCCCAAAGATGTATGGGATACTCTGGAGACTATCTATGGTGGTGATGAGCATGTGAAGCAAGCTAAGGAAGAGAGCCTTAGTGGAAAATTTGAAGACATGCGGATGGTTGAAGGAGAGACCATTCAATAATATGGGATAATTATTAAAACTATTGTTGGATACATCAAGAGTGCAGGAGGTACAATGGATGATTCCACTATTGTTAGCAAGGTTTTGAGATCCTTGTTGCCAGTCTATGCAATAAGGGTTTCTGCTATTCAGGAGTTGAGATCTATTGACAAGACAAAGGTATCCCTTGACTCCATTGCTAAGTTGACCGCATATGAGCTAAATAGTTATGATGGTAGTGTTCAAAAGACTAAATCAGCCTTTAGAGCATCTGCTGCACTATCTAGAAAGGGAAAAGAAGTTGGTACTAGTTATGAACCTAGACAAAATAGAGACATGGATGATGAGGAGATCCTGATGGAATTTGAAGCTCTTCTTGCCAAGAGACTTCCTAAGGGAACTGGAAAATATAGAGGTAAGCTCCCTTTGAAAAAAATTTCTTATAATAGGATAGGACACATTGTTGTCAACTGTCCTAATAGTGATAATAAGGACAAACCGAAGAAGTTCAAAAAGTTCAAAGGAGGAAATAGGAGAAACTATCTTGTTGTAGTCGATGAAGGTGTCACTGGTGATGAATTAGAAGATGAAGAAAGCGAAGACATAGTGTTTGTAGCTATTAAGGAAGATGTGTCAGACAAGAAAGCCCTTGTCTCCTTCTTTGATAATTCTAATGAGTGGATTATTGATAGTGGATGTTCTCACCACATGACTGGTGACAGCAAAAATTTTCTATCACTGGAAGAGTATGATGTAGGTGTAGTCCGATTTGGTAATGATGCACCATGTATGGTAAAAGGCAAAGGGTCCATCTCTCTAAATGGAAAAAGCAGTGGTGATAATGTGTATTGGGTAGAAGGTCTCAAGCATAACCTTTTGAGTGTTGCCCAGCTGAATGATCAAGGACTCAATCTAGAATTCAAAGATGGAGTGTGCAAAATAAAAGGAAAGAGTGGTGATATGATGGCCACTGGTATGCAGACCAAAGGTAACTTATTTCATTTAAATACAAATATTAGTCAATGTCTAATGGCTAAGTTTGATGACAGTTGGATATGGCATAGGAGACTCTGCCATGTAAATTTTGATAATATTGTGAGGGCTAGTAAGATCAAGGCAGTGAGAGGATTGCTTGTGCTAAACAAACTAGAGAATCATTTGTGCAAAGAATGTCAACTGGGGAAAATGTCTTCCTCAACCTTCAAAGGTAAATCTTTCACAACAGATAATTTACTTGATCTTGTGCATACTGATTTGTGTGGTCCTATGAAAACTAGGAGTGTTCAGGGAGATAGGTACTTTATGATTCTCACTGATGATTGCTCAAGAATGATGTGGGTCACATTCTTGAAAGACAAGTCTGAAGCTTTTGGAAATTTTAAAGCCTTCAGAGAACTAGTTGAAAAGGAAAGCGGTAAGAGGATTAAATGCCTTAGAACTGACCAAGGAGGTGAGTTCACCTCTAGTGAATTCAATAAAAACTGTGAAGAGAATGACATCGAGAGGCAACTGTCTACCCCTCAGACTCCACAATAGAATGGCCTAGCAGAAAGGAACAACTGAATTGTAGTTGAAGCAACTAGAATGATGCTGATTCAAGGGAAGGTTGTTCACACTTTCTGGAGAGAAGTGGTGAGCACTGCCGTCTACACTATGAACCGGGTACTCATCAAGAAAGGTAAGGATAAAACTCCTTATGAGTATTGGACCGGTAAGACTCTAGTAGTAAGCTACTTTAGAGTGTTTGGTAGCAAGTGTTATATCAAGAGAAGTGAATACTAGAGCAAGTTTGATGCAAAATGTGATGAGGGAATATTCCTAGGGTATTCCACCAAGAGAAAAGCTCTCAAGTGTTATAACAATAGGACTCAGAGAATTGTTGAAAGTATCAATGTTAGAGTTGATGAAACCTCTGAGAAACTTGAGGAAACCAACAGCGAGCGAGCGGTAGATGAACCGGATGTAACCTTCTGGGAACCGGTTGCAAAACAACCAAGTACAAGTAATAGTGCTCCTACACTAGTAGTTGCTGTTGAAGATGAGGATGAAGAGGAAAAGAAAGATGAATTAGTTAAGATCATTCCTAGGTATGTAAAGTTGCATCATGATCCAAAGCAAATCATAGGGGATAAGGATGCAAGAATACTTACAAGAAGAAAGGTCAGAGAGAATTATTGCATGATTTCTGAATTTGAGCCCAAAACATTTAAAGAGGCACACAAAGATGAAGACTGGATTAAGGCTATGGAAGAGGAACTTGACCAGATACAAAAGAATGGTACATGGTCTTTGGTACCCAGACCTGAGCACACAAATGTTATTGGCACCAAATGGGTTTTTAGAAACAAGTTGAATGAGGATGGCACAGTGGTAAGAAATAAAGCAAGATTGGTATGTAAGGGATATGCTCAAGAAGAAGGAGAAGACTACGGAGAAACCTTTGCTCTAGTGGATAGATTCGAAGGAGTTTGAATGCTACTTGCATATGCAACCTTCAAGGGATTCAAAGTGTATCAGATGGATGTGAAATCTGCATTCTTGAATGGAATACTTGAAGAGGAAGTGTATATAGAGCAACCAGATGGGTTTGCCCTATCAAAAGATAGTGATATGGTGTGTAGGCTACATAAAGCCTTGTATGGATTAAAGAAAGAACCTAGAGCATGGTATGAACATTTACACTCCCATCTTGTGAAGATTGGATTTGAAAGAACAAGTGAAGATAGCAATATCTATCTGAAGATAGAAGGAGATGAGATTCTGATCTGTGAAGTGTTTGTTGATGACATAATTTTTAGTGGAGATGACAAGATGAGCCATGTGTTTGTAGATGGAATGAGGAAGGAATTTGAGATGTCACTAATCGGAGAGATTAAGTTCTTCATTGGACTACAGATTCAACAAATGAAAGATGGTATCTTTATCACTCAGTCCAAGTATGTCAAAGAGGTGTTGAAGACCTTTGGCATAGAAGACAGCAAACTGGTTGGTACATCGATGATGAGCAGTTTTAAATTGTCCAAAGAAGATGACTCAGTGTTGGTGAATGAGAAGGAATACCGGTCAATGATTGGTAAGTTGCACTATGTAGTACACAATAGACCAAACATTGCACATGCAGTGGGCATTGCTGCACGTTTCCAGAAAAGTCCAAGACAATCCCACTTGGTAGCAGTCAAGCGGATTCTTAGATATCTGAAGGGAACTATAGAGTATGGTTTATGGTATCCATACAATAATGATTTCAATCTAAAAGTATTCACAGATGTCGATTGGGCTGGTAATGTGGATGACTGGAAGAGAATAATCGGTGGTGCATTCTTTCTCGGTGGTAGACTAGTCTCATGGATGAGCAAGAAGAAGAGTTATATCTCTCAGTCCACAATAGAAGCAGAATATGTCACAACATTTATGAACTGTACTCAAACAATTTGGATGAAGCATGTATTAAATGGTTTCAAAGTCCTTGTATCTGAACCAATGAGTATATTTTGTGATAACACAAGTGCAATTAATATTTCCAAGAATCTGGTATTACATGCTAGAACCAAGCACTTTAATCTCAAGTATCATTTCTTGAGGGAGAAAGTTTAGAACAAAGAGGTTGTATTGGAACATGTTTCCAGTAAAGAGTAGTTAGCAGATATATTCACCAAGCCTCTACCAAAGGCTACATTTACCTATTTAAGAGGTGAATTAGGGGTGCTTCCCCTTCAAGAGGTGAACTAAAGGTATGTGCTCCACATCAGTCAGGTATTGCATTGTTAAAAATTTTCAAGATTGATGTGTTGAAGGATGCTACTCCTCAGGGGGAGGAGCATAGTAGATCATGGATATTTGTGCCTCCACTTTGGCATTTTTGTCAAAGGGGGAGAAGATGTGAAGCAGAGAAGATATCTGAAGTATTGAAGACATATAATATGGAAGAAGATGTAGAGATATCTTTGTGTATTGCCATCAATACCAAAGCGGGAGATTGTTGGCATATGCGTAGAGTTTGATGACATGATGGGATTTTATGTTGTCATTGATGTCAATATGTTAAAGTATGAACTGGTATACTAAAGTAAGCAAACTGGCAAGTGAACCAGTATATGCAAAAATTGAACCGGTATGTTGGAGTGTGAACTGGTATATGCAAAGCTTGTATCGGGGTTTCATTTGATATGACTACCGGTTGGTAGTCTCAGCTTCAGGGTTTCCGGTTGATTCATTCCAAGTCTGTGTGATTCGACCGATGATATCCTATGATGAGTTAGCATTGAAATGAAGATTAGATAGCATTGCCACGTCATCCTTGTGCGCATGAAGAATCTCCTTGATGGTCTTGCATGAAGAAGATTGATTCTATCTACCTTGGGAATATGCAAAATCTTAGTAAACAGTGGAGAGCGCGTGATGGGTTATCAAATTCCAGAAGCGGTGAAGAACAGATGATGGAGAACATCTTGAGATTTGTTCAAGATTGTTTTACCCTATGTTTAAATGGCCAGGATTGGACTGACTATATTGTTAACCTAGATGCTTAGGGTTTTAGGTTTTGGCCACCGACCTAATTGTTGTCTATAAGGTTGATGATGATTTTTATTTGAAGTTGTTTGCAAATGAATGTATGTGAGGTGATTCTTTCTAGACCTAAAGAGTAAGCAGAGATCTACAGAGTGTGATTGCAGATGTAAGGAAACTGAAGCGGATCTACCTTGGCATTAAGTGTTGTTATTAGATCAGTGTATTACTTGTTGACTTCTAACCATTTCAGCAGATGGAAAATCCCTTTATTGGGTAGCTTTAACAGGCTTTTTGTAAATCCTTTAACAGGGTTACTCAAAATCATTGAGTTCTTCAAATCCTCTTACAAGGTAACCTTTAATAGGGTTTTAACCTCTAACTGGGTATTTAGCCATCCCTTAACTAGTGATCCTTAGCAGGATCGATTCCTAGCAGAACCTATTGTAAAGTCTTTAATCGGACTAGGCTCCTAACAGAGCGGACTTCAGAAGAGTTCAAGAACAACTTGTGGGTATTCATCCCCACCGTGGTTTTTCCCAGTTGGGTTTCCATGTGAAAAATCAATGTGTTATGTGTGATGCTTTTTCATGTGATGTTTTAGTGTTTTATGTCAAGCAGTAATGCAAGCTGATCCAATGGTCATTGTATTTCTGATGTATTACTTGCTTAAGCATATGGGTGAAGTTGAGATGAGATATTAGGTTTTGAGATGATTTAGATGTTACTGGTTTATGTCTTTTATAGTTATATTGTGTTTTACCGGTAGTGCCTTGATTTAGATTGGTGATATTATTTACTAGTTAGTCCAGTCTTTGCATTCTAAGTTGTTTAAGAAGTTTTTGTCCATACTTATTCACCCCTCCCTCTTAGTATCTATTGGGTATTTACTATTCATCATTATTCATCAAAGGGGTCCTATGGTGTCCATAGGTGTCATATTGTGTCCTACGATCCCTTAGGACACCATATGACCCCTTAAGACACCAAATTGTGTCGTTAGGGGTCATATGGTGTCTTAAGAGATCGTAGGACAAAATATGACCCCTTAGGACATCATATGACCCCTTAAGGCACCAAATTGTGTCATTAGGGGTCATATGGTGACCTAAGGGGTCATAGGACATAATATGATCCCTTAGGATACCATAACACCCATAACAACCCAATATGGTGTCATAAGGGGTCATATGGTGTCATAAGGGGTCATAAGGGGTCATGGGATACCATATGAACCCTAATGACAACATACGACCCCTTATGACACCATATGGTTTTGTTAGGGGTGATATGTTGTCCTAAGGGGTCATATTGTGTCCTAGGACCCCTTAGGATACCATATGACCCCTTAAGATACCAAATTATGTCATTATGGGTCATATTGTGTCTAAAGGGGTCATGGGACACCATACAACCCCTAAGGACAACATACAACCTCTCATGACACCATATTGGGTCGTTATGGGTCCTATGGTATCCATAGGGGTCATATTATGTCCTACAACCCCTTAGGACACCATATGATCCCTTAAGACACTAAATTGTGTTGTTAGGGGTCATATGGTGTCATAAGGGGTTGTAGGACACCATATGACCTCTAAGGACAGCATACAACCTCTTATGACACCATATTGGGTTGTTATGGGTCCTATGGTGTCCATAGGGGTCATATTGTGTCCCATGACCCCTTAGCACACAATATGACCCATAATGACACACTTTGGTGTCTTAAGGGGTCACATGGTGTCCTAAGGGGCCTAGGATACAATATGACCCCTTAGGACACCATATGACCCCTAATGACACCATATGGTGTCATAAGGGGTCCTATGGTGTCCATAGGGGTCATATGGTGTCCTACAACCCCTTAGGACACCATATGACCCCTTAAGACACCAAATTATGTCGTTAGTGGTAATATGGTGTCCTAAGGGGTTGTAGGGCACAATATGACCCTTTTAGGACACCATATGACCCTTTAAGACACCAAATTGTGTTGTTAGGGGTCATATGATGTCCTAAAGGGTCATAGGACATAATATGACCCCTTAGGACACCATAGGACCCATAATGACCCGATATGGTGTCATAAGCGGTCGTATGGTGTCCTAAGGGGTCATAAGGGGTTATGGGACACCATATGACCCCTAAGGACAACATACAACCCCTTTTGACACCATATGGTGTCGTTAGGGGTCATATGGTATCCTAAGGGGTCATATTGTGTCTAAGGACCCCTTAGGACACCATATGACCCCTTAAGACACCAAATTGTGTCGTTATGGGTCATATTGTGTCGTCAGGGGTCATGGGACACTATATGATCCCTAAGGACAACATACAACCTCTTATGACACCATATTGGGTTGTGATGGGTCCTATGGTGTCCATAGGGGTCATATTGTGTCCTATGACCCCTTAGGATACCATATGATCCCTTAAGACACCAAATTGTGTTTTTAGGGGTCATATGGTGTCCTAAGGGGTCATAGGACACCATATGACCCCTAAGGACAACATATGACCTCTTATGACACCATATTGTGTTGTTATGGGTCCTATGGTGTCCATAGGGGTCATATTGTGTCCTACGATCCCTTAGGATACCATATGACCCCTAACGACACAATTTGGTGTCTTAAGGGATCATATAGTGTCCTATGTTAGGATTCCCAAAGCTACTGAGAGGGGGGGTGAATCAATATCTAACCAGTATATAAATTTACTTGACTTAAAACATGAAAAACATATTAAAACTGTGTACCGGTAAATGAGAAATAATGCAGTAAACAAGAATAATAGTAACCACATGAGAAGCACACCATAACACAGTATTTTAATGAGGAAACCGGGTGTGGTAAAAACCTCAATGGTATTTGTGACCCACAATATTCACTTACTGGCCAATAAGGGAATATTACTCTTACAATAGGGGTCTGCACATGCAAGAAGGCCAAGTGCCTAAACCTCACTGCTCAATTACAAAAGAAGTCACACTGACTTACAAAATGGATTATACTAATCCAATGTCTTGTATTGCTTCAGATTGTTGGGAAAAATGGTGTCTCAACCTTGCATTTATGTGAGGTTACTATTTATAGTAAGTTTTCATTCAAGCATGAAATGGTGTGAAACTCTCCCTAAAGCTTCTGGTTGGTTAGATAAGCATTCTGGTAAAGTTGCATCGCAAGGTCATAGCTAGTTTTGAAGATATTAAAGTTTTCATCTTGGAGGGGTGCAATAAAATGTTTAAACTTAATTTTGGGGACTTTAGAGGCTCCAAATCGCCCTAAAAAGTGGCCGTAACTACCGAAGCGGGTTACGAGGTGATAGAGCACTTCACGAGCTTTTCGGCGCTTCAAACGGTTCGTCAATCGGACACCCGGTTCTCAAGTTATGGCCTCCGAAAGTTTGTACTCCTGAAATAGGAAAAATAATTTGTATCGGATACATAAATGAGCTGTAAAAGGGAGCGACACATGTTGATGTGTGCTTTAACATGTCATAGGGCATCTAGAAGGGAGATAAGGTCGGCTACACCTTATTGGGTGGTTTTAGCCCATGGTTTTGTAATACCGTTTGACGGTTTCTTGTATTGTATCTCCTATTTATGAGGTGTGTGAGATAGAGGTTGTGTGTAAGAGTCTTATGGCTATTGAGTTGCCTCTGAATCTCTGATTAATGGTACTCCTACGAAGAGTTTGCTCTGCAAGTATGTTGTAATCTATTTTTGATTGCTGAATAAAATATTGAGCTGCTTTTGGAGTGTGGGGTTTTTCTCCCGAAAGGGTTTTCCCCACGTAAATCACTGTGTTGTGGTATGAATGCTATTATATCTATTTCTATTTTCTGTAACTGTTGTAACGATCTGAAAAAGTTTTGCATTACCCTCCTCTCAAGGTTAGTGTAGGAAGTTGTTTCCGCTACTTAACTTCCTTACAAGTGGTATCAGAGCCTGATCACCTTTGGTTTCAATTGTGGGCAGTTGGGTTTTTTGAACTAATCTAGATTTGAGTGGGAGCTTGTGCAGAAGACACTTTTTGATCTTGTTGCAAGAATATTCAGATGGCGAGTTCGTCAGGGAGAATAGAGGTGGAGAAATTTAACAGAAGTAATTTTGAGATGTGGAAGCTGAAGATGAAAGATCTGCTAATAGATCGAGATATTTGGGATGCTGTTGATGCGAATGTCCAAAGGCCCTCAGATCCTACTGTGGCAGCTCAGTATGATGTTATGGACCGAAAAGCTAAGGGTCTAATCAGACTGTGCCTGGCAGACTCTGTTCTAATCAATGTCCATGAAGAGAACTCTGCAAAGAAGCTGTGGACTAAGCTTGGTGAGATGTATCAAGTGAAATCTTTATTAAATCAAATTTTCTTAAGAAAGAAATTGTATTCCTTGAAGATGGAAGAGGGTGGATGAATTGCAGACCACCTGGAAGCATTCAATATGTTGGTGGCTCAATTAGTATCCATCGGTGTTAAGATGGACGAGGAGGAGAAATGTCAGATCTTGCTTTGTTCTTTGCCTGATTCGTGGGATTCTCTTGTTATGGCTATCAGTAGTACTTCTGTTGTTTTGAAATCTGAAGACATGGTGGGTGCCCTACTCGGTGAAGAGATGCGAAGGAAGGTATCCATCAGTTCAAAGGAAGCCCTAACCATTCGTGGAAGACCTAAGGAGAAAGGCAAGAAGAATGAGAAGCGCGACAAGTCCAAATCCAAAGGGAGATCGAAATCTCCTGGAAAGTCTAAAGTCATTTGCTGGAACTGCGGTAAACCGGGTCACATCCGTAAGGTTTGCAAAGAAGAAAAGAAGAAGAAGAAAAAGAAAAAGTTCAATTCTGATTCTGAGTCTGACAAGGAAGATGGCGATGCATTTATTGCGGCTTTGGCGACTCATGCAGGTAATGATGCCTGGCTAATTGATTCAGGTGCATCTTTTCATATGACTTCCAATAGAGATTGGTTTTCTGAATATGAAGGATTTAATGGAGGTAAGGTGTACTTGGGTGATGATTCACCTCTAGACATTGTTGGTCGAGGTAAAGTTAGAATCAGGTTTTCTGATGGTAGAATAAAAGGGATTAATGGTGTGCTGCATATCCTTGGATTAAAATGAAACCTGTTATCTGTGAGCAAACTGATAGATGCAGGTGTGCAGGTAGTCTTTTCTGAAGCAGGATGTAAGATGATTAAGGGTGCTATGGTAGTTGCTAGAGGTGTCAGATTTGGCACTTTGTATAAGCTTGAAGCATACACTGTTGAATGTAATAGCACTTCTGTAAAAAGAAATTCTGCGGATACTTCACTGGAAGATTTGAAGGTTTCACCTTCAGCAGATGGAAATGGTTTTTGGGTACCTAAGGGTGCTCTTTCGTCTGAAGCAAAGTTACCTGTAGAGAAGACTATGTTATGGCACCAGAGACTTGGCCACATTGGAGAAAAGGGTCTAAGAACCTTGAAAAATAAAAATTTTGTTGAAGGTTTGAATGATTATAATCTTGCCTTTGATTTCTGTGAGCATTGCATTTATGGAAAACAAAACCGCGTTCAGTTTTACTTGACTTCTCATAAAACTTGTGGTGTTTTGGATCTTATCCATTCTGATGTGTTTGGTCCAGTAGATGTCCCTTCAATTGGAAAATCCACATATTATGTTTCATTTATTGATGATTTTAGTAGAAGGACATGGGTATATTTTCTAAAGAGTAAATCTGAAGTTTTTAGTCGTTTTAAAGAATTTAAAGCAATGGTTGAGTTGCAGACTGGAAAGAAAATAAAATGTTTGAGAACTGATAATGGCGGTGAGTTTTGCTCTAATGATTTTGATAGATTCTGTAAAGACTATGGAATTAACAGGCAGAAGACAACTCCGTATTCTCCATAGCAGAATGGAGTTGCAGAAAGAATGAACAGGACACTGATGGAGAAGGCTAGGAGTATGTTGAGTGGTGCTGGTCTCGAACAAAAGTTTTGGGCTGAAGCTGTTGCCACTGCTTGCTACCTGATTAACAGGTCTCCTACATCAGCTCTTGTTGATAAAATGCCTATGGAAGCATGGTCAGGTCACAAGCCTTCATTGAGACATCTTAGAGTTTTTGGTTGTGAGGCATATGCACATGTGCCAAAGGAGAAGCGAACAAAGTTGGAGAACAAGGCTGTGAAATGTATCTTCATCGGGTATAGTTATGGTGTGAAAGGATACAAGCTTTGGGACCCTGTTGCACAAAAGGTAATTCACAGTAGAAGTGTTATTTTTAGAGAAATTAAGTCTCCTTTTGTTACATTGCAGCCAGAACAGACTAAAAAAGATGTGATTCAACTTCCTTCTACACCTGAAAGAGTTGAATCGAGACCCCTAGATAGGCAAGAATTTGAGGAGAGCTCGTCTAGCTCTGAATCTTCAGAAGAGGAGGAAGAACCTCCAACTCAGCTTGTTCGAAGGTCTACAAGACATAGACAACCACCTGAAAGGTATTCACCTGATGATTGGAGATGTATTTTTGCTCTGAATACTAGTGTGGATGAACCGAAATCTATAGAAGAGGCATTAGGTATGAATGATGCAGAATCCTGGAAGATTGCTTTGGAGGAAGAAATGGCAGCTTTGAAAAAGAATGATACATGGGATCTTGTACCATTGCCTGAAGGACGAAAACCTGTTGGTTGTAAATGGGTGTTCAAGAAAAAGATTGGTTCAGATGGAAGCATTGAGAAGTATAAAGCAAGGTTGGTTGCAAAAGGCTACTCTCAGGTTGAGGGTGTTGATTATGGTGAGATATTTTCTCCTGTTGCAAAAATGACATCTATTAGATTTTTGCTTTCTATTGCTACTGCTTATGATTTAGAAGTTGAGCAAATGGATGTGAAAACTGCTTTCCTTCATGGTGATTTGGAGGAAGATATTTATATGACACAGCCGGAGCACTATGTGGTGAAAGGCAAAAGTAATTTGGTCTGTAAATTGAAGAAATCTTTGTATGGCCTCAAACAAAGTCCTAGGATGTGGTACCAAAAATTTGATACATATGTGTTGAGTTTGGGATTTGAACGTTCTAAATCAGATCACTGTGTTTATTATAAATCTGATGGTGATCATTTCTTATTCATTGCATTGTATGTTGATGATATGTTATTCATTGGTAAAGGGAAAGGTATGATTTCAGAACTGAAGTCTCAGCTCGCTGCTAAATTTGAAATGAAAGATCTTGGTGCAGCAAAGCACATTCTTGGGATGGAAATTAGAAGAGATAGGGTGAATAGAAAGCTATGGCTAGGCCAGAGTAAGTATGTGAATTCAGTGTTATAGAGGTTCAACATGCAGAATTGTAAACCATTGAGTGTTCCTTTTACAGTTGGAATGAAACTATCTGTTTCAGATTATCCTACATCCCCATTGGAGATGGAAGACATGAGCAGAGTGCCTTACTAGAGTGCGGTTGGAAGCTTGATGTATGCTATGGTCTGTACTAGACTAGATATTGCCCAAGCAGTGGGAGTACTTTCTAGATATATGTCTAATCCTGGTAGAGTTCATTGGGATGCAGTCAAAAGAGTCTTCAGATATTTGAAGGGTACTTCAGAGTATTCTTTGTGTTATCATGGTAATTCAGTTGGAGACATGACTTCCCTTGATATCCATGGTTATGTGGATTCAGATTGGGCAGGTGATATTGATAGCAGAAGATCCACCAATGCTTATGTGTTTACTTTGTTTGGTGGTGCAATTAGTTGGATGAGTAAGCGACAGGCTGTGGTTGCTTTATCCACTACTGAAGCAGAGTATATGGTAGCTACTCATGCTTGTAAAGAGGCCATTTGGCTTAAGAGACTATGTTCGGATATTGGAATAAAACAAGGTACAGTGACAGTTTACTGTGACAGTCAGAGTGCAATTAGCCTAGCTAAGAACCCGACATTTCATGCCCGGACCAAACATATTGATGTTCAGTATCATTTTGTTAGAGATATGGTCGAAGATGGTAGGGTGAAGCTGGTTAAGGTGGAAACTTTGATGAATGTTGCAGATGCTTTAACTAAGGTTGTGAGCACAGAGAAGTTCAGATGGTGTTCAGAGTCTATGGGCCTTATGGCCCCTAGCAATTTATTCATTGTGTTGACATTCCCTTCCGCTCTTGCAAGGTGTTCGACAAGTGGGAGATTTGTTGGGAAAAATGGTGTCTCAACCTTGCATTTATGTGAGGTTACTATTTATAGTAAGTTTTCATTCAAGCACGAAATGGTGCGAAACTCTCCCTAAAGCTTCTTGTTGGTTAGATAAGCATTCCGGTAAAGTTGCGTCGCAAGGTCACAGCTAGTTTTGAAGATATTAAAGTTTTCATCTTGGAGGGGTGCAATAAAATGTTTAAACTTAATTTTGGGGACTTTAGAGGCTCTGAAACACCCTAAAAAGTGGCCGTAACCAGCAAAGTGGGTTACAAGGTGATAGATCACTTCGCGAGCTTTTCGGTGCTTCAAACGGTTCATCAATTGGACACCCGGTTCTCAAGTTATGGCCTCCGGAAGTTTGTACTCCTGAAATAGGAAAAATAATTTGTATCGGATACATAAATGAGCTGTAAAAGGGAGCGACACATGTTGATGTGTGCTTTAACATGTCATAGGGCATCTAGAAGGGAGATAAGGTCGGCTACACCTTATTGGGTGGTTTTAGCCCATGGTTTTGTAATACCGTTTGACGGTTTCTTGTATTGTATCTCCTATTTATGAGGTGTGTGAGATAGAGGTTGTGTGTAAGAGTCTTATGGCTATTGAGTTGCCTCTGAATCTCTGATTAATGGTACTCCTGCGAAGAGCTTTCTCTGCAAGTATGTTGTAATCTATTTTTGATTGCTGAATAAAATATTGAGCTGCTTTTGGAGTGTGGGGTTTTTCTCCCGAAAGGGTTTTCCCCACGTAAATCACTGTGTTGTGGTATGAATGCTATTATATCTATTTCTATTTTCTGTAACTATTGTAACGATCTGAAAAAGTTTTGCATTACCCTCCTCTCAAGGTTAGTGTAGGAAGTTGTTTCCGCTACTTAACTTCCTTACACAGATCAGCATGTGCTATGCCTGATTCAGTACCGGTTTAAGCTCTGCTACAACATAAATCCTTAACCAATATTTCACATATTAGGTCTACTTATCTCTCATCCTATCACATATATCCTATTACAAAATGATCTCATATATATGAGTCATATTACAACTCACCATGTCAACTTACACTGATTTTACAATTAATTACAAAATTCATTTCAAACAAAATTGAAGCCAGCCAAGGTGTCGGTATCCTTCCTTTCACTGTCGGTGTCCTATGATTGCAAGGTTTCCATCAATGACAAAACCTTCAATCACTTAGAATTTCTCATTGGAGTGTGCATTTTCCAACATCCTAAGGGGTCATAGGACACAATATGACCCCTATGGACACCATAGGACCCATAACAAACCATATATGGTGTCATAAGAGGTTGTATGTTGTCTTTGGGGTCATATGGTGTCCCATGACTCATTAGGACACTATATGACCCATAACGACACAATTTGGTGTCTAAAGGTGTCATATGGTGTCCTAAGGGGTCATAAGGGGTCATGGGATACTATATGACCCCTAAGGACAACATACGACACCTTATGACACCATATGGTGTCGTTAGGGGTCATATAGTGTCCTAAGGGGTTGCAGGACACCATATGTTCCCTAAGGACAACATACGACCTCTTATGACACCATTTTGGGTCGTTCTGGGTCCTATGGTGTTCATAGGGGTCATATTGTGTCCTATGACCCCTTAGGACACCATAGGACTCCTTAAGACACCAAATTGTGTTGTTAGAGGTCATATGGTGTTCTAAGGGGTCGTAGGATACAATATGACCCCTAACGACAACATATGACCCATAACGACCCATTATGGTGTCATAAGAGGTTGTATGTTGTCTTTAGGGGTCATATGGTGTCCCATGACCCCTTAGGACACAATATGACCCATAACAACACAATTTGGTGTCTTAAGGGGTCATATGGTGTCCTAAGGGGTCATAAGGGGTCATGGGACACCATATGACCCCTAAGGACAACATATGACCCCTTATGACACCATATGGTGTTGTTAGGGGTCATATGGTGTCTTAAGGGGTTGTATTATGTCCTACAACCACTTAAGACACCATATGACCCCTTAAGACACCAAATTGTGTCATTATGGCTCATATTGTGTCTTAAGGGGTCGTAGGACATCATATGACCCCTAAGGACAACATACAACCTCTTATGATACCATATTGTGTTGTTATGGATCTTATGGCATCCATAGGGGTCAGATTGTGTCCTACGACCCCTTAGGACACCATATGATCCCTTAAGACACTAAATTGTGTCGTTTGTTAGGACCCAAAGGCAATTGAGAGGGTGGGGT
This sequence comes from Cryptomeria japonica, assembly GCF_030272615.1. Taxonomy (NCBI): domain Eukaryota; kingdom Viridiplantae; phylum Streptophyta; class Pinopsida; order Cupressales; family Cupressaceae; genus Cryptomeria; species Cryptomeria japonica. The sequence goes on along the minus strand of NC_081411.1, from coordinate 473,733,162 downwards.
GAATCAGTTGTCAATTAATTTCAACCCAAATATAACTTAATCAAACTTGATACTTAATACCAGTAAACCAAACTTAATGTTGGTTGATAGATTAGCAGCTTATATTAATACTGGTGAAGTTCAATGCATAAAATAGAAAGAGAAACAACATCCACAATACATAACATAGAGATTTGTACGTGGAAACCCTATAAGGACCTATAAGGGAAAAAACCAAATTATCAGTTGTAGTCATAGAAGTACTTACCGGTTTAGAGTTTTCCATACCAAATTTCTTTAGTAATTCCTTCAAGTATTTTGTTTGACATATGAATATACCTTTATCAATATGTGAAATTTGCAATCCTAAGAAGAATTTTATCTCCCCAATCATAGACATTTCAAATTCTTCCTGCATCTTATTAGCAAAGTCTTTACACAATCCATCTTCTCCTCCAAAAATGATATTGTACGTTAGGAAATAGGGAATCATCACAAAAACATATAAAAACTAGCCATTAGCTCAATCACGAAAGCACAATTGCAATGATCTATCCTAAACACACTCAACAAAGACATGAAAACAAAACATTCAAAACTAAATACTATGCAAACCAAATGCAGATCTGAATGCTTCCTTCATGCGGCTCCATTGTTCTTCTTTCCTCTCCAAATAGCCTTTGTTTGTGGATCTCACCTTCAAGTGCATACACATGAGATGAAAGCAAATAAACAAGATTATGGCGCAAGAGTACTTGAAATGTGATTGTTTTGACAAAGTGATTATTTCGACAGAGTAATTACCAAATTGATTGAAGAAAAATCATCCAATTTATAGAAAAATTGGAGAAAAGATCAAATTAGTATGAAATGGATATTAGAAGCAATTGATTTCAAAATGGAAAAATTGAGTGAAAAGAAGAAGGTTATGCCACCTTCTATGTCATGAATTATGACATATTGCCAATGCAAAGCTTAGAGGACTAGAACCTTATGACATCTTATTATGCCAAGAGTATGACGCATGAGAAATTCATGCTTCCACCGAAGCACAAAAATAGGGAGAACTAGAGACAATTTAATTAGGTGGAATTTGCAATTAGGAAATTAGAAAATAGGTGGAAATTAAGAATTTAGAAATGATGAAAATTAGGAAATTAGAAATGATGGAAAATTAGAAAATTAGGTAAATTAATTAATAATTTGCCATTTATTAATTAATTCACAAAAAGAGAAATAATTAGCCAATTAAATGATCATTTAATTGCGATGAGAAGACTTAGGATAAATAAATAAATTATTTAACCTAGAGGAAGAAATGACAAACAAGATTAAATGAATAAATCATAAAACCTTAGAAGATGAATTAGAAATGCAAGGATGACAATTAGGTCTTGACAAAAGACAATTGATATAGATGATTTTGAATTGATAAATGATCAATGTGATAAATGATTTGATTGATAAAATGTGCTGATTGATGAGGAACAATGACAAATTGATCCAAAATGACAAAATTGACAAGAGGATGAGGATTGATGGCAAACTAGATTGCAAGATGACAAGATTAAAATGACCACAATCGATGACGAACCGATCGCAAAAAGACAAGGTTGAACATGACAATGATCGATGACAAATCGATCACAAAATGACAAGATTGATAAGAGGACAAAACCCTAATTAGGATTGACGATGTCCAGAATGATGACAAATGAGCACGCACATTGATGCGACAGGATAAAATCAATCAAAATCATGACTGGATAGTTTGTTGTCGACAAGACCAAATTCGAAAGCGAGACAAATGAAGAATGCAGAAGAAAGACTCGATGCTCACAAATGATAAAGACCAAGTGCAAATCATAAGAGAAATGTTAATGCGACGCAAAAACCTAAAATGAGGCAATGCGCAAATGTTAAATTATGATCCCGCAAGCGTTGACCATTTTTAGGTGTCTACAGATATCATCAACAAAAACTTCAATAACCAAGATGTCTTCATTAGTCACTTTGAAATATAAGTTACTATCAGCATTACCTTTAGTGTAACCAAGCTTCACAAGATATTTTTCCAATCTAGCATACCAAGCTCTAGGAGCTTGCTTCAATCCATACAAATCTTTCCTTAATCTGCAAACCATATCTTTATTATTTGTCAATGAAAATCCATCAAGCTGTTCAATGTAAACTTCCTCTTCAAGATCACCATTCAAAAATGCACATTTTACATCCATTTGATATACTTTATAGTTCTTATGTGCTCCAAATGCAAGAAATAATCCGACTGCCTCAATTTTAGCTACCAGTGCAAAGGTTTCATTATAATCAATTCTCTCTTTTTGTGAATATCCTTTACACACTAATCTTTCTTTGTTTCTGATTACCTTACCATCTTCATTAAGTTTATTTCTGAATACCCATTTAGTTCCAATTACATTTTTGTCTTTAGGCCGGGGAACCAATGTCCATGTATTATTCTTTTCAATTTGTTCTAATTCATCTTCCATAACTTTTATCCAAAATTTATCTTCACATGCCTCATTAACAAATGCTAGTTCAATTTGAGAAATTAAACATACCTGTTCATTTGCCAGTCTTCCTCTTGTCATAACACCTTGATACTTATTCCAATTATCTGACTTTCAAAGTGATTTAATCTTACATACCTGGGTTTGTTCACTTGTTGTTGTTCTTCAGTCACTGTGGAATTCTCTAATGATGCCGATGTGTCTAGATCCAAATTTTGTACCGGTGCACTCTATATAGGTTCATTTATGATCATCTCAACTACAGGTTCAAAATCCATAGACCTTGAATTTCCTCTAAATTATTCATCTATCTTCACATTTGCACTCTTAATGATTTTCTGAAATCTTTTATTAAAACATCTATATGCCTTGCTCTTAGATGAATAACCAAGAAATATTCCTTCATCACTTCTAGAATCAAATTTACGAATATACTCATCTCTCCTAAAATAACATTTGCTTCCAAATATTTTGAAATATTTAAGAGTAGGAGTAATACCAAACCATAGTTCATAAGGGGTCTTACCGGTTTCACCTTTGATGTGAACTCTGTTAAAAGTGTAAACTATTGTATTCATTGCTTCTCTCCAGTACACATGAGGTAGATTTGCTTCTAATATCATGCTTCTAGCTACATCCAGAATAGTTTTCTTCTTCCTTTCCACAATTCCATTTTGTTGAGGTGTCTGAGGTGCTGATAGTTGTCTTTTGATTCCATTCACTTCACAAAATGTATTAAACTCCTTAGATGTAAATTCACCTCCTTGAACTGATCTCAAACATTTGATTTTCTTACCAGTTTCATTCTCTACCATTGCCTTGAATAGTTTGAATTTCCCAAAATCTTATGATTTCTCCCTGAGAAAAGTAACCCAACACATTCTAGAATAATCATCAATAATTAGCATAAAGTATCTATATCCCTGTAGACTTCTTGTTCTTGTCAGACCACACAAGTCAGTATGAATTAAATCAAGAATATTATTGGATTTCTCAAAAATACTCTTAAAAGATGTTCTAACTTGCTTTCCCATTTTACATTCCTTACATAGCGGGTTATGAGGTTTCACAATCTTAGGTAAATCCCTTACTGCCTTAGATGAATTGATCTTTACAATGCAATCAAAATTCACATGACAAAGTCTCTTATGCCATAACCAACTTTCATCAATATGTGCAATTAAGCATGTCTTTTCACTATTATTCAAATGAAAGATATTACCTCTAGTCTGATTACCAATTGCAATCTCCAAACTAGTTCTATTCATGATTTTGCATTTACCATTCTTGAACTGTAACTGAAATCCTTTTTCAACTAATTGACCAACACTCAAAATATTATGCTTCAAACCTTCAACATAGTAAATGTTGTCAATATTGTGCTTACCATCAAAAGATAAAGTGCCCTTTCCTTTGATCAAACAAGCTTTATCATCCCCAAATCTTACTAGACCTCCATTGTATTCCTGAAAAGATAATAATTTACTTTTATCACTAGTCATATGATGTAAACATCCGAAATGTATAATCCATTCATCTTTTTCTTCAATTTTAGCTACCAAGACCTTCTCTACCGGTGGAATAGTAGGTGTCGGTTGATCTTCTTTTATTGCAACAAAAGCCCATACATTGTCTATCGGTTATTCATCAGAATCATCAATAACTCCTTCATCAACATAGTAACATGATTTGTCTCTATTCTTCTTAAATCTGTATATCTGATATTCAAGGTTAGGCTTATATATTCTTTTAGCTTCTTCTCTCAATCTTTCATGTCTATCAAGACATCTAGATGCCATATGACTAACTTTATTGTAGTTAAAACATTTAAATGGTGCTTTACCTTCATACTTACTTCCAATAGGACCTTTAGGCATTTTCCTTGCAAATAGTGCTTCAATTTCTTTCAGTTCTTTATTTTCCTTCCTGATATCTTCAAGTTCTCTTGCATAAAGTTCTTTCCAATCAGATTTGGATGATGATGATGATGATGATGATGATGATGATGATGATGATGATGATGTAGATGATGATGCTTTGAAGGATAAATTTGTCTTAATTGTAGCAACATGATCAAATTCCTCAAGCTCAAATACTGAAAGTTTTCCAACCAAGGTATCTTTAGATACTGATGTACTAGACATTGTTCTCAACTCATTAATAGCAGTTACTTTCATTTTGTATGCTAGTGGCAATGCTCTTAAAACTTTAGAAACAATTTCATCTTCACTTAAGGATCCTCCACAACATTGTATTCCCAAAACAATTTCATTAACCCTTTCCATAAAAGCAAAAAATCTTTCATCTTCTTCCATTTTCAGATTTTCATACCTGACCCAGAAGCATTCCAGTTTTGCAATTTTGACAATGGTATCTCCTTCATTCAATGTCTCCAATTTATCCCAAATAGATTTTGTAGTAGATTGGTCTGATAATTCCATGATTTGCTAATTTGACAATGAGCTCAAAAGTGCTTCTCTTGCTTTGCAATCATTCTCTTGATCCTTACCCAATGTTGGTGGATTAGGTTGATTCGATGTAGGACCAACATAGCCATTATTTGTAACATCCCATATGTCTCTTCCAATGCAATTGAGATGAGTCTCCATTCTGATCTTCCATATACCATAGTTAGTTCCATCAAGTTTCGGACTGTCATTCTTGAAAAAGTTTGTTGCCATAGAATCTCGTCAAGCTGTTAAACTTTTGCAAAAAGAGGACTTAGCTCTAATACCAATTGTTAGGACCTAGAGGCAACTAAGAGGAGGGGGTGAATCAATTTTCAATTAATTTCAACCCAAATATAATTTAATCAAACTTGATACTTAATACCGGTAAACCAAACTTAATGTCGGTTGATAGATTAACAGTTAATATTAATACCGGTGAAACTCAATGCATAAAACAGAAAGAGAAACAACATCCACAACACATAACATAGGGATTTGTACATGGAAACCTTGTAAGGGGAAAAACCATGGTGGGAAACCTTACCCACAATCAAATGATACTACTACAGATAGTATGTGTATACAAATGGGGTCTGCACATGCAGAAAGGCCAATCGCCTAGAGCTCACTGCTCAATCACAAAATTGGAGTCACACTAACTACAATTGGATGGTTAAATCCAATGATAATGTACTGCTCAAAGTAGCATCTTCAATGCTGGATTCAGTACCAGTTAAGATTTGATAATCACCTTCAAACCTTCCTTGAACCTTCTCTATGGTCTTCTCATATGATCTTCAATATTCACACATACCATGTTACAATACCATATACCATATACCATTACTTTACTTCTTCTTCTTCTACATCTATCTTATCAATTGAGATTTTACATATATACCAAAACCTAAGACCAAATGTGTAGGTCAGCTCACTAAGAATATTACAATAAAATAAATTACAAATAAGCCAAGATGCAATGCATCATGTCAACTTAGTACATTTACAACAATATCCAATCAATAAGTCATCTCCATAACGTGTCGTGCTGATCTAGAATAGATAATGCATGTCAGTCCATAACCTAGACCAATTTGCCGATAACAACAAATATGTCAAACTGATTAGACCAATAACTAGAATACCAAAACTAAGTATCCAAACCATGTCTTCGACATAACCAAGTGATCTCTAGATGATAACAAGTCATCCTCAGTGTCGGTGATCAATATAACCTGTCGGTGAACAATATACCGGTGATTGTGCCTAAGTCACTGAACTTGTCGGTGAACATAATGTGCCAGTTCAACATAACCATAGATCTCTAGAAGGATAAGTGTTAACATCAATGACCAAACTAATTGAACACATCCGTAATACCAACATTGTTAGGGGTCATATGGTGTCCTAAGGGGTCATAAGACACAATATGACCCCTAAGGACAACATACAACCCCTTATGACACCATATTGGGTTGTTATGGGTCCTATGGTGTCCTAAGGGGTTGTATTATGTCCTATGACCCCTTAGGACACCATATGACCCCTTAAGACACCAAATTGTGTCATTATGGGTCATATTGTGTCCTAAGGGGTCGTAGGACACCATATGACCCCTAAGGACAACATATGACCTCTTATGACACCATATTGGGTTGTTATGGGTCCTATGGTGTCCATAGGGGTCATATTGTGTCCTACGACCTCTTAGGACTTAATATGATCCCTTAAGACACCAAATTGTGTCGTTAGGGTTCATATGGTGTCCTAAGGGGTCGTAGGACATAATATGACCCCTAAGGACAACATACAACCCCTTATGACACCATATTGGGTCGTTATGGGTCCTATAGTGTCCTAAGGGGTCGTAGGACATAATATGACCCCTCAGGACACCATATGACCCATAATGACATAATCTGGTGTCTTAAGGGGTCATATGGTGTCCTAAGGGGTCATAGGACATAATATGATCCCTATGGACAGCATAGGACCCAATATGGTGCCATAAGAGGTTGTATGTTGTCTTTAGGGGTCATATGGTGTCCCATGACCTCGTAGGACACAATATAACCCATAACAACATAATTTGGTGTCTTAAGGGGTCACATGTTGTCCTAAGCGATCATATTGTGTCTTACGACCCCTTAGGACACAATATGACCCTTAACAACACATTTTAGTGTCTTAAGGGGTCATAAGTGGTTATGGGACACCATATGACCCCTAAGGACAACATACGATCCCTTATGACACCATATGGTGTCGTTAGGGGTCATATGGTTTCCTAAGGGGTTGTAGGACACAATATGACCCCTTGGGACACCATATGGCCCCTTAAGACACCAAATTGTGTTGTTATGGGTCACATTGTGTCCTAAGGGGTCATGGGACACCATATGACCCCTAAAGACAACATACGACCTCTTATGACACCATATTGGGTCGTTATGGGTCCTATGGTGTTCATAGGGGTCATATTGTGTCCTACGACCCCTTAGGACACCATATGACCCCTTAAGACACCAAATTGTGTCGTTATGGGTCATATTGTGTCCTAAGGTGTCATGGGACACAATATCTCCCCTAATATCTCTCTCTCTCCCTCCCCCGATCTCTCTCTCTCTCTGTCTCCCTCTCTATCCCCCTCCCGTGATGTCTCTCTCTCTCGCTCTTTCTTTCTCTCTCTATCCCTCTCCCCTAATCTCTCTCTATCCCCTAATGTCTCTCTCTCCCTCTCCTCCTCCTCTCTCTCTCTCTCTAAAATATGAGTAATAAAATCAGATATCGGTTCTTATCAAATATCTGATTTCTTTCATTTCCATTAATGTGGCAACAGTAAAAAAAAGGTAGCTATGGGAAAAAAAATTGAGACCACAAATTTATACATTAAAATCGGATATCCGATTTTTGTAAATAAAAAAGACCCTTGTGGGCCATTTTGTGGATTCCAATGGCCCACAGTCTGCATATTATGTTTTCTATCGACGATCACAAGTTTTGAGACAGGTTGAGACAAATTTGTGCTTTTGAGAGATTCCTAAAGTCAAATCTTACATTGTCAATCATTTAGGAGCATCTTTGTGGAGGTAAATGGGGAGTAGTAGTCATCGTAAGTCTAAACACAAAAGAAAAATTTCAAATGACCAAATTAAAGTGTATAGAGAAAGAGATAGAGAAGGTCATAGGAGAAGACAAGGTATGTTAAATATTGCTAATGTTACTTCAAGTGAAGAGGAAATTGAATTTGAAAATGTGTCACAAGTTATTGAAAATAAAAATGTAGATTTTGAAAGTGAAAATTTTGAAAATGTTGAAAATGTTGAAAGTGATAATGAAAATGCTCAACATGTGGAAGATTTTTGACATAGGAGGTGAACATGTGGAAAATTTTGACATTGGAGGTAAACATGTGGAAAATTTTGACATTGGAGGTGAAAATGTGGAAAACTTTGACATTGAAGGTGGAATTGCTCAACCAAGTGAGCCATATGTAACACCTAATTACTTTAGAAATGAAGACCCTCTTATGGATGAAAGACAAATTCCAAATCCAAGACCTTCAAGAACCCCAAAATGGTTACTTGAAATCGATGAGAATATTATTATGAATCTTGAAGGCAAGAGGTCAACAAGAACCATTCGGTTGTGGGCTACACAACTTTTTGACCAGAATTTTAGCAGTAAGACATTGAATGAGAAATGCCAACTCTTTGTTCAATTGATAAATATGATAAAGATGAGACCATTTCTAAACAAATTGAACATTCGTATGAACAAGAAGATGGAGAGAAATTCTATTATTGCCAAAAATCTATTTGACGCTCTCAATACTATTGGAAAGAATACCAAAGAAAGAGATAAGAGAGCCACTCGAAGAGTGATTACAACCTCCTTAGTAAGCCATCAATTGAGAAAGGCTCATCAAATGAGAAAAACTTGTGTTGATTTTAACATAAACCGTAAAACTTTGGATAGAGCACTTGCATGAAGACAAAGACTTGACGATCCACTTCAACAAGATACATGGGGTTTTGGTGGGAGGCTTCCACATGTTGATAGAAAGTTGACTGACAATGTGAAGGAGGAGATTCAACAATTTTTGCAGTCTAATTCTAGAGTGTCACCCAATGTAAAGGACTTTTTGAAGTTAAGAATCGGCAACCGAGATGGCACACCGCATCCCAAACATTTCTTGGAATAAAGCCAAACAATGTTGTACAAAACATTTTGTGAAGTGCATCCAACTTTGAAAATATCACAAAGGGCCTTTGAATCTTTGAAGCCATTTTATTGTGTTCCTCTTAAGATTCGTAATACTTGTTGTTGCAAGTACCATGTGGAGTTTTCAATGTACCATGAACTTTTATGTCATATTCATTCTACGATGCATACCAATGAGATGTTGCAAGAGTGTGGTGCAATGCTATTTCTGAGATCATCAAGAGACTTGTAAGATCTATTTTTATGCCCTAGAGATGATGGCTTCTATTTCTATAGAAATGATTGTTTGAATGAGAAGTGCTCAGAATGTGGTGGGTTGTCAAAGTTTATTTCATGTTTTCATGAGGGAAACAAACATGAGTTTGGAAAGAATTATGTTGATAAAAAAAGAAATGAGATAGTGAAATATACTTTGAAGAGTGGAGGTGAAGGTTCTAGGTGCAAATTAGTCTCAAGAGAAGTGAGTATTGCTGATTTTATTTTGGATTTTAAGGAAAATCTTTTCTACAAGTATGCAAGGCACACCCATAGGTCTCAGTGGCTAGATCGACAGTTCAGGATGTGTAAGAACTCTTTACCGATTGGCACTGTTGTATCAGTGGTTGATTTTGCAGAGAACTATACATTGCAACCATAGAATGAGGTACAGTCTCAGTACTACAATTCAATCCAGATTGCTATTTTTATTCACATTACATATAGACATGCTTCTGATAGTACATAAGAGGACAAGAAGATAATCATGGAGTATCATTTTTATATGAGTGATGATAGATCACACTCCTTTGAGTATGTGCAACATTCTTTCAAGAATTTTTTTGAGTTCTTGCATGAGAAAGATACTGCAATTGATCGACATATCATATGGTCAGATAACTATATGAGTCAATTCAAGAATTCCCATATGTTTTATTGGTTGAGTAGAACATGTAGAGAGGAACATACCTCATATTTGGTGTTTTTTTGAGGCAGGGCATGGGAAGGGGGAGCATGATGGAGCAGGTGCATGTTTGAAGAGAACTCTAGTTAAGGAGCAGTTGAGGATTTCAGGTGTAAATTTCTTTGATGCACGTTCTATTATTGATTGGTGTAGTTCAGCATTGTCACATGGAGGTACTCTTGATTCAGTAGTGACCAGATTCTTTTGGTTGGTTGAGGTTGGTTTGGATTTTCAAACAATTAAATATTCTTCAAAGATGCATTCATTTCTCAGCTGAGATGCAATTACATGGACCATTTGGACACAAGCATTGGCTTTTTTTTGTTAGAGTTGTGTTCAATGTGATTGGGATCAGTGCGAGTCAAGTGAGTGGGCTGATACGTGGGTTCCCCAATATCTAACTCCTTTATCTCAAACAATATCCTTGTCAAATGATGACATGGAAAGTTCACTTGAGTATGACCATCTATCAGATCTTGTACAACTAGGACATGTTTTTGCAGTTTTTGCACCACAAGGGAATGAAGAGAGATCAAAATATTGGTTGGCATGATGTGTATAGGGAAAACAAAAGATAACACAACCAGTGACAGATGATGATGGGTTCACATATCCTACAGGTTTAGTTGTTGTTGTGGGAACTTAGTTGCGAACATACATGATTAGAAAGAATGGAATACCTGCATTTGAAAACTATAAGAGACACAAAACCATTACAATGTATTCACACCTTATTATAGCTACAAATGTCAAGTTGTTGAAGCATCAAGTAAAACCGAAGACAAAATAGATATGGACAGTGGCTACTGTTGATCATGAAGCAATATTGGATACTCTTAAGAAAAGAGATGACCCTTTAGGCATACTTGAGTAGTAGGTCTTTAATGGTGCCTTTATTTTTTTATCATGCATTTCATTCAAACAATAATCATTAAACCTTAATGTTCAAGTTTGTTACGTGTATATTAAGGATGTGTTCAAAATGTAAGTCTATTGATGAATGTTGTTTTTTGGCAACACGGTTGTTGCATGCTCATAGCGGGCACACTCGATATAATTGGAAGGGATGTATTTTTGCAACACAACTTATTATCATGCATTTGATGAGCTTTACAATTTTTGTTATTAGAAAACACTATTTGATATTTTTGATGATATAATTATCACAAAACCTTTATGCTCATGCAAGTCTTTTTTAATGATATACAACAGTATCACATTATGATTTTTGTGTCAACATAGTGGGTTCTGTTGATATAATTTGAAGGGATGTATTTTTATGGTATATAATCCCACCTTTTCATTTATTATCATGCATTTCAGTTGAAGTGATTATCATAAAGACTTTATGTTCATCCATGCATTTTATGTGTAGACTAACAATTCTTAAAAATACAGGTTCATGCTAGATCATTCACCATTGACAAGACCCTCTCTTGGTGATGGTACATATTCCTTTGTGCATTAATGATATTAAATTTTGTGCATAAACATTAAGTCAAGTGAATGTATTGCTATTTAGAAATGACCATATCTACCATCATCTTCAACCATGCAGAGAAATGTAGTGAGAAGGGCTTTATTCAACATGCATCTTTCTTCAAAGTTATGCTTGTATACTTTGTCGAGAAACTGGTAAGTTTTGTAATTATTCAAGCTTGTATGCCTTAAAAATGTTTCAAATGATCTATTTATAATTTGACAAACTAATTTGTGTTAAGTGTTATAATTTGTTTCTTGTAGCACATTCATTCTGCATAAAAAGGTTACTTATTTTGGTCTTCATTTATATGCAAGAATTGTTGTACGTAAGCTTTTCTCTTAGGACATGAGGATGTCTGATGCAGATGAAGTGGGATGTTGTATTTGTATATGGATGTGAATTGATGTAACTTTTTTATGATGATATACAATGTCCATGAGAAAATTGGTTTAGTTATATTGATAATATACAATGTATCTATACATGAGTACATTGGTGTAGTTGTATTCATAATGAAAAAAAATCATGTTTGCATATCCCTTCATGGATGTCACATGCAAGTGTAGTGATAATTATGTGTATACAATACATGGAAATATTGATGATCATTATGTGTCTACAATGTAATCCTTGTTTATCTATATTTTTCATTGAACAAGTTAGGGCCATGGATTTCGAGATAGGCTTTTGTAGGGAACCCTCTCATGGCCCTGTAGGTTCAAATGGATCATTTGTAGGTGCCACAAATTTCGAGTTAGGTCCCGTCAAAGTTTGACAATTTTTAGCACTTAGGGTGCTTAAGGGACGACACCGGTAGGGTATGACCCGAGAATTCGACCAAGTGGGGGGAAAAATAGGAGCATGCATAGGGTAATAATTCGTAATTGGACATGTTGGAGCCGACGGTTTGTTATCATGACGAGAAGAATGATAAATTGGCCACGCGACAACATTCGATTGAATGAGACTGGCAATTTTTTTGCCAACTGAAAAAATGCTGCCCTAATAAAACCATTGGGAAAATTGAAAAACTGAGATAGGATTTTTTAGGGACCCCTCTCATGGCCCCATACATTCAGATGGATTGGTAGCAAGTGCCACGGATTCCAAGTTAGGTCCTGTCAAAGTTTGACAATTTTTAGCACTTAGGGTGCTCAAGGGACGAGCCGGTAGGGTATGACCCCGAGCGTTTGACCGAGTGGGGGGGAAAAATAGGAGAATGCATAGGGTAATAATGCCTAACTAAACATGTTAGAGCTGATGGTTTGTTATCATGACAAGCAGAACGAGAAATTGGCCACATGACAACATTCAATTGAACGAGACAATTTTTTTACCAACCGAAAAATGTTGCCCTAATAAAACCATAGGGAAACTTGAAAAAATGAGATAGGATTTTGTAGGGACCCCTCTCATGGCCCCAAAGGTTCAAATGGATTGTTTGTAGGTGCCATGGATTTGGAGTTAGGGCCCATCAAAGTTTGACAATTTTTAGCACTTAGGGTGCTCAAGGGACAACACCAGTAGGGTATGACCCCAAGCGTTCGACCAAGTGGGGGAGAAAATAGGAGCATTCCTAGGGTAATAATGAATTGTATCAATTATTTTTCATTAAATGAATTGTATTGTATTGTTCATTAAATGAATTGTATTATTCATGAATTGTATTGTTCATTAAATGAATTGTATTGTTCATTATACAAACAACACTTATGATGAAATGAAATGAATTGTATTGTTCATTAAATAACCATTGTTAATTATTAAAATGAAGATTAAATATTTCCATGATAACACCATGCATAGATGAGCAACAATTTATATGATCAAATATCAACTTTTGTATATATAAAAATGTCAAATGATTACAAATGTATGTCCATACACAAATATGGCATAAATGCCAACTCAAACAAAATGTATATCTATATATGTGAATGTATATCCATATACAAAATATACATGCCAACTAGACATGTAAGCATCCCAAAACTATCTATAACATCATAAGCTGTCGATGGATCATCAAAATCAATCCTCTTCGTCGTACTGCTCGGCTCTGAAGGATCCTACACAAGAAAAACAAACCAGGATTAATATTAGTTATATTAAATAATTTACATTCGAAAAGTTAACATAAAAATTAACTATAATTGAACTATTCATTTTTATCTCATCTCCACATTTTCTCTCAACTTTGCAGGACTCTTGATGTATGTCTTCGATAGAGGAGGTATGTTTTCAATATTTTCAGACACAACCTACATATGTTCACAAACATGACATTGATACAAGTTAGCATATAATTGTCACTGATAATAATAAATTATATCTACTAAACAAAAAAATAAACAAACACACATGTACTCAAGGAATCTCTTCTTCTTCTTCATCTTCAGGTATACTGGGTGTAGTCAACAAGAATGTGAAGCCAAGAATTCTCTGTACATATACACAACAAGTATATGAAATTATCAATCTATGTCTAGACATGTATAATCACTATAAGTTATTTAAACTATTCATTCAATCATATTTGAATTCAATTACCTTTCCCTTGTCTCCAACTGCACTACTAGATCCTAAATCACAATGCCTCGCACTTGTGCTGCTTGTACTCTACAAGAGTAAAATAAGATATACATGCAAGTTACTACATAATCTAATTAATACCAATATAAATGATGAGCATGTATGTACAATAAAATACAAACAACTAGGTGCAATAATATATGTACCGTCAAGCTATCAAGGCCAAATGAAATGGCCGACAAGCTGCCCTCCTGAATCTGTGTCAAATCCTCCTCGGTCATCAACTGTTAAATAGACCATGTAAATAAAAATTAGTACTTAATATTATCTAGATTATAAATATTCATTTAAAATATAGCATGAACTATGAAAATACAAATCTTACCACTACATCATTAATGTATGATGACAGTGCCTCCTCGCCTCTAGCATGAGAGGACTCCCTAGGGTATCCTCTAGTCTGTGTCATAACATTTGGTGCATCGTGCATCTCATGCACCTCATAATCTGCACTATCCATAGGAGGATCAATAGGTTGTCCAACTAGACCCAAGCATGCATGCCCATACATGACACAACTATGGGGCACACAAATGCGTGGAGCCGAGGATGACGTGTCAGTGCCACTAGATGCACCGCTACCATCAAAAGTAGGCTGAGCTACTGATCTAGCCTGAGAAACCAAAAGGATACTCAAAGAGTGAATAACCGATATGGTCAGTGAAGCCGCCTCACAAATGATATCTGGATGTTGCATTGGAGGTGGGGGATCAACAAGAGGAGGGGAGACATATGGGCCTTGGCCTACTCTGACTGCCCCAAGTCTATTTTGGGGCATACCTAAATCCACACCTTGGAAAGGTTGGATGTCAAAGTAGTTCACATGTTTTCCTAAAACAAACTCAGCATACAATTTTTTTATAAAGTATAAGGGGACATCAAGATTGTTGTTGGGTTGTTTGTCAAAAACCATCCACCAACGATCCCAAAACTTTTTCACAATACCATCATTTGTGCACCATTTAATAGAAAGTTTTTTTTGGGGGGGGTCTATGGATTGACCAGTGCGGGGATTCACAAACAATAAGGTGATAGCAGGTTTGGATATCTCGAGATCCTTGATCTCCTTATACGACAAGCCATCCACATATTGTTCCCTCATAGAATCTCGCCACAAAAGGGCGGCATTGTGCTCCTCGATCATGGTTTCCATACTCTTTATGATCGACATGAGAGGATCAAACATTGGGTTTAGATGAGGGATCCAATGATATACATCTGCAATCCCCCTCAATTCATTCAAATTTTGTGCAATTAAATCCTGAATTGAGGGGGGGTTTGGCAAAGGAGGGTTTGGTTGTTGTGGTTGTGGTTGATCAATGTTTTCATTGTTATCCCCCATTTTTAAGCTAATTGAATGTAAACAATTGAATTTAGTTAACAAATTTAAACAATTTTGTATTTGATTTAAAAAGCCTAGTTTTCATGAAAAAAACCATATTTTCAATGAAAAAACAAATAAACATTAAAAAAATACAAAAATTGAATGAAAATGATTGAAAACAATAAAAATCTTACCTTTTAATGTATTTTTTAGCAATTTTTGGGCGAAAAACCAGATATCGGATTTCCAAAAATTGCGCAGCCCGTGGGTTAAAAATAACTCACGGGTTGTCACAGTCCAAATATATTGTCTCAGAAAATTGGATATCCGATTTTTATACTTAAATTATTTTAAAATAACATTATATTATATAAGATAATAATATATTATTATATTATATAATACGTATTATATTATATTATATTATAAAATATAATTATATATTATATATTATATAATATATAATATAATATAATATAATAATATATTATATGATACATATTATATAATATATATTATTATATTATATTATATATTATATAATATATAATAAATAATATAATATAATAATAATAATATATTATATAATACGTATTATATAATATATTATATTATATTATATTATATATTATATAATATATATAATATAATATAATATATTATTATATTATTATATTATATAATATACATTATATATTATATATTATATTTTTAAATTTAAAATTACAAATAAAAATCGGATATCCGATTTATCCAATATTTGATTTTATCCGATATCCGATTTTATCCGATATCTAATTTGCTTAGGTAATTACCATGCCAAGGTGTACTAACACCCAGGCCAAGCAAAAAGTCAACACAAATTTTCACATTTTTAGGTGAGTGGAGAAGGCTATTTTTTTCACATCGCCACTTTTTGGCGCCCCATGATCCTACACTAACCCTAACTCTTTCCATAAATGCAAAAATTCTTTCATCTTCTTCCATTTTTAAATTTTCATACCTGACCTAGTAACATTCTAATTTTGCAATCTTAATAGTGGTATCTCCTTCATTCAGTGTTTCCAGTTTATCAAATAGCTTTAGCAGTAGATCAGTCTGATAATCCCATGATTTGTTGATCTGATAATGCACTCAGAAGTGCTTCTCTTGCTTTGCAATCATTGTCCTTGTCCTTAGCTAATGGTTGTGGATGAGGTTGATTCGGAACAGGAGCAACATAACCATTCTTTGTAACATCCCATATATCTCTTCCAATGCAATTCAGATGTGTTTCCATTTTGATCTTCCATATGCCATAGTTAGTTCCATCAAGCTTTGGACTGTCTTTCCTGAAAATATTTGTTACCATAGGACCTCCTCAAGCTGTTAGGCTTCTACAAAAAAGAGGACTTGGCTTTGATACCAATTTTTAGGTCCTAGTAAGGAAAACTGAGAGTGGGGGGGGGGGGGGTTGAATCAATTGTTAACTAGTTTTCAGTAATTTATAAACCAAATGCAAATTATTCCAACTTAAACTTAATGCTGGTAAACCAAACTTAAGTGTCGGTAAAATAGTTTAACAGTTATAGCAGTACCGGTGAAACTTAATGCATGAAACAGAAAGAGAAACAACATCCACAACACATGACATAGAGATTTTGACGTGGAAACCCGGTAAGGGAAAAACCACGGTGGGAAACCTTACCCACAATTAGATGATACTACTGCAGATAGTATGTGTATACAAATGGGATCTGCACATACAGAAAGGCCAACTGCCTAGAGCTCACTGCTCAATCACAAAATAGGAGTCACACTAACTACACAATTGGGTGGTTGAATCCAATGATAATGTATTGCTCAAAATAGCATCTCCAATGTTGGATTTAGTACCAGTTAAGCTTTGAACATGAGTGTCAAAACACCTTCATAACCTACCTTCAACCTTTAAATAATGTCTGCATGATTCATGCAAGGATTTGCTTATTTTCGCTCTTCAATATCCACACTCACTCATGATTATGATCTTCAATAAGATCTTATAATCATATATACAAAACCTAGGACCAAATGTATAGGTCAGCTCACTAAATATATTACAATTAAATCAATTATAAATAAGTCTTGATGCGATACAACATGTCGGCTCAATACAATTACGACATTAACCAATCAATAAAACAATCTTCATAACATGTCATGCTGATCTGGAATACCAGTCCATAACCTAGACCTATTTTCCGGTTACGACAAATCTATCAATCCGATTAGACCAATAAGAAAAACACCAAAAATAAACTTCCAATCCATGTCTTCAACATAACCAAATGATCTCCAAGATATCATCGCTGCCAATGAACCATATAACCTACTGGTAAACATACATTGGTGACTATGCATAAGCCACTAACCATACCGGTGAACCATATTGCCGGTTCAACAGTAAACCAATATAACCATAGTACCAAAACAACAATATAGACCTCCAAGAAGATAAGTGTTGACATCAATGAAAAAATCAATGCAACACATGACGAAGTCATCCATAATACCAATATTCATCATATCACATAAATAAAAAACAAAACATTTGCATATCATCATTACTAATTGCATTACATAAAAGAGAGAACAAAAATAAGTGCATGTTTCATCCATTGCATCACATGAAGAGAATATAAGACATTCATGCATAATATCAAACGAAAACAAACAAAATGCATATCATAAGCATAGCCACATATCATATATATATATAACTATCAGAGTACAAAATCAAACTATCTGTGTCAAATATGGCCTGCAAGATAAGTACATATAAAGAAAAATATCTACATCAAATGAACAAATATGTCTGTCACTAGGTGCTCCCTCTATCCTATCCTAAGGATGAATCTCCTCATGTCCTTGGTCCCCTTTATGGTGGTCATCTTGGCCCAATCACTCTCATGCTACTTAGAGTCCTCCAAGAGTGTGATCTTCTTTTTTTTCCTAGACCATGACTGATAGGATGGCACTTCTCTCTGCTCTAGTGGAACTACACCCTCATACAACATCCTCTAGTAATACATCTGCTCACCTATCTCTACCAACATGTGAGCTAAGTCCCAAACACTAGCATCTCTAATAGATTTCATTAACTCTAGCATGGCCTCTCTGATCTTTGAGCCTATGATATATGATATCATTGTCTTGAAAAGATACTAGACTAGATATCTTTGTTGTATATCTTGTTGGCAATTGACACTCAATTGGTTAGTTTCACTATGTTGTCATTGATGGAAACATGGTATCTTTTTATGGCTTCATGTTTTGGTTCAGTTGTGTACTGGTAGGCACTTCACAAACACCACACCGGCACCAGTACCGGCACCGACAGGAAGGAAGGATTTATTTGGTTAGTGGCAATGCAAGCCGACATGGTTTAGAATCAAGTTATCGGTATTGAAGGCTGACATCTTCTAGATCCAACATCAATGACAATTGGTTTTTGATATTCATGTATTTATGTTATCTAATCGACATGTATATTGATATTGTAATTATCTTTGTAATTTGACATGAGGCATGATAAATTGTATAGGGTATAAATTGATTAGATCATTTTGATATATGTGGATGATGATATGAATGTGAATATGGATGGATAGAAGATGCAAAATATCCTAGAGAGATTATGTATGTGAGGATATTTATGTAAGGGTTATTTTGGTCAAGGGTTTAGGGTTTCAGACCAGAACAGATAGAGCTTAACTGGAACTGTATTTTGGCATAGAAGATGCTATCTTAGCAGTTCACTCATTTCTCTGGATTGTAGTCTGGATTTATATGTAGTCAGTGAGGCTCCTTTTGTGATTGAGAAATGTTCTCTAGGTTGTAAGCCTTCTTGCAAGTGTAGGCCCCTATATTTTGTAATATCTCTTCATATGGCTAGTGGATTGATATTGTGGGTCACAAATCCCACCGTGGTTTTTCCTCTTTGAGGATTTCCACCTATAATTTTGTGTTATAGTATTCATTTATGTGATTGGCTTATTGGTTTCTTTACTTCTTTTAATTCTATATGTACCGATATACCAGTTGGTGTATGCATGTTTTAATAAGGTTAAAATTGATCATACCAGTAGAACATTGATTCACCCCCCCCCCACCTCTCAATGTTCTTGGATTTCAACAATTAGTATCAGAGCCTTGTGCCTCGGAGGAAGTTTAACATATTGAGGAAGATCCTGAATCCAAAATCCATGGATATGGGTTTGGAAAAGCAACTTGAGATGACACTTGAAGATTATGATGCTGAAAGGATGAAGAACTTAAAGTTACAAGATGAATTGAATTCTGCTAACGAATTCATTCTTGTCCTACAGGAGAGGTTGTCATCTGTTCAAGCTAGGAGGAAGGAACTTTTGCAAAATCAAGATGATGAAGAGAAAGATGCACTTAAGGAACAATGTCAGAAGCTAAGTCAGGAGAACATGGTTATGAAAAATGAAATGCAAGATATAACTATGAGAAAGTCTAAAGAGATTGAGGACTGGAAGAAAAAGGAAGAAAATCTTGTTGTATCTCTGAAGAACAAATTTGAAGGATGTGGTAGGTTGGTTCATGAGAATGATATGTTGAGAACTGATTTAGTACAATCCCAAAGTAATAAACAAGATCTTCAGAGACAAATGATAATTCTAAGAGATGTTCTAACTACTTCAAGTGAGTATAAAGAAAAAATCAAGATTAGTTCAACACAACTATATGAGTTATTGAAGAGACAAAGGTAGAATGGAGTTTCCAGTGGACTTGGATTTCAACAAGGACAGAGTTCTAGTACTGCTAATGAAGATCAAAACTATAAGGCACTGGTAAGGAAATTCAATGCTTATAAATTTAATGGTAGATGTTTTGTTTGTAATAAATTTGGTCACATGGCTAGGCAATGTAGAAATAGAGAAAATCAGAACAACAATTCTACTCCTGGTCAATGTTCTAAATGTAATAAGTAAGGTCATAAAACATAAGATTGTAGAATGAATGTAAAATGTTATGCATGTGGAAAATTTGGACATATGGCTAATCAGTGTAGGTCAAGCAATTATATCGATTTTAGCAAAGCAATTCAAAAGAACAATGTTACATGTTATGCATGTAATGAGGTTGGACATATTGCTAAATTTTATAGAAGAAGAAATACACTGGTTGGCAATGAAGGATCAAATGAGAAAGGAAAAGAAAAGGTTAATGAAATCTAGAAAGATCATACCCAGAGATGGGTTAAGAAGACTGAAGATCAATCTGTAGATGGGAATGCACCGGTTACTTATCTGGCAGAGGAGATTGCTCCTACACTAGTAGGAAGCTCATCTAGTAACCGAGGCAGATGCCTTAGGGGTATGCAAAATTCATGAAGATGTTGCATATGCCCAGGGAAGAGATTCTGGAAGATGTTCTAGACATTGGAGATGCTTATCCAACATGGATATGTTTTGTTTGAGATCTAGTATCTTCCACTAGAAGTCATTGATGTCAATGAAAGATTAGGGTTTTTCTTGGAGGATAAAAGGTTGAATCTACTTCATTTTTGGTCACCTTGCATTCAAAGAAATTAAGAGCGATTTAGAGCGATTAAAGGAAATTCAGTGCGATCCTTCTTGAGTGATTTCACCAGCGATTGGAAGAGGTCTTTACGGTTTTTCACCAGAAGCAATTCATTGGTATTTATCTTTAATCATGAAAGTGAGATCATCATCTTTACCTATCTTTGTTTCAAATGCGACTGTAGTTGAGGTCAAGGACCCTCCCAGGCTAATTTTCAAGTGATGTCCACACGTGGCTACCTTGGAAGATTTGGTTGGCGCTTTTTCCCTTGTCTCGAAAGGAGTTGTGTATGTCAAAGATGTAAGAGCTTACATCCATTATCACATTGAGGATTTGGGAACATTTGATATAAAGAGCATGTACATGAATGAGGTAATGGGAGATTCTGGAAAGATTAAGCCTAAGTACAAGCACATTGAGGATTTAGGGTTTACTGGCATTCTAGACATTCTAGAATTTGAAGATGAAATTGTTAGGTATTGTTTGAGCAAAGTGCATGGAGAGTTTATCTGGTTAGATGGACCATATAAGATTACAAAGGAGGCCATTAGGGAAATCATCGGTTTACCATAGTTCGGGTAGCATCTGGATAAGAAGGTTTCTAATGATCATGCCAACAAGATTATCGACGCAACTTCAGATAGGCGATCTATGAGAATTAGTACTATCACCAATACAAACATCAGATTCGGTAGCATGGTCATCGATTATAAGGTAACTCAATTAGACCGACATAATTTTGTTTCTAGTTCTTGCATTTTGGCAGCTTATAAGATGATGAGAGAAAATGAGAAATTGGATCTATGTGGTTGGATGTTGGATGAACTATTGATAAACCTAGGAAGATTAAAGGAGAAAAGAAAGGGAATTTTTGGTTTGGTAACCTAAATGTTTGTTTAATTCTATTTTTCATGAATGAGACTCTCAGTTTTGGGAAGAGACAATGAGCATTTGATGTCCTGGTAGGGAGGCAATTGAAACAATCAATGGCTACATTAGGTAGTCAAAGAGATGATAAAGTATGGGGATATTTTAAGGCATTCCAGAAGGCTATGAAATCTAGAGAAAGGATTCATAAGCACATTGTTGAGAAATACTTAACTGACATATGCTTCATGGTGAAGAAAGATGAAACACTCATGGAAGTGGTCAAACCCCGGAAGATATGGATTGAGGAAATGGGCTATGAACTAGATACATAGAGTTTAGATGCTTATGTAAAAATGTCGATTGATGCACCTATTGATGAAGTTGAGAAGCCCTATGGTACTGCTAAACAAAAGACACAAGAGGTTGAAACTAAGTTCAACCGGAAGAAGAGAGAGAAGCAAGAAGGCAAGGCAAGTAAGTTTGTAGAAAAGGTTTCACAGCACATCAAAGCATTGATTGATGTTGTCACAAAGAAAGGGAGGAAGATAAAAGAACTAGAAGTATTCATTGAGCCTATTACAGCAGAGTCTACATCTGAAGATGACACACCCTTGGCTTTCAAAAGGGTTATAAGGAAGGAAATAGAAGAAACCAAGGTAGAGGCTAAAAATCAACTAGTTAGGAAAGTTACATTCAAGTTACTGGCACATAAGAAAGCCCCAAAAGAAATACCTCAGCCCCATCCGGTACTGGTAGAAAGAAGAAGAAGGGAGACATTGATCTAGCAATTGAATCTGGTAATGTAGCTATCATTCCACCAAAAAATTGTGCAGAGTTAGTTAATGAGATTACTAAAGATGGTATGTTAAAGAATGTATAGTTTTATTATGAACATTTAGAGGATGACGAACAAAAAGAAATAGAGGAAGCACTAAGCAGTATTGTTATATTTGGATATTTATAAGAAAGCCTTGATAGAAATTGAAGACCAAATACCAACAAAATTGTATGATATGTTAGATGTTAGGAGACTATCAGCAATCCAAGAAGACAAGCATATTAAGATACAGGAGTTGTTATCTATTTGTGTTTCTATTTCTATAGAGGAGATGGATAGGACACTTGAGGTTGCAGATAGGAAAATATTTAACAACAAATATAGAATAACCAGTATTATGTTAGGAAGAGTAAATGAGATATCAAGGAGACCAACAAGGAATGGGTTAAGTTCTTTGAAGAGAACCATGGATTTTATACTTCACTCGAAACTAAGTCAGATACTGCAAACATACCGGTTGAAGGAAAAGGAAAGGGTATTATGGGTACTTCACCCTCAATTTTGAAAAATATTAAGATAGTGGAAATTAAGCCCCCGATAGATACAAATGTATAGGCAAATGTTGAGATACTGGCAAATACAAAGAATGCAAAGGTTGATAATGTACAAGATACTAATGTTGAGGACAACAGTCCTCCAAATACAAATGTATAGGATGAGGTTACAATTCCTAGAGAGGAACTGATAGTTACTGAGATTGCACCAAGTGGCAAAGCCACCAGTGCAAGTGAGGAAGCTATAGAGGTTATAACATCAGAGGAGAAAAAAGGGGAATCTGATAGTGAGTCCATCATTATTTTCAATTGACACCTCGCAGGTTGAAAAGAAAAACATAACCGAGATGAGTCCTACTGAACTCATGATGATGGCTGCACAAAAAATGGTGAAGGATGGATCTATGGATAAAGGGATTATTGATCAGTCTATCACTATTTTGTATACACTAATCCCAGAGTGTAAGTTTGACAGAGAAGCGAGCCCATTTAGAAAGCTTAAGACAATTACTAAGCACATTTCAAAGGATTTTCAATCCTTGCAACAGATTTCAAACTGACAAGCACTAGAGAGGTTCACATAGGCAAAAAGAGCTACATTTGATCAAGTAATTGAGTCTGAGAGGAAGAAGATTGATGAAAAGTTGAAATTGATAGACAATTCTTTAAAGCAGTGGTTGTAACACAGATGTACTTATAGTTAATTTGGATAAGAGGATTAAGGAATCTCAGGAGAAAATTGCAGGTATAGTCAATTCTTTTGATGGATTGAATTCATTGACTACATCCATTGATGGTAAAATTTTGGTTTTAGAAGCCCAAATTTATGTTCTTGAGAAAGAAAAAGACAAAACCATAAGAAGAGCCAAAAGTCTGATGAATACTAAGAGTGGGGGGTGAATTAGTATGCCAAAATCTTTGCACTAAAACACTTACACAGTCTAAAGATAAACTGGTAAAGCAGTCTGACAATCAAACCGGTTACCACACATACAAACCAAAATGCGAATAAAACATTCACCCACAAAAGCAATACAACCATAACACAAGATATCTGATGTGGAAACCCAACTGGGAAAAACCACGGTGAGATGGAACTCACAAGTCACTATTTGCAGAATAGAAACCAGACCAGTTAAGGTCAGACCGGTTAAGGTCTTACAATGTTCTTCACCAGAATAGATCCTATTAGGAATCTCAATCTCTATTAGGAGATAAGTCCAATTAAAGACTACCTTGTTAGAGGATTTTAGATTCACATGTGTGAGCCACCTTGTTAGAGGATTTTACAAAGGCTTTGAGGCTAACCCGATTAAGGGCTATAGACTTGTCAAAGATGTGAGTAATCAACAAGTGCTTGATCTATCTAATAGCACAAACTACTTGGTTAGATCCAGTATTGCTCTTAGCTAATGCATTCTAGCATTACTTCAGTCTTCTCTATCTCTCTCTCAGTTATAACTCGATCTTCTCAGATAAGATCGCTCTTCCAACAACTCAACATCCACCTTAAACCCTAGCTCAACATTAACCCTTTTCGCAACTTCTTCAACAACTCAAAAACCCTAGACATGATGTCCTTTTAAAGGAATCTGATTTCATGTCGGTCCAATAGGATTACATTACAATTTCCTAGGTTCAGTGAATCCAGACATACTCAGTAACATGACACAAGAATCACCGTCAATGTGTCGGCACCGTCAAACAATTGGTGGATTGGTAACTAATCACAAAATGCTGGTTGGTAACTCATCACAGAGTATTACTGGTTGTAGACACCTAAAAATGGTCAACGCTTGCGGAGTCATACTTTAACATTTGTGCATTGTCTCATTTTAGAGTTTTTTCATTGCATTAACATTTCTCCTATGTCACACACTTGGTCTTTATCATTTGTGAGCATTGAGTCCTTCTGCATTCTTCATTTATCTCGCTCTCGAATTTGGTCTTGTCGATAACAATATTTGTCATGATTTTGGTCGGTCTTATCCTGTCGCATCAATGTGCAAGTTCATTTGTCATCATTTTGGACATCGTCAATCCTAATTAGGGTTTTGTCCTCTTATCAATCCTGTCATCATGTGATCGATTTGTCATCGATCGTTGTCGTTTTCAATCTTGTCATCATGTGATCGATTTGTCATCGATTCTTGTCTTTTGATCAATTTGTCATCAATCTTGTCGTCTTGTGATCTATTTTGTCATCGATCCTTGTCTTCTTGTCAATTTTGTCATTTTGTGATCGATTTGTCATCGATCGTCGTCTCTCTCAATTGTGTCAATTTGGATCAATTAGTCATTGTTCCTCGTCAATTGGCACATTTATCAATCAAATTGTTTGTCAGCATTGGTCCTTTGTTAATCAGAATCATGATCAAAATGATCCTTTGTCAAGACCTAATTGTCGTCCTTGCATTTCTAATTCATCTTTTAGGGCTTCATGATTTTATTCATTTAGCCCTGTTTGTCATTTCTCCCTCTAGGTTAAATAATTTATTTATTTATCCTAGGTCTTCGTGTCACGATTAAATGTTTAATTTAATTGGCTAACTACTTATTCCTCTTTTTGTGAATTAATTAATAAATGACAAATTATTAATATATTTACCTAATTTTTCATCAATTTCTAAAATCCCTCTTTGTGAATTGATTAATAAATGAAAAATTATTAATTAATTCACTAAATTCCTAATTTCCTCATTTACTAATTTCCTAATTCCTATTTTCCTCATTTTCTAATTTCTTAAATTCCTAATTTCCTCATTTTCTAATTTTCCTAATTTCTAATTCAATTTCCTCCTATTTTTCTCCTAATTTCATGGGAATGACATTTCAATTTGTCATAATTTGTCATAATTGACAATCAATCAATTTTGACATAGAAAGTTGTCATAATTTTGTCATGAATTATCAATCAATCAATTTTGCATAGAAAGTGCAAATTTGTCATAATTTGTCATATTGATTTGTAATTTCCATTTGAATCTTTTCATGCTAATCTTGTCATCTCTCCAATTTGTCTATAAATTGGATGATTTTCTTCAATCCCAACTAATCACTTTATCGAATCAATCACGCTTCAAGTATTCTTGCACTTCAATCTTGTCTACTTGCTTTCATCTCATGTGTATGCACTTGTAGGTGAGATCCACAACAAAAAGCTATTTGAAGAAGAAAGGAGGACAATGGAGCTGCATGAAGGACATATTCAGATCTGCATTTGGTTTGCTTAGTTTTTAATCTTGAATGTTTTGCTTTCATGTCTCTATTGGATGTAATTAGGATTGATCATTGCATTTGAGCTATTGTGATTGAGCTATGAGTAATATTTATACTTGCTTTGATGATTTCCGAATTCCTAGCTACATTAATTGGTGAACCTGACGTGAACTAACCACTTAACCATGCTTTTGAGTGCTTTTGAGTTGATTTGTAGGTCAAAAACCCAAGAAATAGGGTAATGCAAGGTTTTCTGGGGACTTCTGCGCCTGTGTCAAGCATTATGCGCCTGTTTCAAGGACAATCTGTGCCTGTGTCAAGCATTTTGTGCCTGTGTCAGACATTCTGCGCCTATGTAAGTCCAGAAACAGACGTAAAAGATAGTGTTTTTCACTTGCAAATTGTTTTCTTTTGCATTCTATTTCTGCTTTTTTGGTTTTTTGGTACTGATTCTCTGTGCACAACCTTGGCATATGCATGACAAAGATAACAAATGAAACTACTAACATGTTTTATGCAGGTTTGATAGTCAAAGACTAAACATATCAAACTTCTGACTTGGGTTTTTGCAAGTTGCCTTGGACTACAACTAAACTTTGTGTTTGTAATTATTATTTAGGCACCTAGTATGACTTCCAAATAGGATGGAATGAATGTATGTTTGATTTGATTGTTGAGTTTGACATTGGAGTAGGAGAGTATGCTCTCATCCTTCTTAGGGTGATCAGAAATCCAGATCTTCGATACCATGCTCATGTTTTTGATTGCGTGTCACCTTTAGAGGGCCTACCTTCCCGACCATTTGCTTTTGCAAGCTAGTGATAATCATGAGAAGGGAATGACCCAAAGTGAGTATGGCCAGAATACCTTGGCATTCTAACTCACTATAAACAAATACTTGATGGGCCAAAGCTTTGAAGGAAGGGTTACGTGGGAATTGCAGTTACTTGGGAAGTGATGACCCTTGAACTCTTTCTCATATCAACATCTAATTAGGACCTCATGGTCTAAATCGTGCTTGCACGACTACATTTGTTTGGTATCTTGGTGGGCTTAATGTCTCAAGCACGCTTGCATGACACCAAGGAGTAACACTTAACAGAAATCCTTACTAAACACCTTGTATTTAGAGGCCAAAAATCCTTCTAGTTGCTTGAGAAGGACAAGTTCGGATACTTGGAAGAGATACTAAGCTCGCCATGGGGAGATTTCCATGGGGACTCATGCATCTATGTATTCTATGTATTCTCCTTGAATCCCATAATGAGTCTACATCTCAAGTACCTAATGTCCTTGCCTACCATAAGAAATGTGTGAATGAGCATGATTGTATTGAGTCTAAGTTGAAATATCTTATCTTCTTTGCTTAGCAAAAGTTGAGTTGTGTTTCATTTCAAAAACAAGACAAATTGATTCAAAACAAGGTTAAACACAAGAGCATTTCATCCAACAAAGTTTGAAACATCTTCAAACATGGTTGTCAAATATTTTTCAAAATCTTGTCTCAACATTCATGTCACTTAGATTTAGGTTCATCCTAGGTTTGCATTTTCCAAAGTCATTGTCAAGTACCAAGGTTAAGTTTCATTTAGGTCATACTCCTTTGCATATCAATAAGGGTCATCCCTTTTGCATGTGTCCTCTTGCATTAGAGTAATACCATTTCATAATTCAACCTAGGCTTAGGTCATTATCATATCATATTAGGGTCATTTGCATAGTAATTGTTCCTTTGCATATAGTGTCAAAACTAGGTTTTGTCATACTTGAGTAATCCAAATCTTTGATAAACCCTAAGTCATTGTTAGGAGTTCTAGACCTTATCAAACCTAGCTTAGTATCCAAGCATATAGGGGAGACATTGTCATTTTGTCCACTTGTCACTTGGTCCTTTTGTCCTTTAAGGTCTAAACATCATTTCAATTTCCTAAGGGTCTCTTCTTAGATTTGCATTTCAAAAGTTTGTCAAAATCTTCAAAAACAACCAAAAACATAGGTTGCATTCTTGCCATAGATTGCATTCTCATTCATTTAGTTTGTATTTAGTTGCATATCATATATTGTCCTTGAAAATTTCCAAAAATATTGCATTTGCATAAGTGACATGCCTGTTGAAACAAGATCAAAACCTAAAAAGATGGGTGAACCAATGTATCAACCCATTGACAGCATATCAAATTCACAATTTCAAACTAGTCAAACAGTAAAAATTGAAGGTTTATCAAACACATCACTACCACCATATGGAATGGTTCAACTTGGACCACCTCCATTATATGAACCAGTGTTTGTACCTATGAAACTAGGACATGGGAGTGTTCCACCAACACCAAGAGGAAATGCACCTTTCAATTGGAATCAACCAAACCTGCAACATGAAATTCAAACATTACATGAGGAACAAACTCTTTAACAAGGATTTGGTTTAGATCAAGGCATTCAACAAGAAACAAATCCAAATGTCCAACCAGATTCTTTAACAAGGATTTGGTTTAGATCTTAAGGAGAAACAACAAAAACCACCCAAACAAAGTTTTTTGCAAATGATGGGATATACACCGCGACAACAATTGGCACAAAGTCAGCAAATTCTGATTCGTTAGCATCAACAACAACATGTGCCTCAATATGTGCCAAGGAAAACAAGCTATCATACTTCACAACTGCAATTGGCGCCTGTGCAATATCAACAACACACTCAATTGCAATATCAACCTAGGATACAAGAAGCACAACAACAAGGTCGATATCAAGGGATGGCACAACCACAACAACAAGAGATGTACCAAGAACATTATATGGTGGAGACACCAAAAACGGCCATTTCAGAGCATCAACAACCGATTGGAAACACGATGTATCGACAAAGAGTACCCATCAGGATTAATGATGGACCTCCAAAATCTGATACAATTGCGCAATAGCTGAAGAAGTTGCAACGACAAGTTGACGCATTAGAAACTAAAGGAACAAAGAAGTTGTATACAGATCAAGATTTATGTCCTAATCCATTTGACAAGAGCTTATACATGCCTCCATTCCCTAAACATTTTGAGGCACCTAATTTTGAGAAATATAAAGGGAATGGCAATCCAAAAGATCACATTCGAGCATTTTTCGCAGCATGTACTGAAGTGAGTGTAGCGTCGTAAATTGTACGCACTTGCTAGGGTGGTACAATTTCACACCTAGTTTAGCACCCACCTTGGCGCATTTTGCATCTTGCATTACATTTCCCCTTTAGCACTTAATTAATCAAATTAATTAGGTCTAAGGTTCTATTTTATCATTTCCCACATCATAAAGTTGGGCCCTTTCATTAAAGTGTGCCCTTTTCATTTTATTCCTCCTATACATCATTTAATCAAAAACCCTAATTAGGTCCTATTTTGAACTTGGGGGCTTGATTTCGGGGGTCAAAACATCTCGAAATCACCTGTAACTTCGGGATTCTCTCTAAAATCATCATATCCGACGGCCCTGAAAATTTGGTGAAAAGTTGTCGGGACCGTGGCGCCCGGTGCACATGGTCCCGAACATTTTTCCCGAAATTTTGGGAGCACGATCCAATCATAAAATAAAGCTTAACCCCAAGAAACTGGTGGGATATTCAATCTCTAGGTCGGCCAAAATACGAATTTACGACCTAGGGTTTCATACATAAGAGCTCTCTTTCTTCATTTGAAGGGATCCGATTTTTGGTTTTCAGGACCTCATATGCAGTGAAAGAGCAGCTCTTTGAAGAATTCAATAACATTCAACATCCATCCATCAATCATTCATCAATTTCATTCATTTAGGGCTTGGGAGACATTGAAGAACAATAGGAGATTACCGAATGAAGATTGGCTTGTACTCCTCCCTTGAGGGTTGGGTATGATTTCATGTTGTTTTCATGTCTTTGCATAAGCTTCAATATATCCTTTATTCATGCTTTAGATCACTTTGCATCTTGATTTAGAGAATTTACATTATCATTTACAAGCAATTAGGGTCTACTTTCTAGGTTGCTCTAGCTTGCTTTCTTGCATTTAAGGACCTTGCACACACACTAGGTCTGCACACACAATACATTTTACAATACAACTTGGCTATTCGTGGAGGTGGAAATCACCGAAGCGGGGGTTTGACTAAGGCAAAACCCTATATAGCCGCCCAAACACCTTTTCAGATATAAGTGCAGGTTTCGGGACTCGGACGACGCCGCAGGTTGCAGATCCGGGAGAAGGAGACAGAGAAAAAACAACACACCAAGTTTCAGCCTAGAAGACCAGGACAGGGGCATGGAGCGCCCTATTCCTACCAGGATAGGGGCGCTGGGCGCCTTGGTCCTCCTGATAGACAGCAAGTTTCAGCATTTTGACAGCTTTTCAGGTTGCAAAACAGCAGTTTCCAGAGCAGTTTCAGGGGCAGAATCAGGACAGTGGCGCCTGCGCCCTTATCCCGAACATTTTCAGTTAGATTTTAACTCCGGGTACGCATTTGTATTCTTTTCTTATCCTTGTATTTAAGCTTTCCATTGTTTAAGTTCAATTCTGCAATCTTGTCATTAGTTCATACTTGCATTTTGGGGTTAGGAATTGAACTTGCATCATTTTATCTTTCAATTACAACAAAGGAATAGAAATCCTAATAGGTAGCCCGTGGCTCTCTCTTTCACAAGAAGAAGTAGCCAATTGTGTGATACCTCTAGGCTCTTTCGTATTCCACAAGTGTGTGGTTGAAAGTGAGATTACGGCATGTTTGCTTAGTGTCACTTTTTCTCCCACACATTTTGGTGAACCCGACGTGAACTCCAATCTTCTCTAATTCTGATTTATGTTTTCAAATTTGAGTGTTTATGCTATTTCAAATTCAAATTTATATTTACAAGTCTTAATTTCTTGCAAGATTCAAAAATCTAGAGGAAATTTTTGCTAAAACCCTAATTTTTCAATTCAAAGTTGAACTTGTGGATAGCTTAATTGGGATCAATAATTTTAAATCTGATTTAGGAACTCATTTGAATCATAAATTTCATTTTCTAAATCTACATTCTAAGTGCTTGCATTGGTTAAAATTAAATATTCTCTTCTATTTTGCATGTGTTATCATTTGAAAGAGGAAAATTGTTGTCATGATGCATTCATTTCATAGATGTGATAATGGGTTAGCTTCCCTTGTTTCAATTTTTCCATCTCCTAAAGAACTTCCCCCTATCTATAACAACATTTTAGTGCCTAAAATAGTTTCTACCAATCCCTTTGAGACTCTCCCATGCTCTAAGGATGAAGTCTTTAAGAGTGATCTTGATAATTCTCCTAAAATGTGCCCTTCCTATTTAGCTATCCTAGAGGAAGAGAATGACATCATAAACACCTTTCTTAATGTCACTTCACCTTCCCTCCATGATGCCTCTCTAAGTGAAAAGGTATTGATGGACATTGAA
The DNA here is from genome assembly GCF_030272615.1 of Cryptomeria japonica. Lineage (NCBI taxonomy): Eukaryota > Viridiplantae > Streptophyta > Pinopsida > Cupressales > Cupressaceae > Cryptomeria > Cryptomeria japonica. The sequence continues at coordinate 473,701,219 of NC_081411.1, read as the reverse complement.
TTATTTTCTCCTAAAGTTGGTCCTTCCAATGGGGGCATGTTAGTGCAACAAGAGGTTATGAACACTTCTTTCAAAGATCTCCTTCCTAAGCATGAATCTTTGGAGAAATATGTTCATGTTGCTCCTAAAAAACACTCCCTTCATGAGGATCCTTTTGTGCAAGAAGATGACATTATCCCTACATTTCCTAGTGATGGCATTTCCTTTTCCAACAAAATTCCCACTAGAGATGATGAATTAATGATAAATGCTTACCCTTCTCCTAAAGTTTGTCTTACCCATAAGCATCCCTTAGAGAAGGAAGATGAAATAATAAGCAATTTCCTTAATTCTCTCTCCCCTAAATATCATATTGAACATATTTTGAGGAAAGAGGATGATTTTAACACATCTATTGATGCTCTCCCTCCTAAGGATGAGGAATTAATAAACAATGTTATCTCCTCTCCCGAAATTGATGATACTTCAAACATTCCTTTCAACGACCTCACTATTTGGGATGAACCATTAGAAGAAGGTGTAGATTATTCTCTCTCCCTTGATAGTTTCTCACCTTCCTTGAATATCAATTATTCTCCCTCTAAGAACAAAGCATCTCCCTCTCCTCAACTTGGTTCTACTCATAAGGAAACCCTAGTTCAAAGCAAGATGGTTAACATCTCTTTCAAAGATCTCCCTCTCAAAAGTGAGACTTTAGAGAGTAATGTTGATCCTTCTCCTAGAGAGTATATTCCCAATATAGATCCTTTGATGATAGAGGATGATATGACCTTTCCTAGTATTACTCTCCCTACTAGAACATCAATGCCTATTCCTTGTCTCTCTCCTAAAATTGATTTAATCCATGATAAGATTTTAGTGCAAGAGAAGACTATCAATAATTCTTCCAACACTTTTGTTCATTCCTCTAAACCATCCTCAATCAATTTGATACATGTGAATGAAACACCTAACAAACCTCTCTTCACTGTCCAAGGTGCTTGTCCTTCTCAAAATTCTCAACCTTTAAATAAGCCTATCTTAGTGGTTCAAGGTGGTCATGCTAATGATTCTTTTTGCACTCCTAAGAAACCTATTATTACTGTGCAAGGAGGTTATTCTTCTAAGAGCCCTTATGAGTATGCTAAGCAATTAACTAGAGAGAGTTATCATGCGGTTGCCCATACCTATAACACAAGAAACAATAAGCAACCTAATCCTCCTCCAGTTATCCCAACTTCACTTCCTCCTTCCCAACCTGTTCTTCCTCAAGCTCCTCAGATTTCACAAGTTCTTGGTAAGGAATATGATCTCATAGAACAACTTAAAGCTACCCCTGCTAAGATATCCCTCTGGGATTTGATTCAAACTTCTTCTGCTCATCATGGAATGTTACAAGATGCCTTGAAAGATTTGAATGTTCCTCCACCTAATACATCTAGTAATATAGTATCTTTGGTTAACTCTGTGATGAATCCTAAAGCTCAAATTGTGTTTACCCAAGATGAGTTGCCTACTAGTGAAATTCAACATCAATATGATCCCTTGATGATTGTGGTTATCATAAATGACACTGCTATAAGACAAACATTGGTAGATAATGGCTCTGGCCTTAATGTGTGTAGCATCAATCTATTGCATAAGATGAATGTGGATACATCCCTTATTGAGCCTGACTCTCGTCCCATTCGAGGCTTTGATAATGTGGCTAAGTCTTCATTAGGTATTATCACCTTACTCGTCACAGTGGGACCTGTTACTTTGCCTACTCCTATCCATGTTATGTCGGGAAATCTATCATACAACTTATTATTAGGGAGACCTTGGATTCACAGTATGCAAGCTGTCCCCTCTACATTGCATAGACAAGTTAAATTCATTTATAACAATAAGACATATACCTTGATAGGTGATACTAATCTTCAGGCTTGTTTGCAAACATCTACTTCCAAAGGGAGTTCTTCTAAGCCTTCCTCTTCTAGTGATGACTCGTTAAACAAGATACCTATGGATGAATCATCACCCTCTAATAATCAAAACTCTTTGGATGAGTCTAAAGCTCCTGAAGAAGATCCTTCTCGACTTGAGTTTACACATGAAAAGGCTTTTGATCCTGAGAAGGTTCTCGCAGAAGACGATTGGGGATCCCTTGACTTTAATCCCACCTTTGTAGGTGAGTATAGGGTTCCTCCTAGAGATCTTAAAGGTAAAAAGAAGGAAGAAACTAGAAATCAATCAGTCTTACCTGAACCTATGAGCAATAATTTTGTGGCCGCTTCTCAAACTTCTTCTCCTCACACCTCTAATTCTGAAGAATTTGATTCCTTGTCTTATGAAAAACCACCTTCTCTTCCTAAAATGGCTGATCGTTATGGTCGTGGTTTTCGCATTTTTGCTAAGCATGGGTATCATGGAAATGGTTGTGGCACTCATGAACAAGGGATAAAAGTTCCTCTAGAGACTAATTTTCACAATTATGCCTTTGGACTCGGCTATAATCCCTACAAACGTACCAAAGCATCTAAAAGACCATCTCTCAATGTGAATGCTATATTTAGTAGTGATGATGATCTCACTTCAACTAAATCATCTTCTACTTTTATCAATTCTTATTCCTCTCATAAGGAAATCTTGGCGATGAACAAATCTCTTTATGACTCCCCTCAAATTTCTAAATCCACTTATGAATCTTTATTTCCTATTCATCATAAAGTCCTTTCCTCTAGGGATAAGGCTCTAATAAATTACTCTCATCCCTCTTCTAAGATTTCATGTGACTTTTCTTCTTCAATTTTTATCACTTTATACATGTTTTTGATTTCACTTATAGTTGAGCATTTAGCATGTCATATTCAAATACCTCATTTAATCTATCATGTCTTTAAATAACATTAATGGCTATTATGTTGCTCATCATTATGTGACATTGGTAGCTCATTTACTGGGGGCTCATTGTCATTCATGATGGTACAATTTCACGTGCAATCATATATTTTTTGAAGCAACATAATAGCCTAATTTTCTTGTTCCTATGGGGACAAGAATGATTTCATACATCTCTTCTTTTGCTTATGTCCAAATCTCTCCCTAGAAGATTGTGTAAGTCCTTCTCATTATCCTTATCCTTGGGAGGCAATGATCTTTCCTTATTTCTATCTAAGGATCCACTTTTTTTCCTATTTCGTGGATGGTGTGAACTTTATTACGTGATGTTATTCCTTGTATGCATTTGTTGTTGTTTGTTCAAGGATTCTCTCTTACAAGAGGTGTAAGTCCTTGACTACAACCTCTTTTGCACTTGGTAAAATACATCAATAATGAATTCACTCTCCCAATTGGGTTAAAAAGAGCGTCATCCTTCATTAAGAATCACTTTCACCTCGCAAAAGAAGGAAGTATTGCATTCTTATTCTCTTCTTTGTCTTATTCTAGAAGATGTTATATTTGTCTAAGACAATTCCTCTTGGGGATAGGTGTCTTTTGTACAAAGATCTCTTCTCCTCTAAGGATCTCCTTTACACATACTACAAGATATCCATTTTTCAACTATCTTATCCTTTCTTAAAGAGTGCAAAACTCTCTTGCTTGGATCTATGACATTGTTGCATTTTTGGGGTATCTTCTTGTGTAGGTATCCTTGTTCTACTTTGCTTGTGACATAAACATTACACTTTTTGAGCAATGGCTCATTCTCGGAACCAGAGCACAGACTCTTAGAGTGAGATGTCTCCATTTTTCTTTTATGCAAGGTGATTATTCTCGGAACCAGAGCATAGACTCTTAGAGTGAGATGTCACAGTTTTGTACTATACATATACAGGTTGTAGCATACTCGGGCATAGACTCCTATGAGATGCTTCTAACCTCACTTACACACACATGCGCGAGGTTGAGTGGAACTAGTGGCATAAGGCTAGACTTTCTCACTCTCCTCCCTTACATGGATCACCTAGACAGACTCTAGGGGCTAGTTTTCCATGTCCTTTTCCCATGGATCACCTAGACAAAATCTGGGGGCGAGAAGTCCATGTTTTCTCTCTCACTATTCTTCTCATGGATCACCAATGTGTGTATTCATGCTTTTTTCCTTTCTTTTCTTCTCTTTGCATTTTGTTTCCATTTACATCCTTCATCTTGTGTTAGAGAACTCTCAAATCCTCACACTCTTTGTTGTGTTGGAATTGAGATTTAGTCCTCTTTCTTACCAAATGATTCTCCATTAGTTTTTGATCTCATATCAAATCTTCTTGTGAGCATTTGTCATCAATATTCTTTAACAATTCAAAGTGGTAAACATGATACCCTGTTTCAACTCACTAAAATTAGCAAGCCGAAACAGGGGGGGGCATATAGCTACCCTCGAATTTTCATCACCTTCCTTAGTAAGCATTAGGTGATTTTGTGATCTAACATGTGTTTTGTAGGGTGCGGTTCCTAACTGTGTACTGCAGATACCGCTGGGGGCTTCGTTCGACAGACTTATGGATATATCCTTTTCCAAATAATGTTTACTTTTCTGTACTTTAGCTTGCATATGCACGTAGTGTTCATATGACCACTAAAGTGGGGGCTAAATGTAGCGTCGTAAATTGTACGCACTTGCTAGGGTGGTACAATTTCACACCTAGTTTAGCACCCGCCTTGGCGCATTTTGCATCTTGCATTGCATTTCCCCTTTAGCACTTAATTAATCAAATTAATTAGGTCTAAGGTTCTATTTTATCATTTCCCACATCATAAAGTTGGGCCCTTTCATTAAAGTGTGCCCTTTTCATTTTATTCCTCCTATACATCATTTAATCAAAAACCCTAATTAGGTCCTATTTTGAACTTGGGGACTTGATTTCGGGGGTCAAAACATCTCGAAATCACCTGTAACTTTGGGATTCTCTCTAAAATCATCATATCCGACGGCCTTGAAAATTTGGTGAAAAGTTGTCGGGACCGTGGCGCCCGGTGCACATGGTCCTAGACATTTTTCCCAAAATTTTGGGAGCACGATCCAATCATAAAATAAAGCTTAACCCCAAGAAATTGGCGGGATATTCAATCTCTAGGTCGGCCAAAATACGAATTTACGACCTAGGGTTTCATACATAAGAGCTCTCTTTCTTCATTTGAAGGGATCCGATTTTTGGTTTTCAGGACCTCATATGCAGCAAAAGAGTAGATCTTTGAAGACTTCAATAACATTCAACATCCATCCATCAAGCATTCATCAATTTCATTCATTTAGGGCTTGGGAGACATTGAAGAACAATAGGAGATTATCGACTGAAGATTGGCTTGTACTCCTCCCTTGAGGGTTGGGTATGATTTCATGTTGTTTTCATGTCTTTGCATAAGCTTCAATATATCCTTTATTCATGCTTTAGATCACTTTGCATCTTGATTTAGAGCATTTACATTATCATTTACAAGCAATTAGGGTCTACTTTCTAGGTTGCTCTAGCTTGCTTTCTTGCATTTAAGGACCTTGCACACACACTAGGTCTGCACACACAATACATTTTACAATACAACTTGGCTATTCGTGGAGGTGGAAATCACCGAAGCGGGGGTTTGACTAAGGCAAAACCCTATATAGTTGCCCAAACACCTTTTCAGATATAAGTGCAGGTTTCGGGACTCGGACGACGCCGCAGGTTGCAGATCCGGGAGAAGGAGACAGAGACAGAACAACACACCAAGTTTCAGCCCAGAAGACCAGGACAGGGGCGTGGAGCACCCTGGTCCTGCCAGGACAGGGGCGCTGGGTGCCTTGGTCCCTGGGACAGGGGCACTGGGTGCCCTGGTCCTCCTGATAGACAGCAAGTTTCAGCATTTTGATAGCTTTTCAGGTTGCAAAACAGCAGTTTCCAGAGCAGTTTTAGGGGCAGAATCAGGACAGTGGCGCCCGCGCCCTTGTCCCGAACATTTTCAGTCAGATTTTAACTCCGGGTATGCATTTGTATTCTTGTCTTATCCTTGTATTTATAGCTTTCCATTGTTTAAGTTCAATTCTGCAATCTTTTCATTAGTTCATACTTGCATTTTGGGGTTAGGAATTGAACTTGCATCATTTTATCTTTCAATTACAACAAAGGAATAGAAATCCTAATAGGTAGCCCGTGGCTCTCTCTTTCACAAGAAGAAGTAGCCAATTGTGTGATACCTCTAGGCTCTTTCGTATTCCACAAGTGTGTGGTTGAAAGTGAGATTAGGGCATGTTTGATTAGTGTCACTTTTTCTCCCACACAGTAAGTTATGAGGAAACATATTTAATGCACTTATTTGCACGAAGTCTCATGGGACAAGCTATGGATTGGTATTCGCATCTACCAGGAAATATAAAGACTTGGTCTGAATTGGCTCAAAAGTTTATATCTCACTTTGCATTCAACATCGATAGTGACGTGACCATGTCAAATTTATGCAACACCAAGCAAAAGCAAGGTGAGCCATTAGTGACTTTCTTGCAACGATGGTGAAGCTTGTATAGTGGTTCTTCCCTAGATATACCTGAAGAACAATAAGTGAATTTATTTATCCAAAATTTGGTCCCAGAAATGATGTATGAACTAAAATTGAAAAGTCCCAGTACTATAGAGAAACTCATTAAGAAAGGGATGAATATTGAAATTGCTCTTGTAGCCAAGGGAATCATTAATCTTAACAAAGACAGTGACAACACGAACAATTCAGGGGACAGAAATAGATTTTGGTATAAGAACAAGAATGTCACTAATGATGGAGTTGTTGATGCAAGAGTGGTGAATGCAAATCAACCCCCATTCACAATCAAGAAATTGAGTGTTCCTAATATGTCAACTATGGAACAAAATCAAACACCAGTGAGCAATGTCACTCAACAGCCGCAATACCAACAACATACTCAACAATACAATCAACAATATAATCAACAACAAGGACAACAACAAAACCAACAATGGAAACCTTTTCGATCGAGGGATGGGCCTCCTCAAAAATTTACGCCATTGGGAGAGCCTATTGAATCAGTAATGAAACAATTAATACAAGCAAAATTTATTAAGCTACCAGATATCAAGGCAGAACCAGTGGTAAAACCGCATTGGTGGAATGATAATGCCTACTGTGAGTACCATCGGTCAAAAGGACATAAAATTGCGTCATGTTTTCAATTGAAACATATGATTCAAGACTTGTTAGAGCAAGGAGTAATTGAGGTAGATCCACCCAACATGACCTCTAACACTGATCATACCATTTTCAAAACTCCTTTGCTTGATCATGACAAGGGTAAAGCATCTTCTTCAAACTCTACCCAATCAACAAATTATGCAAATACTGGTTATAATAATGTCATCAATTGCTTTCGCGCGTCAAATGAGTATGTTTCTACCCTAAGAATAAAGGGACAAGAACCTTCTTGCGCAGTTACCACTCGTCGGTCCAAAATAGTCCTGAAAGGAGCTCCTACAGTTCCTCCTAAACCAACTCCTGCAAGTCAGTATAATCTCTTGGATCATCTAGGAAAGACACCTGCACAAATATCAATGCTTGAGTTGTTGAAAATGTCCCCCATGCATTGCACAGTCTTGGATAAAGCTTTAATTGAGTCCACTCTCCTGACAGACATTGATGTTGACCAGTTTCAAGCCTGAATTGGACATCTAGCTGTTTCCCAAAATGTCGCATTTTTTGATAATGATATCTCACCTAATAAGCTCCCTCATAATGATCCTTTACACCTTGAAGTCTTTGTCCATAACTGCAAAGTCCGACGAGTCTTGATAGATGGTGGAGCGAGTCTCAATATTTGTACCCTGAGAGTGGTCATTGGCCTTGGTTATATAGAAAATGACATTGATGCTTCCAAAAGAATAACAATCAAAGCATATGATGATGCTGAGCGCCCATCTAAAGGGATAATTACATTGCCTATCAGAGTCAGTCCAGTGATAGAAAACACTTTTCTGCAGGTCCTAGACCTTGATCTCCCTTACAATATGATTCTTGGCCGTCCATGGATCCATGCAATGAAAGCAGTTCCATCCACCTATCATCAATGTTTAAAATATCCTTACAATGGAACTGAGATAACAATTCCAGGAGATGCTAATCCATTTCAATTTTGTGCTACTCTAAAGGATACCCCTTAGCAGCAAGTCCCTGTCAATAGAGAGGCCAAATCACATAGTTATGTGGATCCTAATGAATTGTTAGATGCTGTCAAAGGAAAATTGAAGATACAGGACCAAGGATGTGGAGAGTATTCAATGGATCAAACATTCCTCATTGGGAATTTACCAATATCTCCAAAATCATATGGCAAACCGCATTTGTTGCAAAAGGAACCTAAGGTGGTTATTCAATATCAGCCTCCCACTACATTTACAAGATGGGGTGAACTTGACAAAGAAACTTTAGATGATGATGTCATCGATTGGCTTTATAAGGATCCCACTGAGACCCCACCTATTAGGTTTCCAGTGGAATGGTATGGCAAAGGATTTACTATGATACAAAAGAAAGGATATGACGGCTACAGTGGCTTAGGCCTAAACAACAATGGAAGGCTAGAACCTGTTATACCCAAGATGCAACCTCCAACTTTAGGGTTAGGTTTTGTACCATTGCGAATTGGATCCTCATCTACCAAAGTAACCATGTGTGGAAAAGGGCATGACTCTGATGATGAAATAACACCTAAGGATACCTGACCTGAAACTGACTCCAATGAATGTGAGTGGAGTTCTTTTTCTTCTAGTTCCTATGCCCTTGACAATATTTTCCTTGACCCTGATAATTTGCTTATGGAAGACAAACATGAAATAACTCCTCTTCGTAAAACATGTCCTAATGCTTGGATAGAGTCATTCTGGGATCCAAGCTCTGAATCAGATACAAGTAGTTCAGATAGTGATACCACAGATGTTTACATCTTTACCTGTAGACACCCAAAAATGGTCAACGCTTGCGAGGTCATACTTTAACATTTGCGCATTGCCTCATTTTAGGTTTTTGCATCGCATTAACATTTCTCCTATGATTCGTACTTGGTTTTTATCATTTGCGAGCATCGAGTCATTCTTCTATCATCTCGCCTTCGAATTTGGTCTTGTCGACAACAACCTTCAGTCATGATTTTGGTCGATCTTTATCCTTGTCAATCTTGTCATATTGCGATCGATTTGTCATCGATCCTTGTCCTTTTCAATCATGTCAATTTGGTCAATTTGTCATTGCTTTTTGTCAACCAACCTCAATCGAATCATTTATCAACAGTGTTCATTTATCAATTCAAAATCATGATCGAATCGATATTAACTATCCTTTGTCAAGATCTAATTGTCATCCTTGCATTTCTTCTAAGGTTTAATGATTTATTCATTTAACCTAATTTGTCATTTCTTCCTCTAGGTTAAATAATTTATTTATTTATCCTAAGTCTTCTCATTACAATTAAATATTCATTTAATTGGCTAATTATTCCTCTTTTTGTGAATTAATTAATAAATGACAAATTATTAATTAATTTACCTAATTTTCTAATTTCCATTATTTCTAATTTTCTAAATTTCTAATTTTCTAATTTCATTATTTCCTAAATTCTAATTCCTAATTTCCACCTATTTTTATAATTTTCCAATTCAAATTCCACCTAATTATCTTGTCTCTAGTTCTCCCTATTTGTGTGCTTCATGTGTCATACTCTTGACATAGAAATTTGTCATAGAGTCTTGTCTTGACATAGCAACTTGTCATAGAGTCTTGTCTTGACATAGCAACTTGTCATAGAGTCTTGTCTTGACATAGAAATTTGTCATAGAACTTGTCTTGACATGGAAATTTGTCATAAAATTTGTCATAAAATTATCATAATCCTCTTTGCATAGCAATATGTCATAACTTTGCTATTTTTGATTTGAATTTCTATTCAAATCTCTTTCATGCTAATTTGCTCATTTTCTCCAATTTCTCTATAAATTGGATGATTTTCTTCAATCAATCCCTTAATCCTTAATAACCCTTGAATCTTAAACCCTTCATGATCCGAATTTTCTATCAGACTACCGAACTTACGCTTCTAGTACTCTTGAACTTTTCATCAAATCTTGCTTTCAATTGTGTGAGCACTTATAGGTGAGATCCACAAACCCATTGAAGAGGAAAGAACAACAATGGAGCCGCATGGAAGAAGCATCCGAATTGTTATATGGTTTGCATGATATTCTCTTTTAGATGCTTTGTTTTCATACCTCTATTGAATGTGCTTTGGAATTAGGTTCATTTGCATTGAGTATTCTTATGATTATGTTATCATGTTTTGTGTTTTTGATTGATCTACTTATATTTTGATGATTCCTAATTTCTATGCTACATTAAATAGAGGTATGAAAACAAAGCATCTAAAAGAGAATATCATGCAAACCATATAACAATTCGGATGCTTCTTCCATGCGGCTCCATTGTTGTTCTTTCCTCTTCAATGGGTTTGTGGATCTCACCTATAAGTGCTCACACAATTGAAAGCAAGATTTGATGAAAAGTTCAAGAGTACTAGAAGCGTAAGTTCGGTAGTCTGATAGAAAATTCGGATCATGAAGGGTTTAAGATTCAAGGGTTATTAAGGATTAAGGGATTGATTGAAGAAAATCATCCAATTTATAGAGAAATTGGAGAAAATGAGCAAATTAGCATGAAAGAGATTTGAATAGAAATTCAAATCAAAAATAGCAAAGTTATGACATATTGCTATGCAAAGAGGATTATGATAATTTTATGACAAATTTTATGACAAATTTCCATGTCAAGACAAGTTCTATGACAAATTTCTATGTCAAGACAAGACTCTATGACAAGTTGCTATGTCAAGACAAGACTCTATGACAAGTTGCTATGTCAAGACAAGACTCTATGACAAATTTCTATGTCAAGAGTATGACACATGAAGCACACAAATAGGGAGAACTAGAGACAAGATAATTAGGTGGAATTTGAATTGGAAAATTATAAAAATAGGTGGAAATTAGGAATTAGAATTTAGGAAATAATGAAATTAGAAAATTAGAAATTTAGAAAATTAGAAATAATGGAAATTAGAAAATTAGGTAAATTAATTAATAATTTGTCATTTATTAATTAATTCACAAAAAGAGGAATAATTAGCCAATTAAATGAATATTTAATTGTAATGAGAAGACTTAGGATAAATAAATAAATTATTTAACCTAGAGGAAGAAATGACAAATTAGGTTAAATGAATAAATCATTAAACCTTAGAAGAAATGCAAGGATGACAATTAGATCTTGACAAAGGATAGTTAATATCGATTCGATCATGATTTTGAATTGATAAATGAACACTGTTGATAAATGATTCGATTGAGGTTGGTTGACAAAAAGCAATGACAAATTGACCAAATTGACATGATTGAAAAGGACAAGGATCGATGACAAATCGATCGCAATATGACAAGATTGACAAGGACAAAGATCGACCAAAATCATGACTGAAGGTTGTTGTCGACAAGACCAAATTCGAAGGCGAGATGATAGAAGAATGACTCGATGCTCGCAAATGATAAAAACCAAGTACGAATCATAGGAGAAATGTTAATGCGATGCAAAAACCTAAAATGAGGCAATGCGCAAATGTTAAAGTATGACCTCGCAAGCGTTGACCATTTTTGGGTGTCTACATTTTGCCCCTCTTTGAAACAATGCGATTTTGAGCGTTGTTTCAAAGAACAATAATGAAAATGCCCCAGACAGCGATAATGACATATGCATCTAAAAGACGTACCTGCGGGTGAAAACCTTTCTGAGGTGCCCAAAGGTGGAAGAGTGGACGTACCCCTATCAATTCAGGACAAATCCACATTGTTGGTAGAGATGACCGAGGAAATCAATTTGGGTACACCTGATAACCCTAAGGTCATTCACTTTGCTGCCTCCTTGTCAAAACAAGAGAAGATTGATTTTATTAATTTCTTCCTGGAGAAGAAGATCAGCTTTGCGTGGTCTTATGCAGATATGCCTGGCCTCGATCCAGAGTTAGTCCTTCATCATTTGCCACTGAAACCAGGTGCTAAACCTATCAAACAAAAACTTAGAAAAATGCATCCTCAAGTGGCTCTTTTAGTCAAAGTGGAATTGAAAAAATTGCTAGATGTGGGCTTCATTAGACCTATTGATTACGCAGACTGGATTTCAAATCTAGTACCAGTTAGCAAAGTAACTAGGGGCATCCGCATCTGCACAGATTTTAGGGACCTGAATAAAGCATGCCCTAAAGATGATTTTCCATTGCCAAACATAGACATCATAGTGGACATGACGGCTGGATATGAGATGCTTTCACTAATGGATGGTTTCTCCGGCTACAATCAAATCCGTATTGCACCTGAAGATCAGCATAAGACTGCATTCACCTGTGCTTGGGGCACCTATTGTTGGAACGTGATGCCCTTCGGTCTGAAAAATGCCGGTGCAACATATCAAAGAGCAATGACGACAATCTTTCATGATTTTATGCATACTTTGATGGAGGATTATGTGGATGACTTGTTGTGCAAATCTGTCACCAGAGATAGTCATCTAGCCATTTTGGGCCCAATCTTTGACAGAATGGAGACCTACAAACTCAGGCTTAATCCAAAAAAGTGTGTCTTTGGTGTTACGGCTGGAAAATTGCTCGGATACATTGTTTCTCACCGAGGCATTGAGGTTGATCCCGCCAAAGTCAAAGCAATCATGGATATGCCTCCACCTTCCAACCTCCGACAATTAAGAAGTCTGCAAGGAAAGCTCCAGTCAATTCGTCGCTTTATAGCTCAGTTGGCCGACAAATGTCATCCATTTCAGCATCTATTGCACAAAGGTGTCACTTTTAAATGGACTGAGCAATGCCAATCAGCCTTTCAAGCTCTTAAAGACTATTTGCTGTCGCCACCTATCCTAATGCCTCCTATTGAAGGAAAGCCATTTCTACTGTATATCTCTGCAACTGAAACAGCATTGGGAGTTCTTTTGGCTCAACAAGATGAGAATGGCAAAGAAAGAGCTATTTACTATATCAGTCGGACACTGGTCGGCTATGAGCTAAATTATTCCACTATTGAAAGGGCATGCTTAGCAGTGGTATTTGCAACACAAAAGCTTCGACATTATATGCTAAGCCATCAAACATTGCTGATTGCCAAAATTGATCCTTTAAAATATTTGCTCAGTCGAGCAGCTTTGACAGGTCGCCTAGCAAAATGGGTCATGATTCTCAGTGAATTTGACATTGAGTATATGGAGCGAAAAGCAATAAAAGGGCAAGTCATAGCAGACCAACTGGCAGATGCTCCTATTTCAGACGATCATCCCATGTTAACTGATTTCCCAGATGAATCAGTTTTTGCTCTCACATCGTCTAATGAATGGAAGTTATACTTTGATGGGTCCCACACCAAGTTCGGATCCGGCGCAGGCATTTTGTTTGTCACTCCACAAGGTGATGCTATTCCAAAGTCATACAGAATAACTTTCCAATGTACCAACAACATTGCAGAATACGAAGCATTGGTTACCGGACTCCGAGTGGCAGTTCACTGGAACATCAAGCATTTGCAAGTCTATGGAGATTCTCAATTAGTCATCCGACAAGTCAATGATGACTACGAGACAAAGGATGAAAAGCTTATTCCTTATAAGCACATGGTAGACTTCTTCAAGACCAAATTCACAGCTATCCATTTCAGTCAAGTGCCAAGAATACAAAATAAGTCGGCAGATGCGATGGCTACAATTGCTTCTATGATAAATATGCCGCAGAATATGGACAAGTGTGAATTCCTGGTCGAACAATTGCTAGTCCCCTCTTTTGACATTCCGACTGCTGAGGTGATGTGCGTTCTTGTTGGTCCCAATTCCCCTTGGTACAATGATATATATCAGTATTTGAAATCCCAGACTTTACCACCTAACCTTTCCGCTAACCAACGCCGAGCCTTTATTCGACAAACATCCAAATATGTCATCATCGCCGACACCCTTTACCGCCGTTCTTTTGACCATACCCTCCTCAGGTGTTTAGATTCTGACGAAGCACAAACGGCTTTACACGAGGTTCACGATGGTATATGTGGGGGCCATTTCAATGGTCTTAGCTTAGCCAAAAAGTTGATTCGTGCTGGGTATTATTGGCCCACTTTAGAAAAAGATGTTCATGAATTTGTTAAAAAGTGCTACAAGTGCCAGATTCATGGAGATTATATTCATGCACCAGCTCAAGAGCTTCATTCTGTCATATCTCCATGGCCCTTTTCTCAGTGGGGTTTGGATCTTATCGGCAAGATTCAACCAACATCTGCAAATGGACACAAGTTTATTATTACAGCTACAGAATATTTTACAAAATGGATTGAAGCCATTCCCATGACCTATATCACTGGTGTCCAAATTTCAAAATTCTTGCTAAATTATATCATATGCAGATATGGGGTTCCCCTTGCCATAGTCACAGATAATGGTCGACCCTTCAAGAATAAAGATGTTAAAGAGCTTTGTGAAAAATTTCATATTCAACACCGTTTTTCTACCCCATACTATCCACAGGGTAACGGTCAAGCTGAAGCATCAAATAAAACCATTATCAAGATCCTGAAGAAAGTTGTCAATGACGCTGGTCGAGATTGGCATGTACAGTTAAATCCAGCACTGTGGGCCTATCGCACTTCTATCCGCACCCCTACTGGTGCCACACCTTATTCCTTGGTGTATGGTGCAGAAGCCATTTTACCTTTGGAAGTTGAGATTCCTTCCTTGAGAGTTTCCTTGCAACACCTGATTGATGATGAGACACACAGAGTCTCTCGGTTGCATCAGCTTGAGATGTTAGATGAAAAATGTCGGACAGCTCTGACACATTTGCAAGCATACCAAAACCGTCTCCGTCGCTCTTATAATAAGAAGGTCAAAGGGCGACACTTCGAAGTGGGAGACCTGGTTTTAAAGGCAAATCCCAAGAATACACAGTCTACTGACATCATCAAGGGCAAGTTTGAACCCAATTGGGTTGGGCCTTTCATAGTAACTGCAGCCTATGGCTCGGGGGCATACCAGCTTGCGACTCCCGAAGGTGAACCTTTGTCTGATCCTATCAATAGCATGCATCTTCGCAAGTACTGGGCATAGTTTTTTGTCAGATATTTCTTCAAATATGATCCTGAAAAAAATACAAAAAAATGAAAAAAGCAAAAAATACAAAAAAAATACAAAAAGCAAAAAAGCAAAAAAATAAATGATTCGCCCTCTAGTGAAAACCTGGTAAACAGGCGCTTTGGGCAAGTACCATGGTGAAAACCTGGCAATCAGGCGCCGTGAGTAATGAGATTATTGCTCTATCATCTATCATGACTTCTAGATATGCTTTCTCTTGACCACTTTGTCATGCCTATCTTGATCTCGACCTAATGTTCTATTCCAAGTCGGTTATTGGTCAACATCGCTGTCTTGTCTACACTAGTTTCTTGTACATATGTGTTGGTCCTAGTCTATGTGTCTTTCCAATGCGCATTAGGTGCCTTCCCCTTGTCATGATCGGTCACTGGAGTTTTTGAATCGAAAAATGTCCTGAAAAAATTCATAAAAATTTCAAAATGTCCTGAAAAAATTCATAAAAATTTCAAAATGTCCTGAAAAAATTCATAAAAATTTCAAAATGTCCTGAAAAAATTCATAAAAATTTCAAAATGTCCTGAAAAAATTCATAAAAATTTCAAAATGTCCTGAAAAAAAAAAACGATCATAAAAATTGAATAATGTCCTGAAAAAATTCCAAAAAAATCAAATAATGTCCTGAAAAAATTCCAAAAAAATCAAATAATGTCCTGAAAAACTTCCAAAAAAATCAAATAATGTCCTGAAAAAATTCCAAAAAAATCAAATAATGTCCTGAAAAAATTTCAAAAAAATCAAATAATGTCCTGAAAAAATTCCAAAAAAATTGAATAAAGTCCTGAAAAAAGAACACAAAAAAGTATAAAACTCCCACAAACAAACATTTTGCAATAAATGATTCCCTTTGTGCATTGACAGATCACTGAGCATTCCTCCAATGACACTCGCAATCCAACATTGTGCTTTAACTGAAATCACGCATTAACAAATGAACTTTTTCAACTCAAACCAAGCATTCAAACTGATCCAAATTGTCTTATCAATCGAATATCCGCATCAAAACAATCATTTGTCCTTGTTCACATTATCATGGGTCTTATACAGGGTGTGGTATACTCGAAACCAGACTGTGTCCTGTCTTAGACGGGGTACCTCATTTCCTGAAACCAGACAGCATGATCGTCCTATCAGCGTGTTCAACTTTTGACAATGAAGATCAAGATGTTTGTTTGATTTGCTTGAATTTGTGAGTCTTATCTTTTTATTGATTTATCTTTGGCTTCGATCATGTTCCTATGTTGCTCGATGATGTCACCGAGTGATTTAGAGTGACCAAGATGGTTCATGATCCTTTTCTTTTTGATTGTGATTGTCGTTTGTCTGTGATGTGTCTGTCTTTTGCAAAAAGGGTTGCATTTCAGCTCTGGCCTTCAATGCCATGATGCTTCGCATCCATTTTGCTACATAAAAATAAAGGTTCTCACCTACAAAGTGCATTACTGAAAGCAAGTTTTTCTTCGTCATCTCTAATTTTCCCTCTATCTAATTTCTTCTTACTAACATTTCTTCCGTCAATCTTGGCAGTCCATTTGGTCCTATCATTTTCTATCATTCTTATCGATCAATTGGCCTCTTTTCCGAATGTTTCCGGCCAATTCCTCGAGGGGGCATGCATATGTCATTATCGCTGTCTGGGGCATTTTCATTATTGTTCTTTGAAACAACGCTCAAAATCGCATTGTCTCAAAGAGGGGCAAAATGTAGACACCCAAAAATGGTCAACGCTTGCGAGGTCATACTTTAACATTTGCGCATTGCCTCATTTTAGGTTTTTGCATCGCATTAACATTTCTCCTATGATTCGTACTTGGTTTTTATCATTTGCGAGCATCGAGTCATTCTTCTATCATCTCACCTTCGAATTTGGTCTTGTCGACAACAACCTTCAGTCATGATTTTGGTCGATCTTTGTCCTTGTCAATCTTGTCATATTGCGATCGATTTGTCATCGATCCTTGTCCTTTTCAATCATGTCAATTTGGTCAATTTGTCATTGCTTTTTGTCAACCAACCTCAATCGAATCATTTATCAACAGTGTTCATTTATCAATTCAAAATCATGATCGAATCGATATTAACTATCCTTTGTCAAGATCTAATTGTCATCCTTGCATTTCTTCTAAGGTTTAATGATTTATTCATTTAACCTAATTTGTCATTTCTTCCTCTAGGTTAAATAATTTATTTATTTATCCTAAGTCTTCTCATTACAATTAAATATTCATTTAATTGGCTAATTATTCCTCTTTTTGTGAATTAATTAATAAATGACAAATTATTAATTAATTTACCTAATTTTCTAATTTCCATTATTTCTAATTTTCTAAATTTCTAATTTTCTAATTTCATTATTTCCTAAATTCTAATTCCTAATTTCCACCTATTTTTATAATTTTCCAATTCAAATTCCACCTAATTATCTTGTCTCTAGTTCTCCCTATTTGTGTGCTTCATGTGTCATACTCTTGACATAGAAATTTGTCATAGAGTCTTGTCTTGACATAGCAACTTGTCATAGAGTCTTGTCTTGACATAGCAACTTGTCATAGAGTCTTGTCTTGACATAGAAATTTGTCATAGAACTTGTCTTGACATGGAAATTTGTCATAAAATTTGTCATAAAATTATCATAATCCTCTTTGCATAGCAATATGTCATAACTTTGCTATTTTTGATTTGAATTTCTATTCAAATCTCTTTCATGCTAATTTGCTCATTTTCTCCAATTTCTCTATAAATTGGATGATTTTCTTCAATCAATCCCTTAATCCTTAATAACCCTTGAATCTTAAACCCTTCATGATCCGAATTTTCTATCAGACTACCGAACTTACGCTTCTAGTACTCTTGAACTTTTCATCAAATCTTGCTTTCAATTGTGTGAGCACTTATAGGTGAGATCCACAAACCCATTGAAGAGGAAAGAACAACAATGGAGCCGCATGGAAGAAGCATCCGAATTGTTATATGGTTTGCATGATATTCTCTTTTAGATGCTTTGTTTTCATACCTCTATTGAATGTGCTTTGGAATTAGGTTCATTTGCATTGAGTATTCTTATGATTATGTTATCATGTTTTGTGTTTTTGATTGATCTACTTATATTTTGATGATTCCTAATTTCTATGCTACATTACCATCTCAGTCCTCTCTCTCCTTAAAACCGATGATGACATGCCCCTCATCTATCCCCAGCTTATCAAACATGACCAACAAGAACCACTCACATTAGACTATTTTCAAAATGACGAAGCAATTGTAGAATTCCTTGGACTATGGGAAGGAATACCACAAGGTGATCACAAGGCAGGATTTGCTATTGACCTAGATTCCACAGCATATTTTGGGGAGTCAACTCCATCTTCCAGTCATCAAAATGAAAAAGGAAAAGAAAAGGTTAAAAATCAAAAGAATAGGTCTTTGAGTGAAAACCGTAAGGCACTCTCTGATCATACAAAAGTAAAAATAAAAGACGTACCTGCAGGTGAAAACCTCTCTGAGGCGCCCAAAGGTGGAAGAGTGGACATACCCCTATCAAGTCAGGATAAATCAACATTGCTTGTGGAAATGACCAAAGAAATCAATTTGGGTACACCTGACAACCCTAAGGTCTCTCATTTTGCTACTTCTCTATCAAAATAGGAAAAGATAGATTTTGTCAATTTCTTTCTTGAGAAGAAGATCAGCTTTGCATGGTCCTATGCAGATATGCCTAGCCTCGATCTAGAATTAGTCATTCATCACTTGCCATTAAAAGCAGATGCCAAGCTTGTCAAATAGAAACTTAGAAAGATGCATCCCCAGGTGGCTCTTTTGGTCAAGGTAGACCTGAAAAAATTACTGGATGTGGGCTTTATTAGACCCATCAATTATGCAGACTAGATTTCAAATTTGGTACCAGTTAGCAAAGTAACTGGGGGCATCAGAATCTATACAGATTTTAGGGATCTCAATAAAGCATGCCCTAAAGATGATTTTCCACTGCCAAATATCGACATCATAGTTGACATGACTGCTGGATATGAGATGCTCTCATTGATGGATGGTTTCTCCAGCTATAACTAAATTCGCATTGCTCCTGAAGATCAGCATAAGACTGCATTCACATGTGCTTGGGGTACCTACTGTTGGAATGTAATGCCCTTCAGTCTTAAAAATGCAAATGCAACATATCCAAGAGTGATGACAATTTTTCATGATTTCATGCATACTTTGATGGAGGACTATGTTGATGACTTATTATGAAAATCTATCACAAGAGATAGTCATTTAGCCATCTTGGGCCCAATCTTTGACCGAATGGAGACCTACAAGCTCATACTCAATCCAAAGAAGTGTGTCTTTGGTGTCACAGCTAGCAAATTACTAGGGTACATTGTTTCTCACAGAGGCATTGAAGTCGACCCTGCCAAGGTTAAAGCAATAATGGATATGCCTCCTCCTTCTAATCTCCGTCAACTACGAAGTTTGCAAGGAAATCTCTAGTCAATCTGCCCATCTATAGCTCAATTGGCTAACAAATATCATCCATTCTAGCATCTATTGCATAAAGGTGTTGCTTTTAAATGGACTGAGCAATGTCAATCAACCTTTCAAGCTCTCAAAGACTATTTGTTGTCACCGCCTATTCTAATGCCTCCTATAGAAGGAAAGCCATTTATATTGTACATTTCTGCAACTGAAACGGCACTAGGAGTTCTCTTGGCCCAACAAGATGAGAATGGCAAACAGCGAGCTATTTATTATATCAGCCGGACACTAGTAGGCTATGAGCTGAATTATTCAACTATTGAAAGGGCATGCTTAGCAGTGGTATTTGCAACACAGAAGCTCTGACACTATATGTTAAATCACCAAATATTGCTGGTTGGAAAAATTGATCCCCTAAAATACTTGCTTAGCAGAGCAGCTTTGACGGGTCGCCTAGCAAACTGGGTTATGATCCTCAGTGAATTTGATATTGAGTATATGGAGTGAAAGGTGATAAAAGGACAAGTCATAGCAGATCAACTTGCAGAGGCTCCTATTTATGATGATCATCCCATGTTGACTGATTTTCCAGGTGAATCAGTCTTTTCTCTCACATCTTCTAATGAATGGAAGCTATACTTTGATGGATCCCATACCAAGTTCGGGTCCAGAGCAGGCATCTTGTTTGTCACCCCTCAAGGTGATGCTATTCCCAAGTCCTATAGAATCACTTTTCATTATACCAATAACATTGTAGAGTATGAAGCACTAGTCACAGGACTCCGAGTAGTGGTCCACTGGAATATCACACATTTGCAAGTCTATGGAGATTCCCAATTAGTCATCCAACAAGTGAATGATGACTACAAAACAAAAGATGAAAAGCTTATTCCCTATAAGCATATGGTAGATTTCTTCAAGACAAAATTCATGGCTATCCATTTCAATCAAGTTCCAAGAATGCAAAACAAGTCGGCAGATGCAATGGCTATGATTGCTTCCATGGTGAATATGCCCCACAATATGGACAAATGTGAATTTTTAGTCAAATAGTTGTTGGTTCCTTCTTTTGACATTCCGACAGTAGATGTGATGTGCATTCTTGTTGGTCCCAACTCCCCATGGTATAATGATGTATATCAATATTTGAAATCCCAAACCTTACCACCTAACCTTTCTGCTAACCAATGCCAAGCCTTCATCTGACAGACAGCCAAATATGTCATCATCGCCGACACCCTTTACCGTCGTTCCTTTGACCATACCCTCCTCAGGTGTTTGGATTCTGACGAAGCACAAACGGCTTTACATGAGGTTCACGATGGTATATGTGGGGGCCATTTCAATGGTCTGAGCTTAGCTAAAAAGTTGATTCGTGCTGGGTATTATTGGCCCACTTTGGAAAAAGATGTTCATGATTTTGTTAAGAAATGCTACAAATGCCAGATCCATGGAAATTACATTCATGCACCAGCCCAAGAGCTTCATTCTGTCATATCTCCGTGGCCCTTTTCTCAATGGGGATTGGATCTTATTGGCAAGATTCACCTGACATCTACAAATGGACACAAGTTTATCATTACAGCCACAAAGTATTTTACAAAATGGATCGAGGCTATCCCCATGACCTATATCACTGGTGTGCAAATTTCAAAATTCCTATTGAATTATATCATATGCCGGTATGGGGTTCCTCTTGCCATAGTCACAAATAATGGTCGCCCCTTCAAGAATAAAGATGTCAAAGATCTCTGTGAAAAGTTTCATATCCAACACCGTTTCTTCAGTCCATACTATCCACAGGGCAATGGTCAAGCTGAAGCATCAAATAAAACCATTATCAAGATCCTGAAAAAGGTTGTCAATGACGCTGGTCGAGATTGGCATGTACAGTTGAATCCAGCACTATGGGCCTATTGCACTTCTATCTGCACACCTACTGGCGCAACACCTTATTCCTTGGTGTATGGTGCGGAAGCCATTCTACCCTTGGAAGTGGAGATTCCTTCCTTGCATGTTTCCTTGCAACATCTGATTGATGATGAGATGCACAGAGTCTCTCGGTTGCATCAGCTTGAGATGTTAGATGAGAAACGTCAAACAACCCTGACACATTTGCAAGCATATCAAAACCGTCTCCGTCGCTCTTATAATAAGAAGGTCAAAGGGCAACACTTCGAAGTGGGAGATCTGGTTTTAAAGGCAAACCCCAAGAATGCACAATCTACTGACATCATCAAAGGCAAGTTTGAACCTAATTGGGTTGGGCCTTTCATAGTGACTGCAGCATATGGCTCGGGGGCATATCAGCTTGCCACTCTAGAAGGTGAACCTTTGTCTGATCCTGTAAATAGCATGCACCTTCGCAAGTACTGGGCATAATTTTCTATTAGCACTTTTTCAAGTATGATCCTAAAAAAAATACAAAAAAAATAAAAAAGCAAAAAAATACAAAAAAAGTGAAAAAAAAGCAAAAGAGAAAAAGAGCAAAAAAGTAAAGAAAAATGATTCACCCTCTAGTGAAAACCTGGTAAACAGGAACTTTGGGAAAGTACCATGGTGAAAACCTGGCAATCAGGTGCCATGTGTAATGAGATCATTGCTCCGTCATCTGTCATGACCTCTAGCTATGCTTTCTCTCAGTCGGTTTATCATGTTTATCTTTGTTTTGACCCAATGTTCTGTTCTAGGCTTGTGATTGGTCAACATCATTGTCTTGCATACTCCAGTTCCTTGTACATATGTCTTTCAAATGTGCATTGGGTGCGTTCCCCTTGTCATGATCAATCACTGAAATAATTCAAAAAAATTGAAAAATGTACTAAAATAATTCAAAAAAATTGAAAAATGTTCTGAAATAATTCAAAAAAATTGAAAAATGTTCTGAAATAATTCAAAAAAATTGAAAAATGTACTGAAATAATTCAAAAAAATTGAAAAATGTCCTGAAAAAATCATTAAAAAAATTGAAAAATGTCCTGAAAAAATCATTAAAAAATTGAAAAATGTCCTGAAAAAATCATAAAAAAATTGAAAAATGTCCTGAAAAAATCTCTAAAAATTAAAAAAAATCCTAAAAAAATCTCTAAAAATCAAATAATGTCTTGAATAAATCCTTAAACAGTCAAAAAACATCCTGAAAAAAATGAACACAAAAAAATTGTAAAATCTCGGAAAAGCAAAACAAAAAATAATAAATATCCCTTTTGTGCATAAGACAAATCACTGAGCATCCCTCCAACGACACGCAATCTCGCATTGTGCTTTATTGAAATCATGCATTAACAGATGAACCTTTTCAATCAAACCAGACATTCAAGCTTATCACAATTGTCATATCAATCAACCGCAAATTTATTTGTCCTTGTCACTACTATCATGGGTCTTATACAGGGTGTGGTATGCTCGAAACCAGACTGTGTCCTGTCTTAGACGGGGTACCGCATTCCCTGAAACCAGATAGCATGATCATCCTATCAGCACTTTCAACTTTTGACAATGAAGATCCAGATGTTTGTTTGACTTGTTGGAATTTGTGCATCTTATCCTTTTATTGATTTATCTTTGATCATGTTCCTATGTTGCTCGATGATGTCACTGAGTGATTTAGAGTGACCGGGATGGTTCATGGTCCCTTTCTTTTTTGTTGTGATTGTTGTTTGTCTGCAATGTGTCTGTCTTTTGCAAAAAGGGTTGCATTTCAGCTCTGGCCTTCAAGGCCATGATGCTACGCATCCATTTTGCTACATAAAATAAAGGTTCTCACCTACAAAGTGTATTATTGAAAGCAAGTTTTTCTTCATCTCTAATTGTCCTCTATCTCATTTCTTCTTACTAACATTTCTTCCGTCAGTTCGGATAGTCAGTTCGGTCTAGTGCTCCGATTTTTCCAAACACATATGCTGCATCCTGCATTCATTGGTTAGTACATTTGCATTATATCAAACATCACATCAAGCATCATATCAAGCATTTTATCCATTTCATATTATCCATGCATCAAAAACACATCAAAATGCATCCATACATGTTCCACAATAAACAATGCATAAGTCATCCATACATGGAAAATAATATAAGTCATAACACATTGTATCCCATCATATCGATGCATATCATATCATATGTCATAATAATATTGGAGTACAAAATTGGACTGTCTGTCCTAAGTATGGCCGGCAGGCTGACTACATAATGTCATCTATCCGTCATAAGGAGCACGTGCCTCTGTCACTGGGTTCTCCCTCTATCCTCCTCATCCCTACCATGTCTCGCGGATGATGTCCCTCTTGGTCCTAGCTGTGGTGGTGTCATAGGTCCACTCACCCCCATGCTGCTCACTGACCTCCGAGAGCGTGCCCTGCTCTCTGTCCTCGATCATGCCCAATATGAAGCTGCTCTCTGCTCTGGTGGAACTGCACTCTCATATAGTGTCCTCCAATGGCGTATCTCCTCTTTGGTCTCTACCAACATCTGTGCCATCTCTCGTGCACTGGCATCCCGAATCGACCCAATATACTCAGTGACTCTCTATTCTTCTCACTATGCCTGAGCTATGGCTGTATCTCAAGCCACTGTAAGTCTAGCTATCTCAACTCTGAACTGATCCTGCTCTATCCTCAAGATGGCATTCTATCTCTCTAAAGTCGTAATGTGATCATGCTGACTCGCTATGGTAGCCCTGCACATCTCCATCTCTTCTATCCTAGCTGTCTCTGGCTCTATGGGTATATCCTGTAATGACTCCTGATCGGATGCACCTAGCTCATAATCATCATCCCCCTCATCATCTCCATCCTTGTCATCCCCCTCATCCTCATCCCCACCCTCGTCCTCATCATCCTCATCCTCATCCTCTCCTGTGAGTGGGAAATCCTCCTGTCTCTTCGGTACTGGAATATCAGGATCTGTCAATGGCACTGGTCGTTGTCATGCAAACCATTGCTCATACTCCTCTGTCATCCCGACATCCACCACATCTGATCTCCAATCCCACTATCTTTGTTGTAGCTGTGTGAAGTCATCATATGCTATGTGTGGCTGAATCATACTCCCCCACTGAGTCATCTCTCTGTGAGATTGAGCAAAGTGTGCAGTCCTCCTAGGTACATCCTACCTCTCTCCAAACTGTCGTCTGACTCTCTCTGGCAGGTGCATCTCAATCACTCTCTAGTGATTCACTGGTCACCCAATTAGGTACCTCTCCTGTCTGCAATACGGTAGCTCATCACTATCATCTAACCAACCCGGGCAATCACGATATGGCCTCCATGTGAACTCTCTCAATCTGTCTAGCTCGTGTCGCTAATACAATATGTATCCAAATGGACCTTGTCTCAGTGCTCCACCATAGCAGTACACATATGTTTGGTGTGGTAATACCTATCTCTCTACAATCAGCCGGTATATGGCTATGTGTTCAAATGCCCATACCTGTAACAATCTGACTCCACAGCTCAAAGTCTAAACTCCCTGATATGCTATCTGATGCAACTGAAAATACAACATAGCCAGTACACATGGTCCCCATGCATACACCGTCCCCTCTGTCACCATCCGCTCTAGCACTCTTCCCCATCCTATAGGGAATCCATTTCCTCATCTATCTCCTGCTAGTAGACATGCTATCACCACTACTATCACCACATATCGTCGATCATACTCTAATGCCATGGTCTCCCAGTCGATCTCCCTCTCTACGATATCCAAATCATCTATGTCGCACTCAAATAATCTGCACAACGCATCTCTCCCTGTCACTGGGTCATACTCTACCATCTCTCCATGAATCAGAATGCGGAGGATACGCCATACATCCTCCAGTGTCACAGTCGCCTCTCCAGTCGCCAGATGGAAGGAGGAAGTCTCTGAATGCCATCACTCTACCAATGTAGTAAGCAGTCTTGTGTTTGCCCTAATCTCGGGCATGAATGTGATATAGTATATCCCAAGTCTTGCTAATGTATCTCTGTCCGTGCTCCTGAGTCTATGTCGTAACATGAAGCAGTCTGGTCAGTTCTCCCGCGTGATCAATGGATACTGTCGGCTCTGCATCACAATTGAGGCATATTTTGTCAATTTTAGGGTTTGCTCCTATGGGTTGCATTTCCTCATTTCATGTCCACATTAGGGTGTTTTTCATCTATTTTGACCTATCCTCTTCTTATCCCCCCTTTTCAGATCATTTGCATGATGTTTTTTGACCAAATTAGGGTTTACACTGCACAATTGCGCTTGTGTCACATAACCTGTGCCTGTGTCCCCTTACACAAGTGTAGAAGACATTACACAAGTGCAGAATTCACCCTACACAAGCGCAGAAGATAGTTTCTGCATTCCCTGTGGGCCCCGCAATGTCCCGCAAGCAAGTCAAATTCATAAAATTGACAACATGGGTTTTTGAGATACATACCACTGCTCCCACGTCGTCCAGTCATCTGAATGTGCGTACACATTCTCTGAGGTGATCTGCCATTGGAATGTTTGCCATCTCTCTGCAAGTGTCCTTTTCCAGAGCAACAAATTCTCCTCTTTGGCTAGTGCAAATGAGCAATTTTCACTCTCTTTGCCTCATTTATAGATCTTTGTCAGTGCATAGATGGACGTGCACCCTATCCATCTTATGTTGGTTGTGGTCTTTTGCGTCTTCTTTTGTTTGTCCTTCATGCATCCGATCTCCAATTGTCGGTCTGTTTGATCCTATCATTTTTATCGACCAATTGGCCTCTTTTCTGCATGTTTCCGGCCAATTCCTCAAGGGGGCATGCATATGTCATTGTCAGCATCTAGGGAATTTTCATTATTGTTCTTTGAAACACCGCTTAAAATCACATTGTCTCAAAGAGGGGCAAAATGTAGACACCTAAAAATGGTCAACGCTTGTGGAGTCATACTTTAACATTTGCACATTGTCTCATTTTAGAGTTTTTGCATCACATTAACATTTCTCATATGTCACGCACTTGGTCTTTATCATTTGCGAGCATCGAGTCCTTCTTCTACATTCTTCATTTATCTCACTCTCGAATTTGGTCTTGTCGATAACAATATTTGTCATGATTTTGGTCAGTCTTATCCCATCGCATCAATGTGCAAGTTCATTTGTCATCATTTTGGACATCATCAATCCTAATTACAGTTTTGTCCTCTTATCAATCCTGTCATCATGTGATCGATTTGTCATCGATCGTTGTCATTTTCAATCTTGTCATCATGCGATCGATTTGTCATCGGTTCTTGTCTTTTGATCAATTTGTCATCAGTCTTGTCGTCTTGTGACCTATTTTGTCATCGATCCTTGTCTTCTTGTCAATTTTGTCATTTTGCGATCGATTTGTCATCGATCGTCGTCTCTCTCAATTGTGTCAATTTGGATCAATTAGTCATTGTTCCTCGTCAATTGGTGCATTTATCAATCAAATTGTTTGTCAGCATTGGTCCTTTGTTAATCAGAATCATGATCAAAACGATCCTTTGTCAAGACCTAATTGTCATCCTTGCATTTCTAATTCATCTTTTAGGGCTTCATGATTTTATTCATTTAACCCTGCTTGTCATTTCTCCCTCTAGGTTAAATAATTTATTTATTTATCCTAGGTCTTCATGTCACGATTAACTGTTTAATTTAATTGGCTAACTAATTATTCCTCTTTTTGTGAATTAATTAATAAATGACAAATTATTAATATATTTACCTAATTTTTCATCAATTTCTAAAATCCCTCTTTGTGAATTGATTAATAAATGAAAAATTATTAATTAATTCACTAAATTCCTAATTTCCTCATTTACTAATTTCCTAATTCCTATTTTCCTCATTTTCTAATTTCTTAAATTCCTAATTTCCTCATTTTCTAATTTTCCTAATTTCTAATTCAATTTCCTCCTATTTTTCTCCTAATTTCATGGGAATGACATTTCAATTTGTCATAATTTGTCATAATTGACAATCAATCAATTTTGACATAGAAAGTTGTCATAATTTTGTCATGAATTATCAATCAATCAATTTTGCATAGAAAGTGCAAATTTGTCATAATTTGTCATATTGATTTGCAATTTCCATTTGAATCTTTTCATGCTAATCTTGTCATCTCTCCAATTTGTCTATAAATTGGATGATTTTCTTCAATCCCAACTAATCACTTTGTCGAATCAATCATGCTTCGAGTATTCTTGCGCTTCAATCTTGTCTACTTGCTTTCATCTCATGTGTATGCACTTGTAGGTGAGATCCACAACAAAAAGCTATTTGAAGAAGAAAGGAGGACAATGGAGCTGCATGAAGGAGATATTCAGATCTGCATTTGGTTTGCTTAGTTTTTAATCTTGAATGTTTTTCTTTCATGTCTCTATTGGATGTAATTAGGATTGATCATTGCATTTGAGCTTTTGTGATTGAGCTATGAGTAATATTTATACTTGCTTTGATGATTTCCAAATTCCTAGCTACACCGGTTTATACTAAATGCCGATTGCCGATTTGACAAAAATGAAGACTGGTAAGAATGTGTTATGCCACTTTGCTTCCTCGTACCGCTTGGGATCTGCGAACCGCTTGGGGTCGACATGCCACTTCAGACTAGGAAACACATTCTGCAAAATCGCTACTAGTCTAAAGACTAGAATACAACATACCAGTTGGAAGAAATACTGGTTGAGCATGAGCTCATACATATAAAGGAGATCTCAATACAAGTGTGTGTCCATCAATGACAATCACAACATAAACATCAAAAATGCCAACAATCTCCCCCTTTGGCATTGATGGAAACACTTAGGAAAATAAAATTTTGACATCTAAGTGTTTTACAACAAGAACTTGCCATTAACAAAATTTCTCCCCCTAAGCATATATACTATCCCTTAATCAATAGAGTGTATAGCAATTTTGCATTTAGAGCATAATCATCAAAGCATATAGCATATATCATAGCATATATCAAAATTTGAAAACAGAAACTTCTCCCTCTGATATACTTCTCCCCCTGATATATCAAAATTTCAAAATTTTAAAACCATCAAAATTTTAAAACCATATACTTCTCCCCCTTTGCCAACAATGACAAAGTACCACTGAAAAATAAACTGTTATCATGTATATATAAAAAATTTATGACAATAATGAATAATACTTGTCAAAAACTGCTTTGTAGTCCTGCAAAAATTGTTTCATGGAAAGAGACCAGGACTCAAGTAGGGAGGTCGCCACTTCCTTCTCTGTCTGCATTTGTGATACCTGTTCCTCCATGGCATCTATTGTGCTCATTTGCTGGGTAACTGTCAGGGCATCCAGGTTTAGATAGCATTTTTGGAGAATTCGCAGTCATGGAAGTAATACCAATCGAAGCTCCTACAAATCCCTAGACCTTGTGCTAATCTCTTTCTCTATCTTGGCTAACTGGATCTAGAACTGGTGAACGGTTTGCCCATATGTTGCAAAGGAGTCGTAAGGAGTCTTGAATGTGCTTAAGTAGGATTGTAAGTCCGTTTGAAGCTATTGCTTCTTAGCTAGCACATCATCACAGAACAGATGAGGTTGACAGATTTTGCTGAGTAGCAAGTTTCCCTCATCCAAAGCACTCCTTATGTCCTTTTCATCATTTAACAGTTCAGTCCTAAGCTCATTTAATTTCTTCACGAGAGCAACATTAAGAGCCTTTTGGTTCTATTTCTTTACATTGGCCTCTGATGCTTCTTCTAGACCCTGCACTTGATCATCCACTAAAGTACACAAAAGTTTGAGTTGTGCTAGTGATGAATCAGTGTCAGGAAGATTAGTACTGGGGATTAAATTGGTAAGTGTGTCTACAGCTGCCTGAATGATGTCCTGTTCCTTTTTCCTATGAATGATCTCAAGGCACTCTTGAGCAACCTTGATTCTCTACATAATTTCCAACTCACTTGCAGATTGGAGATCAATAGGACTAGAATGATCAACTGGTGAGGGTTGACTTCCGGTTGCCTTCAGAGTCTCCACCTGAGAGCTTTTGGCCGCTTCTTGTTCCATGGCTTCTTCAACTTTCTTCTTTTCTGCTTCTCTTCTCTTTTCTTCTTCCATATCTTCCTCTACCTTTTTCTTCTCCTCTACTCTCCTCTTCTGCTGTTCATTTTCTTCTTCTTCCCTCTTCTTCTTCTCTACCTCTTCCTTTTTCTTCTTCTCTACCTCTTCCTTTTTCTTCTTCTTTTCCTCTTCCTTTTTCTTCTCTTCCTCTTCTTTCTTCTTCTTTTCTTCCTCTTCCTTCTTTCCCTTTTCTTCTTCTTCCTTCTTCTTCTTTTCTTCCTTGTCCTCTTCTTCTTTCTTCTTCCTTTCTTCTTCTTTCTTCTTCTTCTCTTCATCTTTTCTTTTCTCCTCTTCCTCTTTTTCTTGTTTCTCATCTTCATCCTTCTTCTTTTTCTCTTCTTGTTCTTTTGCTGCTTGCTGTGTGTCCACAACTTGTTCACCACCCTGATCGGCCTGTTGCCTCTATTCAGTTCCCTCATAAGGTATGTCCTGAGTGACATCTTCTATATCCAGGGCATCAACATCTATGGTGTTGATTGGTTCCTCCATCAGGTTTCCTTCCTCATCAAAAACCTCATCCGGTTTGGAAATAACCAATTCCTTTTCTACTTGGAGGTTGGCCATTCAAGCTTTGTGAGAGCTTATAGCATGGGCCATGTGTTGATGTGTATCCTTTTCTACATCATCAACTCTCCCTTCCAACAACCAGAGTCTTCTTCTCCTTGTGAAGAAGAGACCTTTATTTTGATCCAATACATCAAATAATTCTAAATTTGAGAGTTCGGGGAAGTACTGTGCAAAAACTTTCTCCCTAATCTCTTGTTCCTTTTCAATGGAAATGCGCCATTTTTTATCCAATGCTTTAAATAATGAATCCAGTGTCTGAGATTTAATCTCTGATGGTGACCGGTCATTTTTACATAAATAAAGAATGATTTCGTGGAGTACTTCATCTTTTTCTTCACTATTGAATTCATCATAAAAATCAATTAAATCATGAAGTAACTTTCTCCTAATATTCTTTACTATTCTTTGATAATGTGTCAAAGGTTTGTAAGAGGAGATATCTATATTTACTGGTGCAGATGTTGCCGGTTCATTCTTCTTCACCTTCTTGGTCTGTCTAGCCTTCTTTGGTTGTTCATCAGACTCAGTTTCTTCAGAGTCCGGTTCATTTGCCTTAGTCTTCCTCTTTCTTTCGAAGACTTTTGCCGGTGTTACCTCTGGTTTCTTCTTTTCCGGTGACCACTTGGTCACTCTTGGAGTTGCAGTGGTAGCCGGTGCCGAAGCTGCAGGCACTGCCTTAGCTTTCTTAGCTGTCAGTTCTTTTCCCTTCTTCACTGATGGTTCTTCAATCGGTGTGATCCTCTCCAAGTAGGTTACAGTTCGCTTAGCCTTTGGATCAAGAGGTGAGGTAATAAGGGTTGAAGCATACCCTTCCAGCATGTCAAACATAACCTCATAGCCCATAGGCTCCACTTCCTCCATTCTAGGCTCAATAGCCTCCATTAGACATTTGTCCACCTGAATAGTGAAACAGATGTCATCTTCATACTTCTTCACTATGTCACCTAAGATTCGTACCCTCTGACTCATCTTTCTTCTGAACTCATCAAAGTATTTGTTCAGTACCTCAGGGTAGCCAGTTCCAATGGCTTGCACACTTTCCTTTATCTACTTGGTTACCAGTTGGTCAGGGGACCACTGGACATCTCCTACACCCAGAAAGTAGCCTTGGAAATAGAAAAACAACCCTACCAGTAGTTGTCCAAACTTAAATTTTAGTGAATTGTCCTTTTTGATTGCCTTAAGGTTTGAGAGGAGTTGCCTCTACATGCCAGTGCATAAGTCAAATGATTTATCCTCTATAATCATTCGGTAAGCGGCATTTACCATTGCAGCAGATACATAATTAATCCTGCTAGCTAAGAATGTTTTGTAGCCTATCACCATGCAGGCATATTTTACCAATTCATCCTTGATAGGATTATCTGTCATACCTCATGAATCACTTGTCGAACCAGTGAGCTTGGTCATTTCCATTTTGCTTACCATTCTCAGGGCTGGCACTTCCCCTGTGTTGCAAAAACTGGTGACTGCATGAATTGCCTCAGGTGTGATATCATGTGTTCTCTCCAGGTACATCTTGTCACCATGGACTCTGCTCAAGATGATCCTGATGTGATCCTTTATGAAGTCTTCCAGAAAATACACCGCATTATGGAGTTTCTTCTTCTCTAAGATACTGAACTCCGGTTTGATCCTTTTGTCCTTTCCGCAAAGTAGACCTAATTGGTATGAATGGCTAAGGACCCTAGGTCTTCTATCTTGCAATCAATATAGTCTAAAATTCCTTCTTTGACTATGACTCCAACTAGAACTTGTGACAAAGCATTATATTTGCCCTTCCTTTGAATAAAACTTTCTGACTCAATAGATGTGCTTGAACTGGTATGAGATGTGGAAGCCATTGAAGAGTATTTCAAGAACACGAAAAATACCTTTCTAACATGAAATTAGGGCTTCCTGATTCTGCTTTACTTCACTCTTCATCAGATGCCAAATCACTGCTTTGAGTTCTCCACTACCGCTTGCAAACTATATTTGAATCTCTTTCAAAGCTCTCCAATTTCTTGAAATCTAAGCTCAAATCACCTTTTCTTCACTCTGCACTTAAAAACTTTTCTTCGCTCGAAAACAAAAAGTGAGAAATGATTTGAAAAATGCATTTATACATGTCTCTCACCTACCATCATTAATGCTCCTATATTAGGGTGTAAACCCTAATTTGCCTTTTTACTATTTCTGATTTTCTACCAAGCGACAAGTGTAGCATACCGGTTAAGGTCTTTTACCAGTGTTAACCGGGGGTTTGAAAGCATTTTGCCATTTGCTCCCCCTAAGCCTTTGCGGCTTAGTTTGCCAGTTCTGATATTTCCACACTAGGTGCAGAAACCGGTTCCTCCTCCAATAATATTGGTTTCTTCTTCCATGTTTTCTTCATGTCTCCTTGAACTTTTTCAACCTCTATTTCTCCTTCCTGAGTGACCAGTATATCATCAGATATACTTTTTCTACTTCTGTAGAATCTTGCAATGTGACCTGGTTTGTTGCAGTGATAGCAAACAAGTCCAGGTGCTCTCCAAGGTCCATTGTACATGTTTCCATTCTTCCTTCTGCATGTTGCAGCAGTGTGACCATGACCATGATAGATCATACAACTTTCTCTCCATCCATTTGCTGCTTGATGACCACCGCTTCTTGACTGATGATTGAAGACATTAAATTGGTTGTGGTTCCGGTTCATAAAAGATTCAGGACCAGTTCCTTGGGTCCTCTGAGGATATCTTCTAGTGTTATCCATTACGGATCTGCATTCAAATGCTCTATGCCCAAACTTGTTGCATGCATAACAATGACCATTGAAATTATTGGATCTAGGTACATTGTTGATAAAATAAGGAAAATTATTGTAGGCTTTGCTCCTACATACATTGGCAGTGTGTTCTTCTTTAAGACAGTTAAAGCAAATAGGTTTGAATTTTTGCTTACCTTTTCCTTTGAGTGTCGGTTTCTTCTTTGATGCTTCAGCATTTGTTCCTAAGGATTCTCCTTCCTCATGTCCAAAAAAATCAAGACCATTGGTATTCTTTGCCAGTCTAGATGACTCAAGCTTTTGCTCTAGCCTGACTGTACTTTTGCCAAACTTAGCAAGTATTTCCTTTGACTCAAAGAGTTTTTTGGAGGTAGCAGTGTTTGTCTCCATAAGACTTGCATTTTCAAAGATGGCAATGTTTAGTTCTCCTTGCATGTCTTCTTTTTCCATTCTACTCTCATGAAGGCGAGCAGTTAGTGCACTAATCTCATGTTTCAACTTGGAGATCTCATGATCTCTATCTTTTACCAGATTTTTAGCTTTTCTTTGGTTCTCACCCTCTTGGCTAAACCGAATAGTCAGTCCTTCCAACTCCTTTCTCAAATTAGAGTTTGAATCATTCAGCTTATTCACTTCAGCAATCATAGCTTCCATGTTAGCTTCATCTTTAGAACTACTTTTAGATAGTTCCATCAGCCTCTCTGCATGTTCTCTTCTTTTTGTTTGAGATGCCTTGTATTTGACCATAAGATCATCATAGGCTTGCTCAGACTTAGTGAGTCATTGAGTAAGTTCCCTCAAGGTATATTCCCCCATATCTCTTTCCAAGTGGTTAAACTTATAGAAAGGTTGGCTCTAATACCAATTGATGAATACTAAGAGGGGGGGTGAATTAGTATGCCAAAAATATTTGCACTAAAACACTTACACAGTCTAAAGATAAACCAGTAAAGCAGTCTGACAATCAAACTGGTTACCACACATAAAAACCAAAATGTGAATAAAACATTCACCCACAAAAGCAATACAACCATAGCACAAGATATTTGACATGGAAACCCAACTAGGAAAAACCATGGTGAGATGGAACTCACAAGTCACTATCTGCAAAATAGAAACCAGACCAATTAAGGTTAGACCGGTTAAGGTCTTACAATGTTCTTCACCAGAACAGATCCTATTAGGAATCTCAATCTCTGTTAGGAGATAAGTCCGATTAAAGACTACCTTGTTAGAGGATTTTAGATTCACATTTGTGAACCACCTTGTTAGAGGATTTTACAAAGGCTTTGAGGCCTACCTGGTTAAGGGCTATAGACTTGTCAAAGATGTGAGTAATCAACAAGTGTTTGATCTATCTAATAGCACAAACTGCTTGGTTAGATCCAGTATTGCTCTCTGCTAATGCATTCCAACATTACTTCAGTCTTCTCTATCTCTCTCTCAGTTACAACTCGATCTTCTCAGATAAGATCGCTCTTCCAACAACTCAACATCCACCTTAAACCCTAGCTCAACATTAACCCTTTTCGCAACTTCTTCAACAACTCAAAAACCCTAGACATGATGTCCTTTTAAAGGAATCTGATTTCATGTCGGTCCAATAGGATTACATTACAATTTCCTAGGTTCAGTGAATCTAGACATACTCAGTAACACGACACAAGAATCACCGTCAATGTGTTGGCACCGTCAAACAATCGGTGGATTGATAACTCATCACAAAATGTCAGTTGGTAACTCATCATAGAGTATTACCAGTTTATACAAAATGCCAGTTGCCGGTTTGACAAAAATGAAGACTGGTAAGAATGTGTTGTGCCGCTTTGCTTCCTCGTACCACTTGTGATCTGTGAACTGCTTGGGTTTGACATGCCACTTCAGGATGGGAAACACATTATGCAAAATCACTACTAGTCTAAAGACTAGAATACAACATACCGGTTGGAACAAATACTGGTTGAGCATGAGCTCATACATATAAAGGGGATCTCAATACAAGTGTGTGTCCATCAATGACAATCACAACATAAACATAAAAAATGCCAACAAAGTCTTAGAGGTTTGGTGAGTCCCCAGTTAGATTCACTCAGTGTACATAGGAAGGAGTGTATAGATATGGTTGGTAAGCCCACACTGACAAAGTTAAGTGAGAAAGATTCATTTGCTCACATACTAAAAGGACTTGTATCTATTTCTGACACTTTCAAATCTAGCTGGGATACTTATCTTGAGCTATTGGAGAAGGCATATCTAGAAATTTTCAAATATGTTAAGCTCAGGTAAGGTATATTTGGGATATTAATTGTATAGTCTTTTCATTCTTCATCCTAGTTTTGGATATTTGGTACTCTTTTTTAGAAATTTTGATGGCATTGATGTCAAAGGGGGAGTGATATAGATGTGAAAAAGAAAAAGGGAGTTGTATACATTATCGGGAGATATGGAGATATAAAAATATAGAGTATTTTGTATTGATGAATATTCAGCTCAGGGGGTGCAGGCTTAGGATGAAACCAACAAATGAAACCATGTTCATTTTTCACATGAGTGTTGCCATCAATGCTAAAGGGGGAGATTGTTGGCAATTGACACTCAATTGGTTGGTTTCACTATGTTGTCATTGATGGAAACATGGTATCTTGTTCCAGCTTCATGTTTTGGTTCAGTTGTGTATCGACAGGCACTTCATAGACACCACACCGACATCGACACCGACACCGACACCGACACCGACATCGACACCGACAATGACACCAATAGAAAGGAAGGATTTCTTTGGTTACCAGCAATGCAGGCCAACATGGTTTAGAATCAAGTTATTGGTATTGAAGACCGACATCTTCTGGATCTAGCATCGACAATTGTTTTTTTATATTCATGTATTTATGTTATCTAGCCGACATATATATTGATATTCTAATTATCTTTGTAAGCTGAAATAAGGCATGATAAATTATATAGGGTATATAGGTCAGTTGATTAGATCATTTTGATATATGTGGATGATAATATGAATGCAAATATGGATGGATAGAAGATGCAAAATATATCAAAGAGATTATGTATGTGAGGATATTTATGTAAGGGTTATTCTAATAAAGGGTTTAGGGTTTCAGACTGAAACAAACACAGATTAACTAGAATTGTATTCTGGCATAAAGATGTTATCTTATCAGTTCACTCATTTCTTTGGATTGTAGTTTGGATTTATATGTAGTCAGTGAGGCTCCTTTTGTGATTGAGCAGTGCTCTCTAGGCTGTAAGCCTTCCTGCAAGTGTAGGCCCCTATATTTTGTAATATCTCTTCATATGATCAGTGGATTGATATTGCGGGTCACAAATCCCACTGTGGTTTTTCCTTTTTGAGGTTTTCCATGTATAATTATGTGTGTTATGGTATTCATTTATGTGATTGTCTTACTGGTCGCTTTACTTCTTTCAATTCTATATGTACCAATATACTAGCTGTTGTATGCATGTTTTAATAAGATTAAAATTGATCATACTGGTAGAACATTGATTCACCCTCCCCTCTCAGTGTTCTTGGATTCCAACATATCTATCCCTCTCAGCTATATATCTATCTTTGTCTGTTGCCAATTGTCTCTCTAATCGGGCTGTCTCTAGATATCACTCGGTCTTGAATTGATCTCGTTAAGTCCTAAACTAATCCCTCTTTATGTAAATGTCAAATATCTATCACTATAACTCTGTGATGAAATATTGCTGACTCCTCACTATGGCCCTGTATGTCCCTAGATCCATGACCTAATCTATATCATTACCAATACATACATCATGTAATGGCTCATCCTCTAGCTAATTAATTTGTATGTGCATAGGACTCTTGTCCTGCTCACCCTCATCGTCCTTCTCATCCTCACCCTCATCCTCCTCATCCTCATTCTTATCCTCATCCTCATCATCCTCATCCTCCTCATTATCCGGATCCCCCTCATCTATCTCCTCTTCCCTAAGGAACTCCTACTATGATCTAGGTAGAGGAACCTCTAGATCTGTAAGTGGTATCAGATGATGCTATGTAAACCATCTGTCATATTCTACTATCGTATCTAAATCTACAACATCTAAATTATATCCTTACTATATGGGTTGTAACTGCATAAGCTTTTGTATAGGCTACATGAGGTTTTACTAGTCTAACCCACCACCTAACCTCTCTATTTGATCGAGTGAAATATGTTGTACCTATGGGCATATCCTATTGCTCACTAAACTATCCTCTAACCCTATATAGTAGCTATAACTCTATCACTCTTTGGAATTTCATCATCTACCCTATCAAGTACCTCTCTTGTTGATAGTATGACATATGTTCTCCATCCTCTGGCCATCTGGGGTAGTCTTTGAGCCTATCTCACTCATGACGCTAGTACAATGTATATCCAAATGGACCCCGCGCCAGTGCCCCTCTATAGCAGTACACATATGGCCTATATGGAATGACCTATCTATCTAGAATTAGTATAAATAGTGCAATGTTCTCAAATGCCCATACCTAGAGCAATGTCAATCTTCAATTGTGTGTTTGTGCACCCCATTATGCAATCTAGTGTAACTGGAAGTATGAAATCCCGAGCATACATGGTCCCCATTTGAATAATTTGTCCCCTATACACATAAAATCAAGAGATCTCCCCCATCTAATAAGAAACCCATGACCTCATATGTCCAATGTCAATAGCCCCACTATCACTACTACAATAACAACATTTAATCTCCCAAACTCTAATGCCATAGTATCCCATCGGATCTCATAATGTATGAACTCTACATCATTCATCTCACACTCAAACAGTCTACACATTGCCTCTATACCTGTCGAATGGTCATATATCACTCTCTCTCCATGTCTTTGAATCTGTAGGATGCATCATGCATCCTCTAGGGTCAATGTCGCCACACTAGTTGAGAGATGAAACAACATTGTCTCTGAGTGTCGCTGCTTTGCCAATGCGGTGATAAGACCTATGTTTTTCCTAATCTTGGGCATGTATATGATATAATGAAATCCCAGAGATTGTAATATGTCCCTCTCATTAGTCCTCAATTGATGTCATAGATCTAGATAGATTGGCCTACTCTCTTGAGTCATCACTGCGTGGCAGCATATCTACATCCAAAATGGGCCATCAACTTGTCAGTTTTAAACATCTGCATTTCATTATTTTAGGAGCTAATTGAGTGAATTTATATCTTACCCTATCATATTTATGTCCCCTCTAACCTAGGACCCCTTTTTGGTTTCATTGGCAAGCCCCTGACCCACTCCACTTGTCTAGTACCTTCGACCTGCACACTTGCCAAAGTGTGCTCCTACAAGGGTGAAAGAGTAGCTGACAATGACATAAATTGCACAAACACCTACGCAATTCTTGTTTCCCCCCCTAAACACCCCCAAACATCTTAGAATAGTTTGCCAACTCCTAAAATTGAAACATGGGTTTTTGCGGTACTCACTAGTGTTCCCACATCATATGGTCATCTTAAGCTATGCATGTGTTCTCCAAGGTGATCCTCTACTCTAATTCTCACCATCCTATTACAATCTCCTTTGCTCCAGAGCTCTAAATTCACCAAAATGCAGGAAGGTAAAAATGAGAAATTTTAACCCCTTTCACCTCCTTTTATAGCCTTTTGAGGTATTTAGATGGATGTTCACCCTCTCCTTGTTGTGTTGGTCATGGTCTATTTTTCCTCGCACTGCTTGTATCTTTTTCCTTCGACCTTTCATTTTCATTTCATCTGAACTAGTGGATTCTTAACATTGTTATCAATCAATTGTCCTCTTTTCTGGATTTTTCTAGTGAATTCCTCGAGGGGGCATACATATATGTTGTCATTTATTGGGGAATATTTCATGATTGTTCTTTGAAACAACACCCTCAATGGCATTATCTCAAAGAGCGGTGTCTTTATAGGCATCTAAAATGGCCAACACTTGCAGTGTCATACTTTAACATGTTCGTGTGACCTTATTTTAGGGTTTTTCATTTCCTAACTCATCCTCTATGTCACACATTTGATCTTTATCATTTATTAACATCATGTAATTCTTCTACATTCTATTCCTATTTGATTCCAATTCCTCACATTTGAATTAGGTCTTGTCAATATCAATTTGGAATCTCAATCAGTGATCGTGATCAACCTATCATATCAATTGGACATTGTTGTAACCCTATTCAGTGTCAATTAGTTTTTTGCCCTAGATATTTCTCATTTGTGATATCAATCATCTTTGATCAATTATCAATCGATTTTGATCTTTTTGGATCTTTGTCAATCTTCCATTATCAGTCGTCATCAATATTTTATCAATTTTGATCGATTCGTCATCGATCTTTGTCAAATATTTTTGTTAGATCAATCATCATCAAATCAAACTTTTTTGCCAATATTTGATAGATTTGTCATATATCTCAATCAATTATCATTTTTTTCAACTTGGATCAACCAATCATTGATCCTTTATCAATTGTCACTCATCAAGTCAATTATTTTGTCGTATTTGACCAATTTGTCATTGGTGTTTGTCAGTCAATACCAGATCAATATAAATTCCTTTCCATTATACTTGTGATCATGATCGATGTAATTTGTTTATGGCTCTAATTCTATCTTGACCTAATTCATTTCCTAAGCCAATTCCTAGGGTTTTATGATTTAATCATTAAATCCTACTAACACACCCTTCTTAGGATAAATAAATTTATTCATTTACCCTATGTCACAGTTAAATTAATTATTTAATTGTCTAATTAAGTCACTTTTGTGAGATAAATTAATAAATTAAAATTATTAATTTCTCCCACTTTTCTCTCCCCTAATTATTTTTCCTAATTTTTCCTCTTTTTGTGCTCAATTTTGTCATAATTATGAGTTTTTTTAAGGCCAATTTGTCATAGCTTTTGCATAGTAATTTGTAATGAAATTTTCATAGCAATTTGTCATACCTTTGCATAGCAAGTTGTCATATTATTTGCATAGCATTTTTAATCTCTTGACCCCCTAATCATGCTAATTCAAATCAATTCTCTTTTGAATTATTCATGCCAATTTGATTCCTCATTGATTTCTCTATAAATTGAGCACTTTTCTCATCATTTTCAACCAGGCTTCTAATATCCTTATGTTGTCGCTTTCGAATCTATCTTTTGCAATACAAATTTATTGCATTTGTAGGTGACTTCCATATAATTTGAAGGAGAAAGAACAACAATGGAGGTCGATGAAGGAAACATTTGCATATGGTTTATGTTTCTTTTGAATGTTTTGTCTTCATTCCTTTATTGAATGTGTTAGGACTTAATTTTATTAAATTTTAGGTTTCGCGGTTACCTAATTGATTGCTTTGATGCATTTTCCTAATTCCTACCTCATAATCTCATCTCCTTGTGATCTTTCTCCTAATCATTCCTCTCTCTCATCTTTCTACTTTATCGCAAGTATTTGCATAGGATCATACTCCCATTAAAGTGGGGGATAAATGTAGCATCATAAATTTTCACCAATCTAATTTACACCTCATGTTTGTGCTCCCACTTTAGCATGTTGTATCCTCATCCCCTCTCTATATTTGTTCAAGCCTATAGTGCCTCTTCCTGATTCATCTTTCCTTTTTTGTGCATCATTAGATTATATTGGCATAGCTTAGACTATTTTAATGATGCTGGGACTAGATGTTTATGGATTTATCTATGTTTTAGATATTTTTCTATGGATATTAGACATAATATATTGTGCTTGACATTATGTTTACATATGGTTGATGATATTTCTAGAGTAATGTGAGGATGGATTACTCTATGATGTCCGATGTGTGTTCATTTCTATGTGTGTATCATGTTTGTTCTATGATTATTTGATGATATCTTATGATGTACTAACCCTATTTTATGGTTATGATTCTATGCGATCTCTTGATGATATATTGTGTGACTGTCTACATGAGTAGAGACGATTTCATATCACTCATTGTGAGCATGATATGCCATGGTGATTCTCTATCACTTGTCTACTTATTTCATTTTTTATACATTATTGTATATGTTGTATCGTGGCTATGTGGATGCAGGATTTGTAGGTACAAAACATCGACTCCACCTGGCTTCACAGGTCCGAGTGTGTCTTATCCCAATGGCAAGTTGATTGAAGATGACATAGGAACCCACCCTATACTCTAGGTTTAAGTTGATTACCCTTGTCAGTTTAGAGTCTTGGCACAAGTCATGGCTAGTGTGTAGTTCTTTCTTGGTGTATTCTTTGGTGGTTTGCTTGATGTAGTATGGTAATTATTTAATTGGTTATTTATTAATTAATTAATTGACTAAATTGATTTATATAGTTTAATAATGTTAAATTAAAATAATAGATTAATATAGTTTATAATAATAAATTAAATAATAGCTGGTATAATATTTAATAATAAAGTATGGTTAAATTAATATTATTGTCATTTATTATTATTGGTGGTATTGATTTATACCTCTTGATTATTTGATTAATTGGGATTTTATAATTATTTGTGCCCACGATTTTATGAGTTGTTTATATTATTATTTTCTTGTTACTCTTTTTGGGTAATTAGTAGATTCTTTCAACCTACCCTATTATTCTATTGGTTATATTATTAGGTAAGTAAATTAAATAGTATTTTACTCTTCTTACCTTTGGTTTTGCAATGTTTGGTAAGAAATATATTATTTTGCATTATTCTGATTGGTGGATATTTTTTTATAGTTTATGCTTTGATTTTCTATTTATTGGCTTTCCTGAGTATTTTATCGGGTTAGCATTTTTCTGGGTATTCTTCTGTAAGTCTGGATTTTGGCTGAGGTTTTGGAGATTGGATATTTCTTGGCTTGCTTGGATTGTGGATTGCGCTTCTTCAGAATTTATTTCCCATTACTTCTATTATCTAGGTTGGAGAAATCCTCTTCCTGTGTATTTTATTTTCAGAAAAGATTGCTTTCTCCCTGTATACTCAGAAAGATTGTTTTCGGGAGCCATGGGTAGAGAAAGACATTTATTTATTAAGTTTAAAGTTTGATTTAATTTATATGAATTATAAATTATAGTTATACTATAGTATTGGGGGGAATTTATATTTCCTATGATTCTCATTGTCGTGAATGGATGGATCTTATTTGTTGTGTCTGTGCATCTTGGTTCTTGGATATGAATTCTTGTGGTTTGAGGGCTAGGATTGGATTCTAGAAGCCACTAGGTTTTCTTAATTTGGTGGGATTTTTAAAGTAGTTTCTTGTGAGCTTTCATGGCTAGACTTTGTCTATAATTACTACTTCTGAGTTGAATCTTGTCTCCATGAGATTATTTTATACCTTGATTTTATGTTTCTTAGTTTCATAGTAGATTTGCATCCCTTTTGGTGGTGTTTCAGGACTTAAACTTATTTGTCTGATTTTATTTTCTGAGTCATGAATTTATCTTCTGTTTCTGAGTTTTTGGGTTCTGGCACATATGCACTAAAATAGAGGACATATGCACTAAAGTTTTGAGCATATTTGATAGATATTTTGACATATGCGCTAATCTGTTGAATATATGTGCCACTTAATAAGATATATGCACTGAAAGAACATATAAATGTGCTGAATAATTAGATATATGCGCCAAAAGATTAAGAAAATGTGCCAATCTGTGGTGTAAATGCACCAATCTGTCTGTTGAGTTAGTTTGGTTTATTTTCCAGATTTCTATTCTTGCTTTTCCAAAATTGAGAGGCTTTTTTCTGATACCTGAGATGTTATAGGTCTGTTTCATTGATTGATTAGTGGATATTTTGGTTATTGGCTTGTGTATGTGATTATCTTATAGTCGGGCTCATTTATTGTATCCTTTTATGATGATCGCATTGTTGTTGGATTGCTTGATGCCTTGGTGAGCTAGGTCTTGTATTTTTGTGAGCCCATGGTTGTGTTGAAGTATTTATGTTATGGTTTTCCTTGTTGTTACACTAAGGTCTAGGAGCATGCAAGGGTGAGAGTGGGCTTCTTAGTGAGTGACTGGGATCAAATGGAGTGGGCTGCCAGGTGGACCCAGGGTCTAGATCACTGGGTATCTCACAAGAATTTTTCCATTGTAAATAAGTGATAACCTAATTAAAACACCTGGGTGGGGTAGATTAGATAATATTAATAAGATAATAAATTATGTTGGCCTCTTTTCCTTACCCTACAGTAGAGGACCGAGATAGGATTGGGAAGGCCTTGGTTATCCAGGTAAGCTAATATTCCTTAGTCCATAAAGGGAGATGTATCCACATGTTGTTTGGGGTAGTCGAGACTAGTGCCCAAGTACCCGCATGTTGCATGTGATGACACTCTTTTCCCTACATGTAGGTCCTAGTGCCTTGAGCTTCTTTGGTGTGTCACCTCTAGAGGTTTGTGTTGAAGTTCTTATTGGTTTTTATGATTTTGCATTTCTTGTTTCTTGTGTTTGTTGGGTTGATCTTCCTTTGGTTGTTAGGTGTCAGTATAGATCTAGAGCATGGGTGGGATCTTGTGTCATCTCCTAGCACGGGGGTGGTTCCTTTCGTTCCATATGGTCAGGTGCAATGAAATTTTTAGTGGCTAATATTAACCAATTGGCTATTTTTTGAAATTTGGGAATCAAAATTTGGCTAATAAGTTCAACTTTTAAGGTGACCCGAATCGCCACATTTTTACAAATTTTTATTTTAGTGTTATTTAAATCACCAAAGAATTTATTTTATTAATTTCTTTATCTCAAATATTTGCCACAATATTCGATAGATTATTGGATTAGATTCGCCAATATTTTATAATTTATTGTAGAAATCTAAATTAATTTGCCAATAATGTATCATAATTATTAGTTACTTTAGGGTTATATCAACAATTTTAGTTGCCACCATTGATTTAAAATATAATCTAATGACCTTCTTTGTATTCCATGAGGTAAATTGTACCTACAAGTTGTAATGCTCGTGGGGGTTTGAAATTACTTTTAAATTGTTGACCTCGATGAAAATCAATGGTCTAAAACCAATTTTTGGCCCCATGAATATTACAAATTGTTGGTATATTTTATCTCACAAAATACAAAGAGAGCTATTAAATTATTTTAAGTTAATGGTAGAAACTAAATAAAGTAGAATCTCCCCCTTAAACTTATTAGTTATTTCCACCTTCAGGCCTTTATTTTTCTTTAAAAAAATATTTTTTAAATTGAAAGGATTTGCAATAGTAATTAATGCATATTCGTATTATTTTTCATGATTTGGCAA
This sequence comes from Cryptomeria japonica, assembly GCF_030272615.1. NCBI lineage: Eukaryota > Viridiplantae > Streptophyta > Pinopsida > Cupressales > Cupressaceae > Cryptomeria > Cryptomeria japonica. The sequence continues at coordinate 473,656,903 of NC_081411.1, read as the reverse complement.
TATTTTCTACCAAAAAAATTGACATAAAAATATTTGCCAATAAAATTAATATTTTTATTTAAAAAAAAAGGAAAGATTCGCCAATATAAATTAGTATTCAAAAAAAATATATATTCACCAATATTTTATGCAATTTTTTTAGAAGGGGTTTCTTAAAGTTATCATTGGTCGGGTGGTTGGTGCTTTTCAACTATTGGGATGTTCTTCGTTGGATTCTCTTGCGTGGATGTGGATATCTTGTCTTCTCAGCTTTGGATGGATTCTTGTAGCAGATTGATATAAGGAAATGTATGTAATGATTCATGATGTAATAATTGTAATTATAAATAGAACTATGATCCTTATTATGAAGGATATTGTATTCATATATTTTGTAATAGGATGTTAGGATAATTGATGATTTAACTTGTGATATTGGTTCATTAATGATGTTTGATTCATAGTTATGTATATAGTTATTTGTGATGTTGGAAATGCATAAATAATTGGGAGTAGGTGTTGGAATAGAAGGAATCCAAGAACACTGAGAGGGGGGGGTGAATCAGTGTTCTGTCGATGATAAGATTTTACCTTATTATATAACATACACATATAAACATGTAAATGAAGAAACATATAACATGAAGTAAATAAACCAACCACATGAATGAACACCATAACACACTGAATTTTATACGTGGAAAACCTCAAAGAGGAAAAACCACTGTGGGATTTGTGACCCACAATATCAATTCACTAGCCATATGAAAGATATTACATAGCATGGGGGCCTGCACATGTAGGAAGGCACACTGCTCAACACAAAAGAGTCTCACTAACTACAGGCTTCTATTGAGATAAAACAATAATGGTGAACTCACAAAATGCATCTACAATGCCAAAAAGAGTTTTGATTATAGCTCTGTTATGCACTGGTTCATAAACCCTAAACCCTTTTACCGATAACTCCCTTACTCTAAGAAAGTTTTACAAAATGTTTAATGACCATTGCATGATATTACTTTTTGCATACAAATGATCTATATACATATCCTTCACATCAATTTTCTTCTCCACATTTGTTGTACTCATTGTCCTATATCAAAATGACCTAATAAACAGACTTATATACCCTTTACAAACAATATGCCTTATGTTGGCTTACAAAATGTTACAAAAGATATTCAATGTCAGACCTATACACTAATTACAAAATAATTTTACAAATAAAACCTTTTCCCGGATCCCAGACTGATGTCGGCTTCACTAAAGTGTTGAATGTCGGTGTCGTTGCCAGTGCTAGTGTCGGTATCTATCGATATCTATTGGTGTATGCTTTCTACAAAATCATGTTGCCATCAATGACAACATATGAATCCAATGAGTGTCAATTGCCAACAATCTCCCCCTTTGGCATTGATGGCAACACTCATGTGAAAAATGGATTCCTTGTCGGTTCAACTGAGCTGAAACATGCCCCCCCTAAGCTGATTGACCACTTTGATTCATATACTCTCTGTCTGATATCCTCCCCCTAGGATTATATACATACTTTCCTTTTCATTTCATTTTTCACATACATATACTCCCCCTTTGGCATCAATTCCAAAGACCGGTGAAACAATTGAAAGCATTGTTAGGAACATGTGCAAAAGAATGAATAATTATAGATTACTTACTAGAGCTTGACCAATTTCAAGATTTCTGGATAATCTTTCTCTAGTAACTGTAGATAAGTATTCTAGCCGGTTTTGAATGTTTTAGATATGGATACAAGTCCACTTAGTAAATGTACAAGTGATTATTTCTCAGTGACATCTGTCAGTGTGGGCTTCCCAAGCATATCCATGCATTCCCTCTTATGTACACCAAGTGAATCCAATCTTGGACTCACCAAACCTCTGAGAGTAATGATTCAAAGTTTTTAGAGATGTTAGTTGGAAATCTGCTATAATGATTGAAAGTTTTTAGAGATGTGCTCTGTCAATACCTTAAGCTTGCCAGAAGGGCTCACATCATTTTCAATCATACATTCTGGAATCAATCCGTGCAAAATTTTTATTGACTGATCTATTATCCCCTTGTCTGCAGATCCCTCCTTCATTAGTTTTTGAGCAGCCATCATCATTAGCTCTGTGGGACTCATCTCTGTGATGGATTTCTTCTCAACTTGAGAAGTGTCAATTGCCAAAAGTTTTGATGAGGAATCATCTATTGGTTTGGTACTGGATGTTTGTACAACTTTACTCTTATCAATCTCCTTTTCCTTTTCTTCCTTTCCCTTATCCTCTCCTGGTGTATCCCTTTACTCATCCTCTTTTGCATTGGTGGCTTCGCCACTTGGTGCAGTATCTGTCATTGCTGGTGGATTATTATCCACAATATTATCTATAACCTGTACATTACCTTGCTTAGACTGTACATATGATGTCTCTGTCGGTTTAACCTATACACTCTTATTAATTTTAGGTTGATCTACCAGTGGAGTCTGTACACACTTATCTGATTGAGAATTATCTACTGGTTCATTCAAAATTTCATCTGAGCTTCCCAAAATTTCTTTTCCTTTCGATCTGTCTGGAATAGTGGGAGTTGTTGCCTTAGCAAATTCTTCTTGGGAAGTAAGGAAATCAGAATTCTTTTGGAAAAAATTAGCCTATCCTTCTCTGGTCTCATTTATTATTTCATTGACTCTACCCATCACTAAGCTTATTTGTCGGGGTTTGCTGCTAAAGATTTTTCTATTTGCAACTTCTATACATCTTTTCATTTCCTCATTATTTATAGAACCACAAATGCCTAAAAATTCAACTTCTTTAATCTCTATGTCTCTCTTGATTGCATCTAATCTCCTTGCATCCAACTTATTATACAAAGATAAAGGAATTCTCCTCAAAATATCTACCAAAGCCTTCTTATATATGTCTAAATATAACAAAATTGCTTCTTCCATTTCATTTTGCTTATTTTCATCTAATTTCTCAGCAGTGTGCCCTACTGGATGTTGGTTTCACAGTTTTATGCCAGATAAACCTCCATCAATGATCAGTACCACTCTCTAGATCTCTTTCTAGATCTCTTATGAGGAATATACAAGATTTGCAATGAATTTTCCAGCCCCTAAGGCGTCTACTTCAGTTAATAGTTGAATTCCCTGTCAGTGCAGGAATGCTCTATTCTACCAATGGAGTTACTAGTGCAGTTGCATCTCCACTTGGTTCTTCAGACTTTCTAACCCATGTCTTGGTGTGATCTTGATGTAATTCATCTACCTTTTTCTTTCCTTTCTCATTTGCTTTGTCATTGCTAATCAGTTTAGTCTTGCTTCTGCAGTACTTAGCAATATCACCTATTTTGTTGCATGCATAACATGTAACATTGTTCTTTTAAATTTCTTTGTCATATCTGGTGTCATTCCTTAATCTGCATTGGTTAGCCAAATGTCCAAACTTTCCACATGCATGACACTTAACATTCATTCTACAATATTTTGACTTATGACCATATTTCTTGCAATTTGTGCATTGACCAGGAACTGAATTGTAGTTTTTATTTGCTCTATTTCTACATTGTTTAGCCATATGCCCAAATTTATTACAAACAAAGCATCTACCATTGATTTTGTAAGCATTATATTTCCTTACCAGTTTCCTCTAGTCTAATGAGTTCTGCATACTAGTTGTTTGATCTTTATTTGCAGTATCAGAGCTTTCACCTTGTTCAAATCCAAGTCCTCTAGAATCTTCATTTTGCCTCTGTCTTTTCAATAGACCATCTAGCTATGCAGCACTAATCCTGAATTTTTCTTTATACTCACTTGCAGTAGTCAGATCATTTCTCAGAGTCATTATTTATCTTTCAAGATCTTGTTCATTATTCTGGGATTGTACCAAATCAGTTCTCAACATATCATTCTCATGAGCCAATCTCTCACATTCCTCAAATTTTTTCTTCAGAGATACAACAATGTTTTCTTCCTTCTTTTTGTCCTCAATTTCTTTTGACATCCTCATATCTAGGTCTTGCATTTCATTCTTCATGAGCATGTTTTGTTGACTCAGCTTCTAACATTCTTCCTTGAGTGCATTTTTCTCTTCATCATCCTGGTTTTGCAAAATTTCCTTCATCCTAGCTTGAGTAGATGATAACCTTTCTTGCAGAACAAGAATGAATTCATTAACATAATTCAATTCATCTTCCAACTTTAAGTTCTTCAACCTTTCAACATTATAATCCTAAAGTGCCATCTCAAGTTGCTTCTTCATAGCCATATTTAATGATTATGGTTTTAGGATCTTCCTCAAGTTGTTGAACTTCCCCAAGGCACCAAGATCTGATACCAATTGTTGGAATAGAAGGAATCCAAGAACACTGATAGGGGGGGTGAATCAATGTTTTACCAGTGATATAATATTTTACCTTATTATAACATACACATATAAACCGGTAAATGAAGAAACATATAACATGAAGTAAATAAACCAGCCACATGAATGAACACCATAATACACTAAATTTTATACATGGAAAACCTTAAAGAGGAAAAACCACGGTGGGATTTGTGACCCACAATATCAATTCACTGGCCATATGAAATATATTACATAGCATGGGGGCCTGCACATGCAGGAAGGCACACTGCTCAACATAAAAGAGTCTCACTGACTATAGGATTCTGCTAAGATAAAACAATAATGGTGAACTCACAAAATGCATATGCAATGCCAAAAAGTGTTCCGGTTATAGCTCTGTTTTGTACCGGTTCATAAACCCTAAACCCTTTTACCGGTAACTGCCTTACTCTAAGAAAGCTTTACAAATTGTTTACTGACCATTGCATGATATTACTTTTGCATACAAATGATCTACATACATATCCTTCGCATCATGTTTCTTCTCCACATTCATCGTATTCATTGTCCTATATCAAAATGACCTAATAAACTGACTTATATACCCTTTACAAGTTTACTGACCATTGCATGATATTACTTTTGCATACAAATGATCTACATACATATCCTTCACATCACTTTTCTTCTCCACATTCATTGTATTCATTATCCTATATCAAAATGACCTAATAAACTAACTTATATACCCTTTACAAACAATATGCCTTATGTCATCTTACAACATGTTACAAAAGATATTCAATGTCAGCTCTATAAAATAATTACAAAATGATTTTACAAATAAAACCTTTTCCCGGATCCCAGACTAATGTCGGCTTCACTGAAGTGTTGAATGTCGATGTCGATGCTGGTGCTGGTATTTGTCGGTATCTATCGGTGTATGCTTTCTATGGAAACCTGTTGCCATCAATGACAACATATGAATCCAATGGGTGTCAATTTCCAACAATAGGAACATTTGGTATTGGTTTTTTATAATGAACTTAAAGGGGATGGTTAGTAATCTTAGTGGATGGATATAATAATGCTAGGAATTAGTATGCATTTAGACTAAGGTGGTAATTGTGTTATCATATTTATTACGTTATGTTAATTGCTTTTGGTTAGTTTAGGTGATGACGTTGAGATTCCCTAGAGGATGTTAGATATGTTGTGTTTATTTCAGTTTGCGTTATGTTCTTAGGTGAATTGACTATAATGGTTAGATTTTATTTGATTAATTGATGATTATTGCATCTGATTAGATGATGGTAATGGTTGCATTAGTTGATTTTTTTTTTTTTAAATTATCTCTATTTGCATGTTAGTTATTGTATCTCTCTGGGGTATTTTGGTGGGCATTACAAAGCCTGATTATCCAACTTTGATGTCATGTACACCCTCTGATGGGTCCCACAATGGGATACCCTCCCCCCTAGTTGCTTGTTTTGGTGCTCTCTTTAGAAGGACCAAGTCATGGATGGACTATGGAACCCAAAAATACCTTGGTCCCTCTCAAAGGGGCCCCAATTTGAAATGGATTAGGTGCTCCATCTCACTGATAGCATTTTATTCTTACGACTACACATGACCATTGGAGGTTGGCCTAATTGATAATTTACCTAGGGAACCCTATATAAAGACATCTTATCAATTCATTTTAGACCTATAATTAATCCATAAGCTACCTAAGGCATCCATTCATCCATCAAGTATTCATTATCAAGAATCTTCATAGATATAAGGTTGCATATTCATCATTCAAACATTGTGAAGTAAAGTTACATCAATGTTCATGCAAGCATGTGTGTTTGATTAGGTTTTTCATATCTATATGTTTTCCATGCCATTACATTCAATATTTGTGATTACATTCAAAGAGTGTTGCATCATCATCAACAATTGTAGATCTAAGTTATAGGACCCTAATATTTATTTTAATATTTGCATTATTTCATTCACGTTTAATTCCAAAACAAGGGTTCTACCTAAGGCAAACCCCTATTCTCAATATCTTTCCCTTTGTTTTTGTGTGCAGGAAACAGGTATAGAGTTGTTCTTGATAAATTCGGTAGAGTCAATAGTGATGAACATGTTAGCTTTTGATGGTGACAAATTTGGAGGACCAGGCTAGATCTATGCTACCTAGTCCTTAAAAATCAAGCCAAACTTCAGAGGACAAGTTTTAAACATCTCATTTTTCTCGGATCTAGGTTGGTGGCTATGTGGTACATCTGTATCTTAGCATTCCTATCAGATCACTTCAATAATCCCTCATTTTACCATAATCTCATAACTTACATCATAATTCAACTTAGAAAGAGGATAATCCACCACAACCAGTTGAATCCTATTAGAATTTTAGACTCTCTCCTATTAGGATTGAGCCTAGATCTACTGGGTTTGATTCTATTTAAATATAATTTGGTTAATTAGGCTATTTGGTGGATTCACTTAGTGAAGCCCTAATTCCTAATTTTCACCACATTACATTTTGGTGAACCCAACTCCTTACATGCTTTTTTTTTTATTTGTGGTCTTAGATTGATTTTTGGGCATTTGAAAAATAATTTTTCTCTAATAGATCATAATTCAATAAATTTAGTGGCATTTTTCATAAAAACACTAATTTATTTTACTAATTTTGGCTTGTGGGTTGCATAATTTTTTAATTATATTTTTCAGATCTAATTTATGCACTCATAATGGAAATTACTAAATTTTATTTGTTTACTATTTAACATATGATTAGATTTCTTTTCAATTAAATTTATCATAATAATGTGTTGGATAATAACTTATTTCATTTTACATTGCTTATTTTCATTCATAGAACTTTGCATATTGCATTATTAGGGTTTCCAAGATATTTTATTCTTGAAAATCATATCTCAAAGTTTTTATTCATGTTATATGTTGTGTTATGATGATATTTTTAAGAACATGTATTACATGTGTAGGTCACATAAAGTCTTTTGTAGACAATGATAATCTTAAAGATGGCATTGACAAAGATAACACTTGTACCTCTCCTAGGGTATCTCAGGTGAATGAGGAAAAATTCAATACTCATATCAATGATCTCTCTAATAGAGAGAAAGAATTGAATAGAAACATGACACCATCTTCTTCTCATAAGCATACTGTAATGGAAGGGGGGCAAGATCAATATGTTCATTTATCCATCCTTTTAGATCCTCCTTACTCTCGTAGAGCTTATCTTAGTTATCAAAACATTTGTATGGAATATGATGCAATGCATTTTATTCTTTACCTATTTCCACATATAACATTAAGAAAATATTAAGCCTTAGATGATAAGGAGATTTCCTCTCAACCTATCAAAGAGTATATAATAGTCCTTTTGCACAATTAAAAATCCCTTATATGAGTGGTTATAACATAATCTTAAAATAGAGTTATAGAGCATAAGGACTTGGAAAATATAAAAAAAGAATCAAAGTCCCTATAAACCTCATCATTCACCAATGGATTATCTTCTTAAAATTAAATTCTTTAAGGTGCATTTTTCAAGAGAGAAATTATTTTCCATATAAAGGGGCTTATTCTTCAAATAATCCTTTTTGCTCATACCATCAAACTCATGACCATTATGCCAATGATTGTCTTGATTCTAAAAAGGTAATACAAGAACTCATTGAAAATGGAACTATCAAAATCATCAAAGATAATCCTCCTCCTTCTATAAATCCTTGTCCTACATTTCAAGAGACAATACCTACTCCTATTGATGATCAAGATAAATTAGCTACTAGAATCTTTTGGATATCATAGTATGATAAGAATGATGTATTTCATTTCATTAGACTTAATCACAATTAAAAGCATAAGGAAGGTGATGAACATTGTCTTTTTCATCATGGTTATTCTCATTCTCTTGCAAACTATAAAGCCTTTAAAACATTTGTACAAGATCAATATGATCATTCTCGCATAGATCTTACAAATGATCTTGTACTTTATCTTGGTGAAGAAGTAGTGCCTAGCACTTCATTCACCCTACCATGTTTCTCCTCACTGTATGATACTAGTAGTTAACTTCATTGGGGTCTCTTTGTCAAGAGTGGTGATGCTATTTCAATAAAAAACATCTTGGGGCAGCAAAATATTTCTTCCTTGTTTCCTCACTTCAGGGGCAAGGGCAATATATATTCAATTTTCTCTTTCCCTGTGAAGATTGCCTCTTCTTTATATTTGCATTTTTCATATCTTGACATCTTTTCTTGCATTGAATATTCCTTCATGTGAGTACATGTGTGCTCATTGTGTACAATCTTTCTTTTCCTGAAGTAGTGCATTTTCTTATGAATAATCTCTCCTTTGAGGTAGTATAATCCTTCTCTTTGTCCCTATGCTTGGTAGAATTGATCTTTCTCTTATCCTTTCTAAGGATCCACTTTTCCTTTTTTGAGTGGTGTTTTCTTACAATATAATGGCATTCCTTATGTGAAGTTGTTTGTTTGCTCAAGGATTCTCTCTTATGTAAGAGGTGTGTATCCTTATCTACAACCTCTTTTACACTTGGCAATTTATATCTATTATAAACAAACCCTTCATTTTGGGTTAAAAGTTGTTCATCCTTCATCAAGAATCCCTTTCACTTAGCAATGGGGAGAAGGTATGCATTCTTCTTCTCCTTCATCTCTCTTGGCTGATGATGTTATTTTTGTTTAAGAACTCCTCTTGGAGGTAGATGTCTCTTGAGAACATATCTCTTCTCCTCCATGGATTCCCTTTACACTTGTTGCAATATATCTCTTTTTCAACTATCTTGTCCTTGATTATAAGAGTAATTCCTCTTTCGCTTGGATTTCAGAACATTGTTGCCTAGAAGGATATATCCTTCGTGTTGAAGGTGTGCATCCTTGTTTATAGCTTCCATAAAAAATCAATATAAGGCTGTGTTGACATATTAAGGAGGGGGAATTGCATATCACCCTCTTTGTACTATATTGTACTATATTTGTGCATGTCTTATATGAGGTGGTCATTCTAAAAACTAGACAAAATAAAGTCTTATATGAGATGCCTCATGCCCAAAACTAGATGTAGCAATTATATATGTCTTATACGAGGTTACACATTCTCAAAAATAGACAAAACAAAGTCTTGCACTAGATTTTTCCAAAACTAGGCATATATTTATCTTACACAGGGTGTTCATTCTCAAAACTAGACAAAACAAAGTATTACATGAGATGCTTCATGCCCAAAACTAGACTAAATTTCATTTTAATTTCATGTCTTATAGAGGTTGTTGCTTGATCAAAACTAGACAAAACAAAGTCTTATAGGAGATGCTTAACTCCTGAAAGATGATAGTTGCATATGCAACAAGATAGGCAGAACTAGAAAAACATAGATAGACTATTTTGACTCTCCTCCCCAACATAGATCACATAGAAAAGAATAACTAGCCTATGGTATCCATTTCCTCTCATGGATCATCTAGCATAATATAGCTTGCTAGTTGTTGGTTCCCAAAAATGGGTTTACACTACGAGAGTCAGAGACCAAGCTGATTCCTCTAAATACCTATGGAAATCTATTTCCAACTATCAATATCCTTCAGGCTTGGACCAATTGTGATAAGGATTCTGCAAATCCTTCTACACTTTGGGCTCTACAAGACCCAAGAGGGTAATCCCTTTAGTGAAATTCTTGATCATTGGACCACACTCAAAGATTCACTAAAACAAAGTAGATAATCTCATGAAAAGGCTCGACAGAAAGGGAGAATTCTCAAGGATGGCAAATCCTCCAGTGATCCTCAACCTACCTAGAGCATGAGATGGGTGGGACATGTAAGGCCTTCCCCAAACCCAGCTTTGATTTACTTAGTTGACCATGTTTGACCTATTAATAAATGCTTTATGATTCAATAGAATGGACTGTGATTGACAGATAGATTGGTGAGAAAGGTAATTGAACCAAGTTATAGAGTTATTGCACCTTGTGGTGTACATTTTGATATGTTATGAATTTGAAATCCTAAAAGATCCAATGACTAGATAATCTTGATTTGACGTATGTCAACTATGTCTGGATGTAGAACTTATATGTTTCTGTGATGGGGTAACATTTATGAATGTGGATGCTTCATTTATATGCTTTATAGATACAGAACTCTAGATGATCCTAGAATAGGATAAATTTGAGAGGAGGTATGTCATTATTGGATTTGCAGGACTTTACTATGAGGATAGAAATAGGAATGCATGTTTTAATGTATGGATCAAAATTTTGTGAAAGATGATAATTGTTATGTGGAGTCATTTGGATGAAGGATGTATTGATTGATAAATGTATATTGTATGCAGAGTGTTGTAGTGCATTATTATTCATGTGTTTTATATTATATGAGATTATTTGGAAGTACTAATGTGTAAATTGAGTTGCGCAGGAATTATCCATGTGACCATGGGAAAATTACGGAGAACCAAACCTAGACTTATGTATGTTCGTAAGCTAGGGGTTGTCTATTTGGAGAGACAACACCCCATTTGTGTTGTATTTTATTCATAACAGTGTATGCTGCATGAGTGTTAAGTGTCATTTAAATTTAATGTGTAAAACCCACAAGAGACGATTTCATGTTTTAAATTATAAAAGTGTTTTATTTGTGTCACTTGACACATGTGTGGATTTAAGTTTAAATGTTTTATTTTTGTCTCTTGGTGGGAAAGTGTTCAACTATAGCTCTTTCAAATAATATAACATGTTGTCATAAATA